>NC_132908.1:82674466-83012800 GCF_047675955.1 Chlorocebus sabaeus | reverse complement strand
TGCAGGCCACTGAGCCCAGGTAAGCTCTTGGCTCCCTGTGCACCATGGTCACTGTCTGCTGGAGGAGGCAGTTCTTCTTCTGATTTGCCTGCAACAGAGTCCAGTCTTCAAGCCCTCTCTTGGTTAAGGCCTGTACACAGAGGGGGCCCTGCCCTATGTGATTCCCCACCTCACAGTTCCCCACTCACCCCTGTGGGGATGCAGGAAGGCAGATATGGAAGATGGGGCACAAGCAGGCGACGAGCAGGACGGGGATGGCGCTGGGGTACGGGGAGGGACAGAATCAGAATCCAACGCGCTCGCTATAAGGCACACTCTGGAGCCTACCACAAGGGATGCTGTGGGAATCTGTGTCCAAACAAAGCTCCCCAGGCACTTCTGCGGCCAGCAGATTTGAGATCTACTAATTTAATGTTTGTTTATTCAACCGAATACATTTCTTGGCCACTACTCTGTGGTCTGCCTTGAGTTCGAGCTGGTTAAGGGACCAGATTGGGAGCTGCCATGTCTGGGGTCATACCTGGATCTTTCATAACCTGGGCTAGTGATTTAACCTCTGTCTTCTCTGTAGTAACAGCAATAGTAGCTAATGCATATTGACAGCTTACTGTGTGCTTGCTATGAGGTAGTTACACTGGTGTGCTGGGGAATGCTTACCAAGCGGCTTTCCAAGGTTAAAGAAACCATGGATTGTAGCACTTGCCAGTGTCCATGGTGTAAATCCCCTCTTTCTGTCTGATTTCAACCAGTGTGAGGCCATTGAACATACAGTTGGGAAGCAGTGTGCAAGCTCATCATTATTGAGTATTTCCACCAAAGTGAGTCAATAAACATGAGTATCCTTAAGGGCAGAGAGGAAAGTAAAATGTGGGGAAATCATTAGGAAGTGATGACTTTTGAGTGTTTATTACGTTTGTTTTTAATAGAGTTTATTCCACTCTAAGTGTGCACAACGTCATGTTTAATGATGGCAAAATCCTTTAAGCTTTAATAGTTCGCTCTTGCTGGAGTTGGCTCCAGCCCTCACTGGGTGACTACTGTGATTATCCCCATGTCACTGAGAATCCCGAGACACGGAGAGGCTGAGTAACTCACTCAAGGTCACAGGCAGAGCCAGGATTCAAACCCAGGTGGCCTGGCTTCAGAGCCTACACACTTGGCCATTGGAAATAATAATCACACCAGCCTCCTACGGTGTTTTAAGGATGAGTGCACATGACCCCGTTAGAGGAGCGCCCAGCACACAGTACGTGATTAACTAGTGCTGGGTGTTACTAGCATTGCTCCTGTTAATCCAAGCTGGTTTCCACAGGCACACTGAGCACAATTCCTGTCTTTCAGGAAGGTACTAGACAGAGAGCGAGCCACATACATTCAAGGCAAAGCAGTCTGTGTCAAGACAGAAGCATTCACAACACATACACTGCAGGGGCACAAAGAAAGCGTTGATTGACCTTTTATGAGGCAAGGAAATCTTCATGGTGAAAGGAATGTTTAAACTGGGTTTTGAAGAATGCATAGGAGCTCACCAGGCAGTTTAATGAGTCAGGATGATGAGCCAAGTTACCTCTCTAGCTAGAAGAGCCTTTGGTCAAATTGCTGCCCTCTCATTCATGTCATGATCCCTCTTGCCATGAAGGTTGATGCAAACTCCATCTCCAAAAGGGGGTCAGGGACATGCCTTATCTAGAAAGGTGAGCTCTTCACACCTTCAGGTCCAACCTTGCCTGAGTGTGGCTGGCTGCATCTCTCAAGGAAGCTTCCACATTGAAGCAGTGAAGCCTGGGGGTTGTGAGTGATGGAATCTTTGGGCTTGAACCTTGGTTCCCCCACTTACTCCATGCAATGGGTACATCAAGTAACCTCAATTCATCTTCAATTCCCCATCCATAAATTAGGGGGCGTGATAGCTCCTACCTCTCAAGGCTGCGTAAGAGTCCGGAGGCAAGGCTTTAATGCTTAGTGCAGTGCTCCGTGAGAGCCAGCTCTGCAGCGTGGGCCAGCCCTGGGTGCAGGCACTGGTCCAGGCTGCCCAAACCTGGAAAGCTTGCTTTACGTGTGAGCCTCTTGAGCTGGGGTAGGATGTGTGGGGAGCTCCAATCCCAGCCCTGCAGTCCCACGTGCCAGAATCAATGTGGGCATCAGGAAGCCAATGGCCAGGTCACAGTAACCTGCCACTGTGCTTATTCCCACGAGGCCAAAGCATCATGGGGTAACGCCGCCGCATGGCACCCTCCACGTCTCAGCCCTGCCTTTGAACTCTGACAGTAATTTCACATATACATGTGGCTGCCAAGCCAGCGTGTTTGATGTCCTTTCCGGCTTTTGTAATGTTATTTCCTGTCATGGATGGGGAGATGCGTTATTAATGTAGAAGAGTCGCTTTTTGGCATGAAATTCCCGACACGTAGAAAATCAGCATGAACGGACCTTCCGATTCAGATGCTGTGGGCCGTTTAAGAGGTTGCAGGGGCGGGGGTTGTTTCTTTTTTTTTTTTTCCTTCTTCTTCTAATGGGGTCACTTTCGGGATCATCCAGTCTGAAAACATCCCTGTGAAAATAGAAACACAGTGGGGAAGGCCGTCATGTTCAAGAAGTACCTGCTTCCTTGCAAATTAATTGTTGGTGGGTTTCATTTGAGACTCAAATGTAAACATTTCTCAAATTATAGATACAAAGCCCTTAAATGTTTGATATAAATGGTACCATATACAGTGACTAGAACAGATGGTACAGTATCAGCAGCATAGAGCACAGTTCAGGAGACGTTTACATGAAGGACCAGATGACAAGTATTTTAGGCTGTTCAGGTCCTACCGTCTCTCCCAATTACTCAGCTTTGCCATTGTAGCAGGGAAGAAGCCGGAGATGACGCTTTGAATAAAGGGTGTGACTGTGTTCTAATTAAACTGGATGTGTTCTCGGAGAATTCTCCTGTCTTTGTGGCAGACTCTGGCTATGGTCACAGGTGATGGGGCCAGATTTGTCCTACAAGCTATGGTTTGTCCACCTCTGGCTTGGAGCACTGGCTTAGGCATCAGATTACATGATTTTCTAGCTGTCAGACCTTTGGGAAATTATCTGAGGGCCTCAGTTGTGGGGATAAAGATTCTATGTACAGCACTGGGTTGTTGAGAGGATTAAACGAATTGATGTATGTGAGATGCTGAACACAGTGTCGAGCAGGAAGAGTCCAAGTCCATGGGAGTCGTGGCTGAGATTAGGACGATGCAGACGATGATGAAGGGTGCTGGGTCTCAATGGAGCACTGGCTGGGGAGTCAGAAGTCTGGATTCTATACTCTCTTTAGCTGCTGACTCTGGGGGACCTGGGTGAATCCTTCCTCCTCTCTGGCTTCAGTTTTCTCACCTGGCAGGTGAGGAAGTTGGACTGAGGAGTATCCATGCTTCCTTCCTACTCAATAACTCTGGGATTCTATAGCACCCTTTAAATGATTTGGCATGGCCCAGTGGGCACTTGGCTAAAACCAGTGCCATATAAACCATGGCACTCACCGACACCTCAAAGCCAAGGCCTCCCGCCATCTGAAAACCTGGTCTTCATCAGAAAGTCAGCATCGCTGCTCTGTGAGGCCGTTCGTTCATTTACTCGTTGGTGTGCTTGTTCAGAAGCGATTAAGACTCTACCACATGCAGTACAGATGCTGAAGCTACCAGGGCGAAGATAACCAAAGTCTCTGCCCTCGTGTGATTCCCTCTCATGAGAAATCCCCTTTACAGGGAACAAGTCTGATCCGGCTGTGGTCACTGCAGTGGGTGAACAAGTCTGACCTGCTTATGGCCACTGCAGTGAGTGAATGAGTCTGATCCATCTGTGGTCACTGAAGTGGGTGAACGAGTGTGACCGGCTACGGTCACTGCAGTGGGCTGAATTATGTCCCTGAAAAAGATGTGTCCACATTCTAATCTTCCAGACTGCGTGAATATGAACTTATTTGGAACTAGAGTCTTCACAGACAAAATTAAGATGAGGATCTTGAGATGAGATCATCTTGAACTTAGGGTGGGTTGTAAAGCCAATGACAGGTGTCCTTATAAGAGGCAGAAGAGAAGACACAGACACACATAGAGGAGAGGCCACGTGAAAACGGAGGCAGAGATGAGAGTGATGCAACCATAAGCCAAGGAATGCCTGGGGCCACCAGGAGCTGGAAGAGGCAGGAAGGATCCCCGCTGGAGGCTTCAGAGGGCGCAGGGCTCTGTGGATGCCTTGACTTCAGACTTCTGGCCCCCAGAACTGGGGGGAATACATTTCTCTCCTCTTTTGCTGCCCAGTTTGTGGTCACTGTTGTGGCGGCCACAGGCCACTCACACAGTCACCACACATGTGCTGCTGGGAGCTGTTCCCCGGGCCCTCCCTCTGAGTCACTCTCGCCTCACACAGGATGCTTACGTCCCTGGAGGAAATGCCATCTCTTGATAAGTGGAAATACTTTTTGGGTGAAGAAACTGTAAACACACACTTGTTAGTGAGGTTCAATGCTCTGTTTTAATTCCTGGGTCAATGGCTGGTGCAGAAAGGATGTTTCAGATTCAGGGTGATACGTGGACCAAGGAATTCAGCCAAGTGTGTGTTAAGCCAGGAAGCAATTTCTGTGTGTCTGTGTTAATATTTAATGAAAATGTGTTAATATTTTTATTAATAACAAGTAAAATGTTATTATAGAATATTATTACCATATGTGTTAGCATTTTTTATTTGTTAGGAATCGAAAATAAGTTTTTGTGAAGTAAAAGTTATACAACCTAATGTATAGTACCATAGATAATAATCAATTAACTTTTCACATTATGTCTTTTTCTTCTAGTTGTTACCTTTTCTTGGTTTGTTTTGGGCTTTATCATTAATGCATTCATGCATTCATTCATTCATTCAATTTTGATCAATAAATTCTTATTATGGGTGCCCAGAGGCCTCAGGAAACCTGTCTGATTATTCTACCTTGGAAAAGTAATTTCACCTTCTAAGCTTTGGTTTCCTTGTTTATAAAATGGAGCCGAAACAAGGGGCTCTAGTTGTGTGAAGATGAAGCCAGATCCTGCATCTCTGGGTGCTGTGACGTCCCAGGAGGTGCCCCAAGCATGTTTCTTCCTTGTTTTCCTGTTTAGGGCTGATAGTGGTGCTGCTCACTGAAGTAACACCTCTGATGTTTTCTCAAGCTGTTTGCTGGGTTGAGGTCTCAGATGCTGGCCAGTCCTGTTCAAGGTCAAGGTCAGACACCTGGTGGAAGTAAGTGGTCAGGTGGGATTGAGACCTAGCTGTGCGTGACTTCTAAGAGGCACAGCTCTGCTCCCTGAGATCCCCCTAATCCAAGCCCCCAGCCAGGGCCCGGGGCCACGTTGGCATCTCATACCTTGCTGGCCATGGGCTCATTGGGTTGGCACTGCCACCCTCCTCTGGATGTGATGCATCTGTCTGTGAGCTGTGCAGTGTTGAAGACTGTGTTGGTTTAAGATGTATCACTTACCTTCAATTATTAGACACTCACTGGGCACCTCCTCTGTTCTTTGTGGGGACGAGAGGCTGATGCACCCATTCCTGCCTCCAGGCTGCAGGTGACGTTGCAGGGCCTTCAGCCCTCCCTACAAGTGACTCTACCGCTCTTCATGAAACATGGTCATTCCCTGAACTCCCAGTTCTGGAGCTGTGACCTAGGAAGAGGCCTCATCTTTTTAAAATCGATGCGGCTGTTTTTAATCAATTTGTGTATGTTTAACAGATTTCCCTTTTCTCTGGTTTCCCTGCACTGTGGCTGGATTCAGTAATTAGGAAATTTATTATTCACTTCTACCCTATTTTTTTTTTTCACTGAATGTGAGTAAGGGTATACAAAGATGAAAGACGAAAACCAAAAGGGCCCATGATCTCACTGGATTGTCGCAACCATCCCTGGCATTTTGGTAAAAGCTATTTCCGTATCTTTCCTGTGCACAGATGCACAGGTGCGAGAGTGAGGCTGTATTTGTACTTGTGTGTATAGTTGTTCTTAATAGGATCGTGCCCCTGGCCTGGAACTTGTTGTTTTTTCTCAGCTGTACAGTCAACCCTGTGCATCTGTGGGTTCCACATCTGTTGATTCAACCTACTGCGGATCTAAAATATTTTGAAAAAGCAACAAAAGATAATAATGCAACAATAACAATAATACAAATAAAAAACAATAGAGTGTAACAACTCTGTGTGTAGCATTTACATTGTATTAGGTATTATAAGCCATCTGGAGATTTAAAGTACATGGAAGTGCCCAGTTATATGTGAATATTGCACCATTTGATATTAGGGTCTCAGCATCTGTAGATTCTTACGTGCAAGGGGGTCCTGGAACCCACCCACACATTGAGTGTTGAGGGGTTAGAAGGCAGCAATGGACTGGATTTTTTTTTTTTTTACACCTGCAGGTGTCCAAAATAATCCATGATCTGCATCATCAAGGAACAGAGCATTTTCACAGGGATTTAAGTAAAGTCATGTTTACCCCGCCAGGCACCCACGCATGGACCCCTTTACCCCCAGTGCACTCAAACAAAATAAAAGAAACAAAACCCAAGTTCACTTTGGATGAAAGTGGCTCTAATGGGACATCTTAGGTCTCATTCAAGCAGAGAACCACTTGTTCATAGCTGATGTTTAGCCTGATAAAGAGGCCAGACCAAAGAGGCCCCGGAGCGAGTGTACAGGGGCTGCCCTCCCCTCCTCCCTACATAAAGGATGCCAGGCTCCTGAGGGTGCTGACACAGCCAGGAAATCATAGGGAGGAAGCTCAGGCCCCGGGCTCTGCGGGCTCCTCTCATGGGAAGCGCGTGAGCTTCATGCTGGGGACCCAGGTCAGGGATGGGTTGGAGCAGACTGCAGCGCAGGGAGCCGCCGGGCAGGGGAGGACCAGGACTGGTTCTCTGCAGCAGCATCCATCCCGGCTTGGACTTGGCTCCCTCGGCAAAGGCAGTCATGTGACTTCAGTGGGCCTCGGTCTCCCCATCTATAAAACAGGAACAGAAAACCAAATACCATAAGTTCTCACTGATAAGTGACAAGAACACATGATGAGAACACATGGACACACAGGGGGAACAGCACACACTGGGGCCTGTCAGAGGGTGGAGGGTGGGAGGAGGGAGAGGATCAGGAAAAATAACCTATTGTGTAATAGGCTTAGTACCTGGGCGACGAAATAATCTAATCAACAAACCCCCATGACAGGAGTTTACCTATATTACAAACCTGCACATGTACCCCTGAACTTAAAAGTTTTTTTAAAAGTAACTTGGCAGCAAGACAGACCTACAAGACCGCTGGGAAGATGGAATGAGACAAGGTCCATAAAACAGTGGACATAGAGATGTGCTCTCAGCAAACATAAGACCTCCCCTGATTCTAGCAGTCAGGACAGTGCAATAGCCACCCACGCATGTAGTGAGTTCCCCATCAGGGGAAGCATTCAAGCACCTTTGGGGGTGCTGTGGAGAAGATTAATGCAGAGAGGAGAGAGTTAGCTGGATGACCTCAAGGTCCCATCCCTCAATGGTCTCTCACATGCTCAGGCACCGTTGAGCAATTACAGCTCCTTGGAGGGCTGAGCCTAGCTATGCACCCAGCTCTGCAGGCCCAGCCTTTCCCACGCTCCCCGCTCGGCCCACAGAGACAGTGACCTTATGGCCTGCAACTGGGTCTTACCCATCTCACTCTAAAGCCAATCCTAAATAACACAAACTACTAGCACAGAAACAAGCAAGTTAATTCTATACTATTTTATTTGGGTCACTTAAAAAATTGCTACCCTTGGTTTAAAAAGCTATGAATAACAGATCAGTCTGCTTTTATATCCGTGGCAATTTCCTGGATCAGAAGCTCTCAACATTGACCCCCTTGTGACGACACCCCCTTGGATCTTAAGTTTTGAAACTTTCTTTTTTTTTTTTTGGCTACCAAATGATAACAACTTCCTCATTCTTTACTCATCACACCACACACTTACGGCAGCCAATCAGAACATGAGATAACCAGCAGAGCCATTGCCAAAAGCAGAGAGACTTGACCTTTAAGCCAGTCTGATTTGGGTTTGTGTACAATTTCTGTTAGGTTTTGTGGAATTATGAAAATAGCTCCTGGGTTACCACCATAACCTATTTAGAAAGATGGAGGAGCAGCCTGCCTGCCCTCTCTTCTCCCTCCTTCTTTCCCTTCCTCCTTTCTCCCTCTGCCCCTCCTTTCCTCTCTGTCTCCCTCCCCAACTCCTCCCTTCCTCCCTTCTTCCTTTCCTTCCTCGCTTCCTTCCATCCTCCCTTCCCTTTCCCTCCCTCTTTCTCTCAAGCACCATCCCTTTAATCACGCATTTAATTGGACATCCATTCCTTGAATCATTTGTTTCTCCACCCATTTGTTCAACAAATCTTTGTTGGGTGGATGCTCCCTGCCAGGCCGTGGTAGGGTCCTCTCTTAGGGGATGCTGCTAGGTCCTGGGAATGTGGTGAGAAGCTGCATGAACAATCAGCGTTTTCAAACAATGAGATGAGGGACACCTGGCTCCATGGCAGGACAGCAATGAGAGCTGAGGGCGCAGGAGTAGCCAGGGCTGCAGGTGGAGCCGCAGGAGGGTGGAGCTTGAGTTGGCCCTGTAAGAGGGGAAGAGGAGTTGGAGTCCCCTGCGTGATGAACGGCGTTTCAGCAGGGGGAACAGCATGTGCAGAGGTGGGGAGCCATTGGAGGGGAGGTCGTGAGCATGCGGATGAATGGTGACAGAGATGGGCGGGGATTATATGGCACGCGCCCTCGCGGGCCAGGGTGCTGGGCCCGGGGATCTTGGGCAGGGTCTTCTGATCATGTCCTTGGCTGTGGATGAGAGAATCACAGAAGGCTGTGGCCAAGAGCGCAGCTACGGTGGCTCCAGAAAGAGCTACAGAAGCATGGCGACGTTGAGTTGAGGAATTAACAAGCCCCTACTGGCTCTGCTGCCATCTCAGAGGGGAAGTCCCCTTCTTCCCTTAGTGGGAGCTCAGCTCTTGTGTCTGTTAACATCAGGGCCTTCCTGGGTTCCCTCAAGAAGTCGAGGTCTGACATAGGAAGCACAGGGCTCAGGAGGACACAGGGAGGGGGCAGCAAAGCCAGGTGTGTCCCCTCTGGGATGTTCATGTGTGAAGGGTACATAGGGGTGAGCACCACTGGGTGTGGGGGACGCAGGGCCAGGCAGAGGGAGGAGCTGGCTGGAATGTGGTCACAACCAGCCTCTCAGCCAACCCCGTGGGAGCTCTGGGCCTGGGATGGCCCTCCAGGCTGTCTGCTGAGGGACAAAGCGGGTGGGCCCTTGTGCCCAGTTCCTGGATCCTGGTGGGTCCTGGGGGCTGTGACTCAGCACGAGGCGGTGCCTTCATCTGGGGGCCATGGCTACAGAGCATCACGTGACTGACACCCGAGCATCAGGTGGTCCTGAGTGATGCTAGATGGTGGCCCCTATAGCACCCGACTCAGGAACCTCCACTGGCTTCAGGGAGGCAGGGGCTGGAGAGCCACTCAGGAACCCCCCGTGGGTGCCAGTCCCCACTCCACCAGCCAAAGTCGCCGGCCCCTCGACTGTTCTGCCATGGCCTGAGGCGTCTGCCCTGCCTCTGTCTCTCCCAATGCGACCTGGGGCTCCTGCCTCTGCCACCAACCTTTCCTTCTCGCTCTGTCTCAGACTCTGCACCTCCGGAGAAAGGATCTGGCTGACGCTGAGTCAGCACCACCCCGTGGGCAGAGCCTTCTGACTGGGACACCTTGCAGGCCAGCTGATGGCCTGGCTGGTGGCTTTGAACCAAGCGGCCAGCTCTTTTCCAATGAGCTCTGGCTGGAGCGGATGCCTTTGACTTGGGACAAAGTCACGGGCCCTAGGACTCCTTCAGAGGCAGCTCTTGGTGTGGCATGTGTTCTGACACTTGGCTAGTCTAGTACAGTCTTCCAGAATCCAGATTCTAGACTTTTCGGGCTGACTCCAGGAACAGCAAATTCCTTACATCTGACTACCTCACATCTAACTACCTCTAATACATAGATGCCCTATGTCATGTAGAAACTTTGCTTCCTAAAACCTCCTAGAACAGGAAAGCCACATTAAATGCATCCGTTTCTAAATCTGAGCCCAGTGTGGCAAAGACATCGATACCCTCCAGCCGTGCGATCGGTGCATAGCCCAGCCCCTCCTAGGAAGGCTCATGGGACTAGTTCTGGCCAACGAGCTATGAGCTCAGGAATGCACGCTGCTCCCAGGTGGAGGCGGTGGACAACCCTTGGGTAGTGGGCCCAGCTTGTGATTTCCTGGGCAGCCACAGTTTCCAGATGGTGCAGCTGCAAGATGGCAACACCACCGAGAGCTTGCGTTCCTGAATGACCACCTGGAGCAGAGCACCCTGGACATGTAATGTGAGAAATAAACCTTTGTTGTGTAAAGCCTCAGAGGCTCAGGTTTTAATTTGTTCCCAAAATACACACAATCTAGTCTATCCAGACTATTTGAGAGACTGGTGTCAAAATGGTCGCTATAACAGAAACAGGAAACAGGCCGTGTGGGCTCAGCAGCGGGCAGCAGGAGACAGGGAAGCGTGGCAGATGCCGGAGAGGTGGCACCCCGTGTTAGGAGGTGGCAAAATGTTTTGTAAGAGTGCAGTCCCTCTGGAGGTGGCTGACCGGCAAGATGGTCTTGCAGTTCTAGGGAAAGAGGTTGGAAACACCACAAAGGATGGGTGCTGTGATTGGTCACTCTTGGCTGCCTCTAAAAAAGAGGGAGGAGTTTGGCCAGACACGGTGGCTCATGCCTGTAATCCCAGCACTTTGGGAAGTCGAGGCGGGCAGATCACCTGAGGTCAGGAGTTCGAGACCAGCCTGGCCAACATGGTGAAACCCCGACTCTACTAAAAATGCAAAAATTAGCCGGTCATGGTGGCACATGTCCCAGCTACTCTGGAGGTTGAGGAAGAGAATCACTTGAACCCAGGAGACAGGGGTTGCAGTGAGCCAAGATCCCGCCACTGCACTCCAGCCTGGGGGATACAGCGAGACTCTATCTTCAAAAAAAAAAAAAGGAGGAGCTCAAGAAGGAGCTGACTGGTTTGCAGCAAAAATGAAAGGGAATCAAAGGCCTTGTAGTATGGAAAAACCAGATGCCTCTCAGCCCAGCTACACAAAAGCAAGGTTGAAAAGGACTTGAGAAACAAAGACCCGGAAAATCTTTTAACTAATTTTCACTAAGTCCCCTCGGGACCAAGGGCAGACTAATGGTGCGGTGTCCAGTAAACCTTTCAGTTGGATAAAATGATTCATGGCAAAGATTAGTGGTGAGACCTTCCCAGCAAATCCCAGCGACTTCCAGGCTGCCCCCTCTCTGTGCAGAATGAGAAATGTGAGAGGTGAAAAGCGAAAGAAGTGTGTCTGAGTACTACGTCTGGAACACGCGCTGTGCCTCTCTGTGGGTCTGTTCATTGCTCCATGAGATCAATTGTAATCAAACAGATAAGAAGCCTACTAGGTTTTTATGAGGATGGTACTGCCAGCTAAAGACTTGGTCTCCCCACCTTCTGCAGGCAGGAGGTGGCCCTGAACAGTGTGCAGCATCTCCCCCCTGAGGGCCCCCACTGTGCAGCACCCCCCCGGAGGGGTCCCACTGTGCAACCCCCTTGGAGGGCCCCCAGTGTTCGCTTCACAGGAGGCTCAAGAGGATGAAGGGTGAGGAAGAAACTCCCTGAACTATGAAGAAGGGAAGGCCAGAGTGCTCCTCTCACAGAGCAGAGCCAAGCCTGGTCAGGGTGCAGTTCCCACTCCAGGACGGCCCCTCCAGGGCTGCCCCTGGACTTCACGAGTTCACAGGCCAGAGGCCCGTGCTCCTCCTTCCTCTTTCTGATGGGAGTATGACCAGGGGTGTCCTGTTCCTCTTCTTTCACTGTGCTCCCACTTGCCCACTGGATGTGTATGGAAGACAAACAACTCGTCTCAGTAATTGACACTCCCCACCAAGAGCTTCTATGTCCAACTCTGTCATAGAGACCACCACACATCCCCCAAAGATCTTGGGCTTTGAGTTGGAAACGCTTTTAAGTGGAACTTTCAAGTTATCTAGCTTGGGGAGCGATCGTATGATATGTCTGGGAAGGAGGGCATGAAAGAAGTATTTGGTGACCAGAAGGGCAGACTGCAGCAGAGATAGTGGCACTCACTGTTGCATTCATGTGTTGCCGTGTAACAAATAACCCCAGTGCTCAGATGCTTAAAATGGTTACTTATTATCACTATATGTCCCTCTTTTGTGAGTTCATAATTTAGACAAGAGATAGGAAGTTTGGTTCTTCTCTGCCCTGTGATGTCTAGGGCTCAGTTGGAAAGACTTGAGTGGCCAAGGCTGCACCAGCTGTGGAGGGGCCTGAAAGCTCACTCTGTGCCTATCTACCTGATACGCTTGGACTTCTGTAGGCACAACAGCATCAGGGAAGTTGGATTTCTTAAAGGCTTCTTAAAGCAGCTGCAAGTGTCCTTTCTACCCAGACTGGTCAAGGCTCAAGGGGAGGGGCACCAGCCCAGCCCCAGAAGGAGAAGTGCCAAATGTCAACAGTTTTATAGGCTCCCCAACATTTCCAACCCCCTGGCAGTCAGCTGGTGCCCCAGAGCTCTCCCTCGGTGACTCTGTGTGACAAACAGCATCCAGGTGGCAGTAACTGCAGCAGCAGCAGCTGAGTGGGTTACTGTGCATCTCCTCTTCCCAGGATCCCAGCGGCCATAAAGAGGAGAGAAGTTCTGATCCATGCTACCACATGGTTGAACCTGGAATGCATCACGCTCGGCGAAACAGCGGGACTCAAAAGGCCACATGTCGTCTGACTGATGTGAAATGTCCAGGACAGGCAAATCCACAGAGATAGAAAGTAGATTTGTGGTACTGATTGCTAAGCATAGGGGCCTTTTTTTGAGGTGACAAAAATGTTCTAAAACTGACTGTGGTGATGGTTGCAAATATATCTGAATGTGCTAAAAACTGTGGGATGGTTTGCTTAAAAATCCTATCAAAGGTGAAACAACTACCCCTTAATTACTCAAATAAAGGATTGACATTTTTTAAAAATGCAAGGTATTATCACAACCTTCTTTCCATCTTCCCTGTGGGTCATTGGGTAAGAGAAAAATCACAAGAGTTCAGGTTTTGAGTTCAAGTCCTGAGGCTGCAGCACGCTGGCTGTGTGACCTCGGGCAAGTTTCTTAACCTCTTTAAGTCCCTGCTGCTGCATTTGAGTGAAATAAAATGATAATAACACCTACCTCATAGGACTGTTAGGAAGTTTAAATACAGTAGTCCAGGTCAGTTCCCTGAGCAGGGTCTGCCCACAGGAAGCTCTCAAGTATAGCATTTCTTGTGCCTGTTGTTGCTTTTGAATTTTACAGACGTGAAAACAGAGTCCACAGAGGCGACAGGATGCTCCTGGGAATGTGGAGCCAGCCCAGCCCTCCTTCCAGGATTCGGGCAACAACAGCTTCCCCAGAGTCGGGTCAGGCTCAGCCACAGGCCCAGCATTTTCCTGGTGCCAAGGTCAGCTCCTCGGCAGGCCCTGAACTTGTGGTTTGGAGAAATAAATGACATGCTGATTACTTAATCCTAAAACAACAGGAATTTTCTCTCTTTTAAGGGGCAATGACAGGAAGCTGGCAACGTTGCAGAACCAGCCACAAGCATCTCGGGCTACGTTCCGGGGCACAGAGCAGGGTGGGGAGTGTGCTGCAGAACTGAATGACGGTTGAGGGCTGGCCTCTCCCTGCGCCTTATGGCATCCGTGTCTGGGGGCTCCTCTGCATGCTGAGAACTCAGCTCTGCGCCGTCCACTTGACTTGTCCCTCCTCCCAGCTCTCCTGGCCTCCTTCTGTCCTGGCGGCATTGGAGCCCTAGGGATGGGCTGCATCTTCAGAAGGAAATTCTCTTGGTGGGCTGCTTCCCTGGTCTCCAGACCTCAGCAGGCCAGGTCATTTGGACTTGACTTCAGGCTCCAAAAAAATTAATGGTTCACGAAGGGAAAGCACCAAATAGCTGTGGCCACCAGCCACCGAGTGTACCCGGAGGCGCAGAGACCATTGCCACTAAACTTTGGTTCGGTCAATCATTTGGGCCTTCTCTCATTGGACAATGGTGTGTCTCACACCCACAAACCCTGGGCCAAATCCTGTGTGTGCCACTGGGGACAGAGGGCTGAGCAGCAAGTGTGGTCCTCGTGGTGCTCAGGGGGCTTAGAAAGTAACCAGGCAGCCCCAGGAGGAACAGCAGCTTTGAATAAACGAAAGCCAGGACTGAGAGGACACGTGAGAGCAGGCCTCCAAACACTTCATCCCCTCCCCGGAGGGTGGGATGGGGGCCCCCAAAAGGTTCCCCGTCTTAACCCGCAGAACCTGTGAATGGAACCTCGCTTAAGACTAGGGTCTTCGCAGACGTGATTCAGTGAAGGATCTCAAGATGAGATCATCCTGGACTTAGGGTGGGTCCTAAATCCAATGGCTACATGTCCTTATAAGAGACAGGGGAGGGAGACTTAAGGCCCAGAAACCCAGAGAAGAAGGCCATGCGGAGTGGAGGCAGAGGCTGGGGTGAGGCATCTGCAAGTCAGGAAACACCTGGAGCCACCAGTGGCTGAAAGAGACAAAGAAGGACTCTGCCCTCAAGCCCTCAGGGGGAGCACGGCCCTGCCCACACCTTGACCGTGGATTCCTGTCATCCAGAAGTATGAGAAAGTAAATTTTTGTTGTTTAAGCCCCCAGTTTGTGTTCATTTGTCCCAGCAGCCCCAGGAGACCCATACAACGACCTAAAGGAGAAAATCCGTCTCTCACGTGTTGCACTGTGGCTGATGCTGGTCCTCACCTCCCCTGGTCCTCATCTCCCCTTGGCCTGTGGGGAAGGCGCCTGCAGACACGGCTTCTGAGGGTGCCTCGGAGGTGAAGTCTGGAGAATGAGCCTCAGCCAGTTCAACCCTGTCCCTCTTAGCACCTTGCCACCTGCGTGTCCTTCTGGCTTCCTAGGGCTGCCCAGTTCTCTCCCAGAACTGGATGTAGAATTGCAGGCTGGAAAGACTCAGCAATGACTGGTTCCACCCTCTCACGTTTTCAGAAGAGGAGACTGAGTCTCAGAGAGGCTAATTCCTCCAGAGTCATTCAGCTAGAGTGGTGAAGAGAAGGTCCAATTGCACACAGAGTCCCTGGGCCACAGTTCACAAGGCCTTGGCCCTGTTTTGCATCCTTAAATCCCCTTGAGGTGGATCTAGGGCCGGGCTGGGCTCCTCTTCAGGCTGAGCAGGCCACCAGGGTTGGCCCCAGTTATCAGCCCTTTCCCAGGGCCAGCTGTTCCTTCACGGCTCCTCACAGAGCAGCTGGGGGCCCTCTGGGCGGGGAGGACGGCTGTCATTGCACAAAGACCTCTGCGTCTTTGACAACCGAAAGGCTTGGTGCTGATTGACAAACGAGCTGGTACCTGAGCGTCTCAAGCGCAGTAATGACACGGAGTGTTCGCTTGAGGGCCACGGGGCAGGCCAGATGAAAACAAAGGGCCTAGACGGACTGGGGGTGGCCCGCCGGCTCGGGGTCCACACTCTGGACAGGGAATCAGTCACTCCCGAAGGCTCGGCCCAGGCCTGAGGCCGCGTGCTGGGTGGTCCCATGCAAGCTGCTTGTCAGCTCCTGCTTCTCCCACACCTCGGCTCCTTTCTTTGGGTTCTGCAGATGTCAGCGTTCCCACCTGTCAATCAGTCATCAACTCAAGTATTTGTTAAGCCAGACACTGCCCCAGGCTAGTAATAATAATAACAACAACAATGACCACCATAGTGAGGATCTTAAAAACTCCCTGGGCTCAAATGCATTCATAACCTCATTTAATGATCACAACAACTTTTTGAAATGGATGCTATTGTTATCAGCTTTCATAGACGAGAAACCCGGGTCACAGAGAGATGAAAGGACTTGCCCATTGTCATGTAGTAAGTGTTGGAGGCTGAGTTTGTTCACTTACATGAGCCCATCTGCCTAGCTCTAGACCATTCTGGCTCATGGAGGGACATGTGGGTGGAAAGTACAGAGTGCTGACTGTCTAGGCTTTATTGACCTTAAAAAGAGACATGAAGAAACAGTTTGTCTTCTTCCACTGGAAATTATGAAAACAGTAAATGACAGCTGGAACCATGGCAACCATTTTGTGATATGGAGGAAGTGGCTGACATACCGAGGATGGTCATTTACGGAAGGAAATGGGCCAAACTGTTTACACACAGCAGAAAAAAACAAGGAAGTGTAGGAGATAATTAATAAATAAAAACACAAAATAAGAAATACAAGACTCTTTTGCTGGCCTTGAAGACACCAGCTGCCATGACTTTTATGGCTGCAGGGAAAAGAATTCTGCCAATAACCTGAGAACACTTGGAGGAGAATCGTTCCCCAGTTGGGCATCTGGTGAGAGTGCAGCCCGGCTGACACCCTGCCTGAGCCTTGTGATACCCTGAGGCGGGCACCAGCAAAGCTACACCCAGACCCTTGACCCACAGAAACTGAGTTAATAAATGTGTGTTGTTTTAGCCACTAAATTTCTGGTAAATTGTTACACAGTAATAGAAAAACAATACAATGCTCATGGCTAGAACATTTAAACAGTACAGAAAGGAAGACCATGCAAGGTCCAAGTCTGGCTCCTCTCATTCCCCTCATCTCTCTGCGGTTCCTGATGTCCCCTTTTGGATTATCTCTAATGTACCTGGCAGCCTCAAAGGTGGTAGGGGTTTGTTTTCATGTGTGTGTAAATGATTTCCCCCTTTTACTGCAATAGAATATGTAACATGCATGCCTTAAACAAACCTTTTTTTTTTTTTTTTTTCATTTACCAATGCATTTTACAGCCCTTTTTATTAGCTCTCTCAGGCCTCCTAGATTCTCTTTCTTTAATGAAAATGGGTCTGACTAGACCTTTTCCTCCTCAATTCAGACCATTCTCTCTGGAGAAATGGACCGCCAACAGTCCTCCCTCCCATTCCAGTTTCCGATGGGTGAAGATTTGGCAGAGCCGTGGATAACTCTGACTTTCAGGTCTCTGAAAACGATTGGGTCAGCTGATGGATGCTTAGAGCCTAGAAAATTCACGAGGCTTCAAATTGTTTCCAGACATAAGAGGGATGAGCAGTGGAAGGATCGTGAGCTTCGAGGCTGCCCCAGCGGAGGAGGAGGAGGATGTTGCTTCACGGAGGCAGGAGAGGGAGAGAGTAAGTGACCCCACTTTGCTGTGGGAGTACTTTGGCAATTTGAATGTGTTTCATTGGATTTGTTTTAATTACAAAAGGACCGTATGATTCTTTAATTAGCCCAGCAATTCAGAAGCAGGTAAATTTTAAAAGACAAGCTAGAAATTTGCCTAGATACTGGTGAAAGCACACCAAGCAATATGTTTAGGAATATAATTGCAACATTGCTGGTCATCACCCCCAAACAGAAAATCTCCCAATGTCCATTCAAAGAGGACCAGTTAAATATGGCATTTTACACCCACATGTTAGGATACCGGACAGCTGTTAGAAACCAAGATGCAGTGAAGTATTGTGCAGCCGTGAGAATGAATGGTTCACAACCACAGGCTGCAACACAAATGAATGTCACCTACTCAATGCTGAGTCCAGGAATCTAGAGACTAAAGAACACACTGTATGATTTCATTTATACATAAAAGCATAAGCGTAGACAGAGGGAACGAATATTGTATGGAAGTCAGGATAGCGGTTACTCCGACGGGGCAGGTTTCAGAGAAGGGAGGGCTTCTGAGAGCGGATGATGTCTGTTTCTCAATTTGGGTGCTGGTTACCTAGGTCATAGCAGCCCCAGGAGACCCATACAATGACCTAAAGAAGAAAATCCATCTCCCACAAGAGCCAGCATGAGCACATCCGTGGCAAAAAACGAACGTGAGCATGTTCGGTTGACAAAAATTCTTCCTGTGGCACACTTTTGATACCTGTACTTTTCTGTACTTCAATTAGAAATTTTAAAATGCGGTACCTCTTGTAATGACACAATGTGCCCACATTTGTAACTCAAACATAGCACATTGTTACAAAATGGTACACTTAGAAATCCAGTGAAAATGACTTATGGATGATTCCAAGTCCCAAAATAAAATAGTTTCATTAAAGAAAGAATTCAGGAGGCCCAAGGGAGCTAATAAAAAAACGGTCATAAGATGCATCCTTAAATGGAAACAGCAGGTTGCGACCAAGCCAGGAAGAACGGAAAGAAGTATCAAGGAAATACAGGTTTGTTTCCTAGCAACAGTCCCAGCTCATATCTCATTGGCTAGAATGGTGTCACATGACTACTTCTTGCTGCAAGAGAGCCTGGGAAATGTATACTTGCTGAGTTCTGTTGATGAGGAGACGACTGAAAGGATCTTGAGGACATAACGAAATGTCTCCACCACACTCATAAAAAACAAGACTCACAAAATGCATCTGTTTTCAGCAGATCACCAGGGATGAGGAAAAAAATGTGCCTTCAAGTTTGAAGTCGGGAGTGTCAGAGGCCTGCACATGTCTTCCTGAGCACCCCATTCATGGATTCCAGCCACTGGGACCTTCAGGACTGCCTGACTATTCAGGGTCATTAGGAATTAAAGCAATTAAGGGCAATTGAGACCAGGAGGAAGAGAAATGGCCATTTCTCAAGTACCTCCTGCGGGTAAAGCAGTGTGTCTCTGGAAGTTCTCACAAGGTCACACGCACCACAGCCTGGAAAGTGATTTTATAGACGAGGCCACTGGCGGTGAGCACCACGTGCTGATGATGGTCACTTTTATTGAGTGGGTATTTTTATCAGGTGGGTATTTCATACCAGGTGCCATACATCTGTGCCCTGTGCCTACATCCCCATAACCATGGTTCTGTGAAGGATATGACCCTTGGACAAGCAAGGAAAGGAATCCCAGAGAGACTGACAGCCTGCACAAAGTCAAACAGCAGGAATTGAGAATTCAACTCTGCCTCCAAATGCCAGCTCCCCCCTGCTGCCCCCCCAGCTGACTATCAGGGGCAATTCAGCAGGTTATGGGCCAAGTGGCCAATGCTCTGGAAGACTCTGGAAGTAAACCAAGGACCTGGAAGGTTAAGGAAGTTGGACAAAGCCACACGGTTGCTGGCCGTGAGGGTCAGTACTGAAACCCAGGTCCACTTGATTCCACGGATCATGCTTTTCCCACCATGTTCCTTCACTGGGCCCCAGAGCCCAGCGAGCCCTCAGCCCTAAGAGGGACTGTCAGGTTCTGCGTGGAGAATGAGCTCCACCTTTCCAGGTGCAATCAGTCCTTAGGGTCGTGTCCTTCACAGAACCATGTTATGGAGATACAGGCACAGGGCATGGATGTGTGGTACCCAGCATGAAATACCCCCCTGATAATACGCCCTTAGGCGAATTCAGGGCCATCCAAAGGGCTCCCCAAAGAGATTCAGAGGTCTGGATTCACAGCAAGGACTCTGTGCCGCCTGCTTCTCCCTGGGTCAGATCCTTCGGGCCTCCCATAGTCCAGGTTGCCACTAGGGTACATATGCTGTGCATGTTCACATGTGTGGTGCCTGTGCTGCTCACCACATCCCTCCTTGCTGAAAGATCCACCGAAGCTGGCAGAGACAGCACCTGCAAACGGACCCATGGTGTCCTCTAGCCGCTCCCGGCTGTCAGCTTTTGTCCTGGGCCGCCTTGCTAATGAGGAGCCCAGAGAAGCCCAGCCATCGTGCCTCGTTATCTTCACTCCTTCTCCAGAAGATCCGGTTTCCCCTCATGTCTTGCCCTGGCCCCTCACAGGCTATCGTGGAATATACAGAGACTCAAATCTCTTTTGGGATGATTTATGAACCCCTTGCTGGGGGCCCATCTGTCTCCAAGAGACCCCCACTCCTGAGGCCAGGTATTGCTGGGGTCATGACCCTGGGAAGGCCACCAGAGGTCAGATAAGGATGGTGTTGAGTCTATCAGTGACCCCTCTGTGGGACAGACCTCGGCGTGATGGAGCTGTGCTTGAGAAATTAGTGAGATTTGTCAGGGGGTCTGTGAGGGAGGGGAGGGGGCATTGCTGGCTGGGGTCACAGGGTCACTGTGCCTCAGTAACTGGGTGAATTTTAGGTCGTGAGCTTGCCCCGTGACTCTGCCAGGCTGCTTCCGGGTAGGATGGTGCAGGGTCTAGCTTACCCCACAGAACAATCCACAGGAACTATGGAGGGCAGAGGCAGGTGATTTGAGTTCATGCTCTAGCACAATGCCTAGCACACAGTAGGTGCTCAATAAAGAAGAATGGAATGAATGAAGGCAGGCATGAATGAAGAACCTTGCTGCATAACCTTGACGTGGTGCCGGTGACTGGTCTCGAGGTGCCCAGTCCCCCTTTACCTTCCTTTGGTCAGAGCACTCAGATCTCCTTTAGCGGAAATTATTTCTTCTGGTAGATGAAGCCCTGTTCACTCATGGCCTGCCCTCCGCACGACATGGGGTCCACCATGGCCCAAACTTAGGCAATGGGTCCTTCCCCCACCTAGGAAATGGATCGTGAGCAGAGGGAAGAAAGAACAAGCGACAGTGGGAATATGTTCACCACAGCAGGGACACCAGGTGGTGTTTCTCGTTGTGAGGCAGCCCCCATCCATCCCCATGACCAGACTCGGCTCTCCAGTCTTCCAGTTCTATACCCAGTATGTTCCACCAATTATCCCTTTTCTTTTCTGCATCTCGAGTTTGTTTCTGTTGCTTGCAACCCTGAACAGTTATTCCCCACCCCCTTATACACATAAACGTAATATGTTCAGGTGGCTGACCCACTTCACTTCCCTAGGCCTCGGTTTCCACATCTGTGAAATGGGTGTCACGAGTCCTCCCCCAGGGTCTTTAAGGATCACATGAGGGGATGTGTATTAAATTATGCCTGGCTTGTGCCCTTGGTGTGCAGTGCCTGTGGCGTGTGAGTGAGCGCAGGCTGACCCCCTGGTGTGGGTCCTGATGCCCTGGGGCAACTGGTGCAGAAGGGGGTGGGTGGGGCTTGAGTGGCACTCGATGGGCCCCCTCCCCTTCCCTGTGTACCTTGCCTCCAGGGTGCTGAGTCCATAGGCAGACCCGGAAGCCAGAAAGCTCGAGCCTCATAATTCGGAGCTTGGATCATGCAACCGGATTACCTGGGTTCAGATCCTGTCTCTACCACCCACCAGTGCCATGACTGTGGGCCATGAATTTAATCTCCCTGAGCCTCAGAATCCCCACCCATAACATGGAAAGGACAAGGATGATAGCACGCCCCGCCTCACGAGGGGCCAGGATGGGCTGAAAGAGATGGCATTTGGGAAGCCGATGCCGCTCTCCAGAGTCCTTGGTGTTTATAAAGCAGAGATGAGCAGTAGGGGGCAGGGAAAGGTTGACCCTCAGGGCTTAGACTGGGGACTCCTCAGAGGGCAGACAACGCTAGGGCCCCTAAACATGCTTCCTGTCCCAGGTCAGGCTTCCACGGAGCACATGGAGCTCGAGGCAGGAGTCATTGACTGGGAGGTGAGCCCAGGAGGCTCAGGCAGGGGAGCAGGCGAGACAAAGGGAAGGTGGGAGCCAGCAAGGCACCCTCCCGAGGGTTACCGTGCGGGCCCGGTGCTCAGCCGTGCTGGGAACTTGGGAACACAGCGCATCACTCCTTCATTCGTGGCTCTCACAGATACTGTCATTCCCTTCCTGGCTGCCACGCGCCCCGAGTCCCGGCAGAAACACAGATGGGTCCAGAGTGAGCCGCACTATCCATGGGCTCATGGTCCAGGGTTGTGACACACAGGCCATGCACAGTCTGGTTGTAGCCGGGCCGACAGAAGCAATGGCTGTCCCAGCTCAGGGAGCAAAAGTGAGGGGCTGGGGTCAGGGATGGTAGCGCTGAGGGGAAGAAGAAAGGGCAAGGACACACCGTCCCCAGTCTGGAGGAGTCCCAGGCTGTGTGTGGAAAGGGGGGTCTGGGGATGCCATGGTGGGCGGGGGTGGCGGTGGAGACAAGAGGCTGGGCTGGAGAATGCAGGGCCTTTCCCTCTCAGCTGTGTTTTCTGCCCCTACATGACCCTTGACCTTCACTTGGAGATGTACAAAAAACCATCCGAAGTCCATGAAGGCCTAAATTCACTGCCCCCTGCACGCATCCCTGGGTCAAGTCTCAAGAAACACACTCTGGAAACGGCGGCAGAAACAGTGAGCGTTTGCCATCCAGCCCCGGCGTGTGCAGTGTGGGTGCCCACGGGAAAGAATTCTTTTTAACATGTGGTTTCTTCTGGCATAAGCAGCTCTTGCAAAGGGAATTTTCATAGCCAGTTTTGCTGTGAGCTGTGTTTTCCTGGGGGGCGTGGGGGCGGGTTAGGTGCTGAATAAGGGAGTCTCTTTGAAGGCTCACCCAGGACCCTTCTAAAGCAGGCCCGCAGCCCCGCAGGACCCAGAGCACAATTCTTGGAATTGTCCCGTTTGTTCCATTATGTTACAGAAAGTGCAACACCGGAGGCATTTTCTTAAGAATCAAGATCTGAAACCAACATTATCTTACTCTCTTATTGTTGGCACAGGAAGAAACCAGGCCCTTGCCAAGGGAAACATGTCACTTTTCCAGCAAGTCCCCGAAGGTCGGAACCTTCAAGATGGGTAAATTTGGATTTCATCTTAGGAAAAGCTCCGAGTGTGGCACCAGGACGTGGTGAATATTTTAAGTCACTTTACATAGTAAAAGTAACCCCCCAAAAAACCAAACAAACAACAAAAATAAAAGGAGATTCCCTAGTTTCAAACCTCCATGGGTGAAGAGGATGAGGCGTGAAAAACAAAATACGAGAGATTCCTCAAAATGCCATGCATGTTCTCTACTCTCTGGGTCTTGGCTACACTCTCTGCTCCAGGCATCTCTGTTCGCCACCTGTCAATGTCTTATTTAATCCTTATGCTGTGGCTGCTGTGACAACTTCCTTGACCCCCTCCAGTGCGAATTGATGACTCTCTTCTTCTCATACTCATACTGACTGGTTGCATATATACAGTGTTTATTATGAGTTTTTGCCTGATATGGTGATGATTGAGTAGCACAGGAGTCTCCCTCAATAGACCAGGAGTTCCCTGGTGACGAAGAGCTGTACATCGGCCTATTCCTCTGGGTGCCTGACACACTGCCAGGTTTATGGCAGGAGATCAATACCTGTTTGTTTCATTCATTCATTTAAAAAATGTGCTCCTCCGTTCTCCACTGCAATCCCACTGGCCGAGAATCAGTAGTCACAGCTTCGCCTGTGTGTTGCTGCAGTGTCTGTGTGTGTCTTTCTTCTGTAGGATCCACCAAATGTAAAAACTGGAGCTGGCTCACAACCTTAAAACATACACAGCTCATGGGAACGCAGCATTCGAGGCTGATCAGAAAGAACTTAGAAGCAGACAGATGGAGTCCCAGGAATCTGGAATGCATGAGGTCCTGTAATTAAACATTAAATGTTACTCTGAGGCCTGGCACAGTGGCTCACGCCTGTAATCCCAGCACTTTGGGAGGCCCAGGCAGGTGGATCACTTGAGGTCAGGAGTTCAAGACCAGCCTGACCAGCATGGTAAAACCCCATTTCCACTAAAAATACAAAAATGAGCTGGGCGTGCTGGTGTATGCCTGTAATCCCAGCTACTTGACAGGCTGAGGCAGAAGAATTGCTTGAACCTGGGAAGTGGAGGTTGCAGTGATCCAAGATCATGCCACTGCACTCCAGCCTGGGTGACAGAGTGAGACTCCATCTCAAAAAAAAAAAAAAAAAAAAAAAAAAATTGTACCATAAGCTTCCTGGCAGGCAAGACAAAATGGAAATTGTTCAGGATCATCTGCATCCTCTTGTTACTCAATTCTAGGAGGGTGTTAGGGAGTGGCAATGCTTTTGACTTCTGTTTTGATAAAGATATAAAACATTAGTCATATACTGTGTTTTAATCTGAGGTTATCGAAAGTAATATAAAAAAGGAACTCAGGAAAGATAGACACATGGAGGGCCCACTATCTTTGTAGCACTGTGGCTCTGAACTGGGACTGTGTTGTAATTATAAGGATTACTTGTTGCTGGGACAATGAGCTCCCAGGGCAGTAAGAGGCAATCTTTTGCCCAGGTAAGTGCTGTGTGCAGGTGGTGTTGGTTGGCCACTGTTTTCCTCCATGAGGTGAGTCGGGGAACCAGAATCCTTCCCCTGGTGGCCCTGCCACCTCTTAAGCCCTGTGGATTTTATCATCCAACTGGTGGTTGGGAAAAAGGAGAGCAAAACAGACACGCCCTCTTCTGAGCCTTTGACCAGAGGTGACTCCCATGACATCTGCTCATGCCACCGTGACAGCTTGTCCCAGAGCCACCTTCAGATATAAGGGGGCTGAGAAGTATAGCTCCTGGTTCTGCAGCTGCCCCCAGTGACAACTCCTTCTTATGTGTGGCGGGGAGGGGTCACAGCTATATGTTTGAATCTCCAAGGAAACACACTTGTAGCCCACGGGCAATGCCCATCCCCAGGCATTCTAGTGCAGGGAGTCTGGCAGTCACTGGCATGTGTGTTTTGCAGGAGCTCTCCGGGTGACTCTGAAGGCATCCCTGGATGGGAGGACGGGCCCTCAGATCATCCCCTCTAGGACTGGACACTTCTCTAACCACATGTATTTGGTTGAATAGGGTCCCCAAAATCCATGTCCTTCTCAGAACCTCAGAATGTGACTTTATTTGGAAACAGGGTCTTTGCAGGTGTCATTAGTGGAGATGAGGTTATACCGGAGCCAGGAGGGCCCTAGTTCAATGACTGGTGTGCATAGAAGAAGAGGAGAGGGACAGCCAGAGACATACAGAGGAGAGAGTCAGGTGACTGATAGCAGGGAGGCTGGTGATGACGGAGGCAGAGACTGAGGTCGTAAAGCTGTGAGCGAAGGAAAGCTGGGGATTGCCACCAACAGCCAGAAGCTGACAAGCCTTCAGAGGGGACTCTGCCCTGATAGCACCTTGGACTTCCAGCCTCCAGAACTGGGAGAATACATTTCCGTTCCAGCAGCCACAGGAGGCCAATATACCACTGGACACCATGGCCATTCTGGACGGGGACCCACGAATGAAGAATTTGGGAAAATGGGACACTCTGCAGTGATGCAGGGTGGGATTCAGAGGCTTTGCCACATGACAGCAGGGTCCTGGGAGGGTTGGGTTGGAAATTAGAAACCAGGCAGCGAGCCTGGATGTGGCCTTGGATTCTCGGAGCAAGAACCTAAAAGCAGATTTCCCCACTTTTGGTAGACTTTTCCTCCACTGTAAGATGAAGGATTTGGCCTGGAAAGGGAGTTCTGGAAAGGTAGAGCATGAACCAGCAGCGGTGGCAGCTCCTGAGGGTACTACTGAAAATGCAGACGCCTGTGGTCCCCCTAGTCCCTTTGAAGTAGCATCATCAGAGGTGCAGCCTGGAAATCTGCATTTTCACAATGATTTGAGAGCATGCACGTGTGTTACGTACTGACCTGGAAGAGGTTCAGCGTTTGGTGATAAATGAGTCTCTATGAATGTAAACACAGCCTCAGAAACACTCCCCGGAAAAGGCGAGCAGATGTGCAGCACCTTACCCTGGAAACCCAGCCCTTGGGAGTAAGGGCATCAGGTTGTAGCTAGGATCCTAGTACAATAAGGTGATTTTGACACCCACTTTACAAAGCGCTTAAGCAAGACCCCTATAAGGCAAAGAGTATCACCCAAATGTTTCAGGGCATTTGGTCTCTGGTTCCCAATTACGGGAAAGCCGTTTAAGTATTTAAGCAGTTATGTGTTTCTTTCCTTTATCTGGGACTGAGCTATGAAAACCTCCATGTGGATATGCTTAAAGAGATACCCTGATTAGGAGGGAGGAGAGGAAAGAAATCCCTTATTACATTAGAATAAAAATTTCAGCTGCCGTGCCAAGCAAATCTGAGAAGACATTTTTTAAACATAGATTCATTATTCAGGAAAAGAGAGTTAGTAAACAAAACACAAAGCCTGAACTCAACTGGATTCTAAAAGCCAAGTGGAACTTTCTCTTTCTAGCACAGGTTATGATGTTATCTCATTCATTTAGTTCATTCCTGGATTAAGGTGGTTTTACTCAGTCTTTATCTCTACTAGATTTTTCCACACCAGGTGGGGAAAAGTGGATTTTTCATACCTTTTGAATTTTACAGGTAGAGAAAGAAATCATAAAGAAAAAGATTAAGATACTGGACTATGTAAAATCCTTTTATGAATCCATCACAAAATTAGAAAGTAAACAACAAATTGAGGAAAATGTTTCCAACATCTGTGGAAGATGGTCTGACTTTCTCATTGGCCTCTGGAAGGCTAAGAGACCCGCTGTAATGAAGGGATAAGGCAAATCACTGTCCTTAAAATGCAGATGACACTTGAAAATCAGGAAGATAAACTCGATCACCCTAAGAGGTGAAGGGCAAAAAGTATTATCAAGCAATTTATAAAAGAAGAAATCCCACTGGCCAACTAACAGAGAAGACTATTCATCTACAATAACAAGAAAACACACAGAGATACAGATGTTCTTTCTTTTTTGTCTGCCAAATTGGCTAAGTTTTTAAAAATTATAGTATTCAATAGGAACCGTTTGAGAAAAGTACTCTTATCATACATTGCTGGTAAAATTGTAAATTGTTACAATCTTTTTGGAGGACAATTTGACCAAGTGTATCAAACGCCCTAAAAAGCGCATGTCTTCAAAAATAATCATATTTGTAGGAACTGGTTCAAAGGAAATACTCAGAGGTTCTGTAAATATTTACAGATAGATTATAACATTAAATGTGTGTGTGCGTGTGTGTATGTGTGTGTGTGTCTCCTAAAAATGGCAATTACATAAATAACTAGTAACCAGGAACTGGGCAAATAAAGGATGGGTCATATCCACAAATAAATGCTTTGCATGGTGAGAAATTATGTTCTTAAAATATTTAGCTGGGCGTAGTTGTTCACGCCTGTAATCTCAGCCTTTTGGGAAGCCGAGGCGGGTGGATCACTTGAGGCCAGGACTTTGAGACCAGCTTGGGCAACATAGTGAGACCCTTGCCTCTAAAAGAAAGAAAAAAATATTTAAAGTTATAAGAAATGTTTGCAAAACATAGTTGTAGGACAAATAGGTTACGAGGAAGTACGTGTGTTATGATATAAAAATTAAGTGTTTTATTTGGTGGTCTAGAAAAAATATGACCATTTGAAATAAATTCAAGTGTAAATAATAACAGCCTTTGACTTTACAGATACACTGAGGTTATTTGCGGAAGGCGGGACGGAGGCGACTGAACCATCACTGCCGCGTCTGATTTTCGTTTCAGTTTAGGTGCTTGACTGTGGTTTCCAAATTTCCTATGATGAACATGTGGGGTTTTTCAAAAAAAAACAAAGACGTGAAATCTTTCTCTGTCTGGTTCCTTCGCCTTCACTTTGCTCGATGGTCTGTGAGCTCAGGTGGGCTTTCTACAGGGACTGGGAATATTTGAGGAAAGATGGGGCAAGGAAATAAGAAATAATTGATGCTTGGTGGCAGAATAATCTGGGAAGGTCCCCTCCTGGCCTGTTTCACCTTAACAGGCCATGGACCAAGGCCCCTGGCACCCACCAGCCTATGGAAAGAAAAGGTTCTTGGGAGGTCCAGGCTCTGCCTCCCCCTCCCCGCAGCAGCTGCCGGCCCAGCTCCGCCTCTATTTATCTGCTTGATGTGTTAGGTGTTCTGGAAATACATTTGAATGAAGAGTTCTGTGGATTTCAATGGTTTGAGATGTTGTTGCTCTGGAACATGAACCCATCTTTGATCCACCAAGGAGCACGGGCTGGCTCTCTTAGACTTGATGTTGAAAGGTCAAGAATCTAGAACCGCAAATCAAGACATGGAAGTATTCAAGTATAAGGCCGCATTTATTGAGTGGGGGCCAGCCCTGTCCTTTACGAATAGCAGCTTTTCATATTCTCACAATAGTCCTAGGGAATAGGCACTCTGATTATGCCTACTTTACAGAGGAAGAAACTGAGGCCCACGTAACATAAATGGTAGAACCAGGACTGGAAATGAAGGCTGACTTCAGAGTCCCTGATCTTAATGGGTCTAAGACTCATGCAAATCTGTGGGACCCAGGACGTCTGAGGGCCAGAGCGGAGAGGCTGCCACTGGTTCCTGGAGGTGTGGATGGTGTCACCTGGGGGTGGATGGGTGGCTGAACTTGGGAGCACTGGGCCATGCCCTGGAATTATGAGTTGGAGTGCTTCCTGGAAAGAGATGGACAGCTGCTCAGGTAGAGTGGCTAGAATGGCAGCTTCTAGAAAGATATGTCCATGTCCTAAACCTAGAACCCGTGAAGCTGACCTTATTTGGATAAAGGGTCTTTGCAGATAAAGGGTCTAAGAATCTCAAGATGAGATCATCCCAGGTTATCCAGGCAGCCACTAAACTCGATGATCAGAGACACACAGAGAGAAGACCAGGAGAGCACGCCATGAAGACAGAGCCGAGACTGAAGCCATGCACCACAAGCCAAGGGGCACCAGCAGCCAACAGATGCTGGAAGAGGGAAAAGGGGTCCAGAGGGAGCAGGGCTCTGCCCACACCCTCATTTCAGACTTCTGCTCTCCAGAACCGGGAGAGAATAAATTTCTATTGTTTTGAGCCCCCTTGGTTTGTAGTGGTTACAGCAGCCACAGGAGACTCAAACCTAGTAATGAGACCCAATAAGGCCGTTCTTGCACCTATTTGTGTTTCTCTGAACAAGGTTGTTCCAGGTCTTGGTGTCGGGGGAGAAAGCCTATGTCAGATGATGCCAGACGGGACACTTCACTTTGCAGGAATCCACAGGGCTGTGCCTCTCTGAGCCCTGGCAGGGAGCTAGAAATAGCTCAGGCACAGCACCCTTTTTTGGTTAATGGACTGGGCTTGAGGTGCCTGCCACTTAAACAGCTACACCAGGCGGGAGGCTGCAGGGAGCCTGGCTCCTTCCCTCCCTGCCCCTCCTTATCATGATGGATTGCCTCTCGGGAGTGAGATGGAAACTTAGAAATGCTTCGTTCTGCACAGCTCTGGGCAATGCCTGGCTGGTTTTCCTCGCAAATCAGGGTCATAAACTTTTAAAAATAGGCACAGGGCTGCCAGTCTCATTAAAGGAGACTCTGATTTATTGAGATGCATGGGCATCATTTTCAGATAGTTCTGGAACTTTTTGGAAAGATCCTCCTTAGGACAGTTGTGAGTTTGCCCTCGGTCCTCCCTCTCCTCCTCGGAAGTTAGTCTTCTTCCCCGCAGGAGCAAAGACAGGCCAGCAGCCTTGAGGACTCTCTGGATACCACTCAGAGCAAGCAAATACCTGGTGCTGTATAAATGCTTCCCTAATGGTTTGAGCTGAAGATGTAAAAACCACTCTTCTGGATGGCTTAGAGGAGCCTGTTGGATTGATGAGAAAGCAACTGACTCCAGTTATGTTTTTACTGAGCGTGTCAGGATGAAAACCTTCTGCAAAAGGGGGCTTCCCCTCTGAAAAAAAAGGTGGTGGGTGGGGTGGGGTGGGGGTGGACATGTGGTACCCAAAGAGCCCTGTTGTTAAAAGTATATTTAGGCCGGGCACGGTGGCTCACGCCTGTAATCCCTGCACTTTGGGAGGCCGAGGCAGGCGGATCACGAGGTCAGGAGATCGAGACCATCCTGGCTAACACGGTGAAACCCCGTCTCTACTAAAATACAAACAAAAAATTAGCCGGGCGCGGTGGCGGGCGCCTGTAGTCCCAGCTACTAGGGAGGCTGAGGCAGGAGAATGGCGTGAACCCGGGAGGCGGAGCTTGCAGTGAGCCGAGATGATGCCACTGCACTCCAGCCTGGGCGACAGAGTGAAGACTCCGCCTCAAAAAAAAAAAAAAAAAAAAAAAAAAAAAAAGTATATTTAGCCAATTTTATTTGGATAATGGTGGAAGATAAAATTTGCCAGGGACCCAGCTGACCTCTTTACAACTGAAATCAGATCCATTAATCTGAGTACAAAATGCAGAGGGGGCTTCCTTACTTATCACATTGTTCTTTCTCTTATCCAGGCAACAAACAATGAAGGTAGGTATCACGTATAATCCCGCTAAAGAAAAATGCCTGTTAGATGTTGAGTACAACTCCCTTTTAGGTTTTTGTTTGTCTGTTTTCTGTTCTGTATATTGTGTATACTTAAAATCTGTATTCTGCATGGCTATTTGTAACCCTTCATCCCACTCAATATATTGTGAACATTTTAACATGCATTAAGTATTTGATGGCCTCATTGTAAGTGAATAGGTTTCCATAGAAGGAAGATATCCAGATTCATGTAACCGGTCCCCGTTGTGGCATATTTGCTGTAATAATCTCATTAAGCACTGAGTTTTCATTCTAGGGGTTGAGCAAGAGGTAGATTCTGTTTCCTATAAATTCCTTTTCTCTGACACTGAGTACCCAGGCCATGTTGAATGCCAGTTTTTGTCTTCCTGCTGGGATTAGATGTGGTAGACAGGGAATGTTTCCTCACCAGCGTGGTGAGTTAAAGGCTGTCATTTCAGGCCCTTCCAGGCAGGGGCTGGAGCATGCTGATGACAGAGACAGACATGGAATTCTTCCAACAGCCTGTGGGTCCCTAGGAAGCTGGAACATTCTTTGTCTGATTAGAGGGAAAATGGCATTTCTGAAAGTAGGTTTTGTGGGTGCATCAAAAGCCCAAAAAAGGGTCTATTCTGGAAAGTTTGCCATCAGAACCTTCCCTTGATGTGATGGAGTATATCAAAGAATCACATTTGGGTGCTACTAACAGAACCCCCCGACCTCACTCCACCCCCACCAACTGGTGGCTTGAACACACTTGGTATGTTTTCTTTTCTCGAGTGCTGAGAAATCCTCAGGTTGCAGTTAATAGCACTGGTTCAATACAACGCTGTCAGAGTCTAGATCTTTTCCATTTTCTCTAACTTTCTTTTATTGTTGTCTCATGGCGTCAAGACAATGGCTACAACTCCACCAGTGCATTCCTGCTCCAGGCAGAAAGACTGGAATAAGTGAAGGTCAAATGAACAGATTCTGTTTGACTCTAGGGGTAATGATGCTTACAGCCAATTGGCTCTAATGGTGTCACATGATTATACCTATTTGCAAGGGAGATTGGGAAATGTAGTTTTTTAGATGCCCATTAAAATGTGGCTCTGTTAATAAGAAATAAGGGAAGAATAAATGTTGTGTAGATAACTAATAATTTCAATGACGTGAAGCAAGCCAAGAATTGTTTTGAAAATGGACAGGCTGGGTATGGTGGCTCATACCTGTAATCCCAGCATTCTGGGAGGCTAAGGCAGGAGGACTGCTTGAGGAGGGTCACAAGGTCTGAGGAGCCTCCTCTGCACCTATGAGTGAAGCAGTCCCTGTGGTTCAAGAACAGGACTTCAAAGAGAGTCACAGGTGCAGGTCACTAGAAGCAAAGCACACAGAAGATGGGGGAAGGGGAGGATGGATAAATAGAGGTAGCAACAGCGAGGACATTGTCTCAGAAATACTCTGGGTTATTTCCAATGACTTTTACTGCAATGAACATCTTTGTATGCAAATCAATGTTCACGTTTATGATTCTGTCCCTAATAAATTCCTAGAAATAAGGTTCCTGGATCAAAATCTATAAATTACTCTCATGGCCTCTAGAAAACATGTAACAATTTTTATTCTCCTCTCCAACATTGGGTATAACATTGAAAAAAGTATTTGCCAAACTAATCAATGAAAAAAAATACCTTTCTGTGTTTATTATGTGTGTGACTTGGATTACTGGTGAGAAGGGAAAGTTTTCTTCTATGCTGTCGATTTCCATGTTTTCCTTTATTGAATTGCCCGTTTGAGGTGATGACTCAATTTTCTATGGGAGTTCGTGATTTAGCTTATTAACAGCACTGCAGATGCCGATCAGAGTCCTTTTACCCTTCCTAAGGTCTGTCCCCCCACTGAGGGGTCCTGGTGGCCAGGGCTCCAAGTGAGTGGGCTGCCTGCCCTGTTTGCAGACACTACACCCCGGGCCAGGAGAGCCAGTGATCATCTATCACCCATGTTTCACCTGAGCTTCAGAAACCCTACAGACCTGGGGTCCAGCCTGCAGTAAAAAGCAGGTCACTGGCCAGATGTGGTGGCTCACACCTGTAATCACAGCAGTTTGGGAGGCTGAGGCGGGCAAATTACTTGAAGTCAGGGGTTCAAGACCAGCCTGGCAAACATGGTGAAACCCTGTCTCTACTAAAAACACAAAAATTAGCTGGGCATGGTGGCAGGCACCTGTGATCCCAGCTACTCGGGAGGCTGAGGCAGGAGAATCACTTGAACCTGGGAGGTGGAAGTTTCAATGAGCCAAGATCACACCACTGCACTAGAGCCTGGGTGACAGAGTGAGACTCCATCTCAAAATCAAAAGAAATTAAAATAAAATAAAAGCGGATCACTGTTTTACTGGTCGGAAAACAAAATTCCCACACATGATCAAGAGGCTGCATGTGTACCTGTGTTCACGTGTGTTTGGGCACACGTACATGTGTGTGATTTTACATCAGACCGACCTGGTTTTCCATTCTACATCTATCACGTGCTAGCTGTGTGGTCCTGGAGAAGATCCTTCTCTGCTCCGAGTCTCAGTTTCCTCATCTGCGAAATGGGAGAAGCACAGCGCAGTGCCGTGCGGATTGGATGAGCTGATGAAGACAAAGCTCCGGGCAGGCAGGAACCATTTCACCCCTGTTAGCGACCATGGCTACAAGCAGCCCTTAGTCCTGGAGGAGCCTGTGTCCCCAGAGTCCAGGTCTGTAGCTATAACTTGTCCTTCAAGGGGCTTCTAAAGTCTGTGTCTTCAGGAACCCACTGAGCGTCTCCGACACAGGCTTTTGTAGCCAGAGAATAAATGGCATCTCAGAACAAAACAAAACAGCATTAGGCTGGGCGCGGTGGCTCACGCCTGTAATCCCAGCACTTTGGGAGGCCGGTGCAGGTGGGTCACCTGAGGTCAGGAGTTCGAGACCAGCCTGACCAACATAGTGAAACTCCATTTCTACTAAAAATACAAAAATTAGCCAGGCACGGTGGCTCCTGCCTGTAATTCTAGCACTTTAGGAGGCCAAGGTGGGCAGATCACCAGGTCAGGAGTTCAAGACCAGCCTGGCCAACACAGTGAAACCCTGTCTTTACTAAAAATACAAAAATTAGCCAGGTGTGGTGGCATGTACCTTTAATTCCAGCTACTCAGGAGGCTGAGGTAGGAGAATTGTTTGAACCTGGGTGGCAGAGGCTGCAGTGAGCCAATTGCACTCCAGCCTGGGTGACAGAGGAAGACTTTGTCTCAAAAAAAAAAGAAAAACAAAAACAAAAAAACATTAAGAGCAGCTTTTCCATAGCACTCCCTTTATGAAAGCGGGCTCCACTCAAATTTCAGGTGGGATTATCCATGGGCAATGTTGTCAGGAAGATGCAATGAGGTGGGTGGGTCAGCAGCTAACAGCAGAGGAGAGGGGTGCTCCCAGGTGGACCTGAACTCAGCCCTTGGCACCATGCCTCATGCTAGGGCCAGTCACTTGGCTCAGTGTCCTTGCCCAGAAAACCAGGTGCAAGAGCCCCCCTTTCACCTGACCCGTGGGCCAGCCCTCACGCCCCTGCGGCAGTGCTTCCGAAACTCCAGTGCTCTGCCTATCACTGTTCAAAAGTATCTCTACTGATACTTTAGTTTAAATCTAAGCAGACTGATCCTAAAGAGACATTTCAAATGAATTTTGCACGTGGCACACCAGTAACGCTTGCCACATGCAGACAGGTAACTTTCAGGAATAAATGTCACAGGGCACATGACATGAGAGCTGATGCAGATGCCTGCTGGAGCTCCAGATCTGGCTCTTGCTGCAAAAAGGAAGTTAGCAAGTGTCAACTGTTGCAGACCCATCAGCACGTACCTGTGGCTTGCTCTCGTCCACAGGAGAGACTGTGCCAGGAAAAGAGGAAGGCACTCCGTAAGTCATTATGATTTAACACCACATCACCTGGGGATTGTGGCACCCACACAAGCGGCCCTCTACCCATGGGGCTGCCCCTTTTAGGACACTGGTGAAGGAAAATGGTCTTTCCTTGAGCAAATTGTTTCTCCAAACAATTGCACTTCCTCCAACGCTGGACTTTCCTTTGGATTTCAGCTCCCAATATATGAAACCTGAAGAAATAAGTTCTGTTGTTCCAGGCTTCAGGCATGAGAATAACAAGGCTGGGCCCCAATGCTTGTGCTGAACAGTGGGGTGTTGTCAGCACTGCTGGGGGTGCTGCTCATGCACCTGCATACTGAGGTCTGGGCTGGAGATTCTGTTGCCTTGACGACCGTGATAAAGAAGGCATCAACAAGGCTCACAGGGGAGCACCCCCGCCCCCACCAAGCTGGGGTGGTGGCAGAGGGTACTGCTACAAGCTTGACAAACTATGGCAGCACCCAACAAGGCTACATGGGCACAGATTCTGCACCCCAGCAATTCCACTCCCCAGTGTGCACCCAACACAAATGCCTACATATGTTCATCGAAAGTCACACACTAGAATGTTCAGAGCAGCACTGCTTGTTCACAGCCCCGGCATCCAAAATAAACCAAACACCATTCACAGCAGAACAGATAAATCAAATGTTCATGCAAATGGATTGTGTTAGTATTAAGAACAAATGGTCTACACCTGCGTGCAACGCGAATGAGTCCCTTACACAACGTGTTGCGGGAAAGAAGCCAGACATGAGAGACCCTACACCGTATGAGTCCATTTATTTAAATTACAAAACAGGCAAAGCTGGTTGATGGTGTTAGAGGTCAGGTTGTGCTTTATCTCGAGGGTAGGTAATGCTGAGAAGGGGTTCAAAGGATCCTTCCCTGCCCTGAGCCTCAGTTTCTTCGTCTGTGAAGTGGGAGAAATACCCCGTGTGGTCAGCACTGCGTGGATCACGTGGGCTGATATGCACATCTCCTAGGATGCTGGTCACATTCTGTTTCTTGGTCTGGGCACTGGCTTCACAGGTTTGCTTGGTTTGTACAAATGCATCGAGCAGATCATATATGCACTTTTCTGCATGTATATCACATGACTTAAAAATTACGAATAAAAAGAACTAAAAGCCCAGAAGAGGGGCTTAAATAATCTCCCTCCCTCTCCCTCAGTCATCCCTGAGACCCTCAGTCATGCTTGGGACAGCGATGACTGGCACCCCGGCTCTGAGCCCCACACTTTTGAGGTCTCTGCTCTGACTGTCTCCAGAGCTTCATTACTCCCTGCAAATACATGAGTGAGGAGGGAGAGAAAAAGAGAGAGAGAGGGAGACCAAGAGAGAAAAGAAAAGAAAAAAAGATACAGTGATTACCACTGCAGAGCATGAAACCCCAGTGGAGAAAGCAGCTGATACCACAGGTATCCCTCGTACATAAAGAACCCCTCAGTGTGTGTGCGGTGATATCTCCATGTTACTGAGCTCCAGGAGGAACCCAGAGCCAGGGTTGCCCCAGAAGCCACTCAGCTGAACCTTGCTGCCCTCCCAGAGGTCACAGACCTGTAGTTTCATGGCTCCACACAGTGCCGTAATAAATTTTAAAAAATTAAGTGTCAATATTCAAAAATATGAAAATGGCACCTAAACATCTAGATACCCAGTTTCATTTTGGTTGTTTGTTTTAAAACACCAGAAAATCCAGCCACACTGGACTTTACTCCCGAAATGCCCCAGAGCCAAGAACGGACTCTTTTCCCTTGTTGACCTCAGCTGCCCTTTGTCCCTGTACGACGCTGAGACCCTGTTCTACATAATTGAGTCTGAGAACTCGGTGAGTGCACTTCCATACATAACCATTCTTACTAATCAGCCCCCGGCTGAATACATTTCCTTCAGGCAAACCTATTCCAACCCAAGTTATTTGCCCATGGAGATTTAAGTGTGAGACCTCTGATCTTCATAACCGAGCCTTGAGAAACACTCTAGCAGCACATCTACACACTTACACAGGATTACTTTTGAGCCCAGGCCATTTCTTCCCAGGAGCACCCCTAGCTCCCTCCCATGCTCCGGCATGCAGCATGCCCTCAGCTTTGTCTTCCACCCACCATTCCAGCCACTTCTTCTGACTCTCTGGTGCCAGCGGAGGCCAATGCCCATCCATGAGGAGCGGGGTCCCAAGCTGGCGCAAGGGAGGGACAGGGCACCAAGGAGTGCCCCTGTGCTTGTTTCCTGGAGCTACCTTAACCAAGTGCCACCGACTGGGCAGCTTCGACAGTAGGAATTCATTGTCTCACATCCTGGAGGCCAGAAGTTCCAGACCCAGGTGTCAGCAGGGCTGGCTCCTCCTGAGGCTGCAGTGGGGGAAGGGGGGTGGGGTGGGTGAGGACCATTCCAGGCCCCTTCCCTGGCTTCTGGTGGTTGCTGGTGATTTTTGCATTCCAGGCTTATGGAAGTGTCACCCCAACCTCTGCCTTCATCTTCAAGTGGCTTTCTCCCTGTGTGCATGTCTGTGTCCAAATCTCCCCTTTCTGTAAGGACACAGTCATATTAGATCACAGACCACTCCATTCTAGTGCAACCTCCTCTTCACCCAACATTACATCTGCAATGACCCTATTTCCAAATAAGGCCATGTTCTGAGCTGCCAGGAGTTAAGACTTCAACCTATGTTGAAGGGGCACGATGCAGCCCACACCAGCCCCCATCCCAGCATCAGGGAAGACAACATTCAGCCTGGGAGATGGGCGGGAATCAGCTCAGCTTCCATCTATCTCCTAGGCTGTGAAAGGTGGACCGTGCTCCAGGCAGAAGCAACAGCATGTCCAAAGGTCCTGAGGATGTAGCAAAGAAAGAAGTACCTTCTGGAATGATGTATGGGGAGGGGACTGAGCCGTAAGAGGTAACCGGGACACGGAAGATGACTGCGCATGTAAGTGTGTCTTGTAAACTCCCAGACACATTTATATATCCCCAGGGAAAAGCAGCCGAGGGAAAGATCCTCCGGTGTTCCCAGGGACCATCCCTGGGTGGTGCTGGGGCAACACTCGGGGCTCAGGGGTGGCTGGGAGCGGGAAGAAGGGATCACATCCTCAGTTACTCCATGGGGCTGTGTCTGCTAGTGCAGAACGGTCCAAGCTGAGCAATTATGAAAACTTTTAAAGGCTTATGCAGCAGCCTCTTCCAGAACGCCTCACTTCAGCCCTCCTCGTAAACAGATTGTAAAGGTGCAATCAGCTCAGAGCCCACTCTGCTGTGATAATCTGATGTAAGCCAGGCACTGATTTATATGCGCCAGTCCAAACAAACATACCTGTAGACCATCAAACTGGAATTTCTTCCATACTTTCTTCTTATGCATTAAGGAACTGCTTTTATTTCTCTTTTGCCGGAGGGAAGTGTTGTATTTATTTCACGGAAAGAGAGAAGCAGTGTGCAAGACACTAGGTAAAGGGGTGTGCAGAGGGCTGCAGGCTGGGTGGGGGCTACCATCTCTCTGCAGACAGGGCCAATTCGAAGGGAGGAACTGAAGAAGCCTACTGTCCCATGCATGCTTTATTTATATTTAAAAATTACTTGTGTTGTGTGTGTTACATGCCAGGTGCTGTTCTGAGCACTCATAAATAGCACGTCAGAGGCTCTTCCATCCCCATTTCGGAGATGGTTAAACTGAGGCAACAGTGATGTCCATTTCTCCCCAAATGGAGAGCTGGCTTTTGGTTTCTCTCTGCCTTCTCCTCCCATGCCCCTGAGCTCTTAGGATGTGGATGTGGATCTAGATGTGCCTTCTTCATCCTGGGTGGTTAACATGTCTAACTCAACACACTACTGTGTTTCACTTGTCTCTCGAGGACGTTGACAGGAGCTTGATTTCCAGTTCCCACACCTCCTCCCCGCCCTTCCTCTCCAATAACATTCCTGCAATGCTCACGTTGACTACAACATTGGCTGAAATTCCTCACCACTCCCCAGATCCACTACCTTTGTTATAAGACATTGCAGTTCCCCAGCACCACAGGGACAGAATGTATTTCCCCACGTCTTAACTTTGAGCTCATCGTGTAACTTGCCTTGGTCAATAGAATGCGGTAGAAGCAATGGCATGCTGGTTCCAAGCCCAGGCCTTAAGGGTCCTCGCATGCTGCTCCCATGTGTCTCTGCTGTCACCATGAGAGGAACATGCTCAGGTTAGCCGACTGACCCCAGGGGCAGGATGAGCCGTACCAGCTCAGCCCAACCTGGATTAGCATGCTGCTAAGATATTGTGGTTGTTTCTCGTGTAGCATTTTATGAGCCATAGGTAACTGCTACGATTTTTATTGTAGGAAATTTGATTATTACAGAATAGAATGAAGAAGACCAAGTCATTTGTAGTTGCATTACCCAGAGAGCATCTCTGAGCATTCTGGTATTTTTTCTTCTGCTGTCTTTCTCTGTGTATGTGTGAATGTAACTGTGAGTTTACAAAATGAAATCCCACTGCATGCATATTTTATGGATGTGCTCATCTCATTAGTCTTCTCCTCCACCCCAGTATTTCCATCCTCAGTCATCAACAAGGAATCTCTTGTTGAATTTCTTCAGATGCACCCGCACCCTCAGGACCTTGGCACATGCTGCCTGGCTGCCTGGAATTCTCTCCTCCCTCTTCTTTAGCTGAGTCAACGCCTGCTGGTCTCTCAGGCCTTGTCCACTTGAATGTTGCCTTCCCTGACCCTTTCAGTCTGGGTTGGAGCCTTCCAGTTTCCAGTGTGCCCATAGCTCCCTGTCCTCACGATTTCCTTAATTACTTGCCTTGTGCGTGCCTGGGGACTTGTCTGGATCCTTCTCTAGACTGTGAGCTCTGTGGGGGAAGGGACTATGTCTTGTCCAGCATCCCCTGTGAGGGCAGCCCCTGGCACACAGAATGCATAGGCACACACTATTTGAGAAGTGGAGTTATGACCTGATAATGTAACGTGATATCGATGGAACATGATAAAGTGAGCTATTTTTCCTGTCATTAAAGGCCAGCTTGCTTTTCAATGGAAAATTGCCACGGGCTTTAAGAGATGCCTGGCATTTCACGTGGCTAGAGGGAGATCTTTCTGCCTGTTTTCCTAAGCCAGGGCTTGAAGAATACTTACATGAAATGATGGAACACTTTCCCAGATAAGCAGTTCTATGATTGTTCCCTGCCGTCTCCCACTCTCAACCATCCTGGTTGCCAACTCTTGCAGCCTAGAGCACTTTCATCATAGTGCTTCCTCTACTCAATAAACTTCAATGGCTCCCCAGTTCCCAGCAGAGTGTGTAGCCTGACTGACCACTTGGACAGTGGGTAGGAATGGAGTCATGGTCAAGGTAGAGGCTGGGAGGAGATAAGACGAGCAGGGCTGTTCCTTGGCTCCTTGTGGTCACTGGCTCCAGGACAGGTCTTTCTTGGGACTGTACATGCCTATTGGAACTGAACAGGAAGCAAGCCTGTTGTTTCTCCATCAGCAGGGCTGGGAGACCTCCAGAAAGCTGCGGTGAGTGCAGAAATGAGCAGCTGTTCTTCAAGGAGGCTGGCCACTGCTGACTCTGAACCAGTGGCCCTGCTACGTGCAGAGTCCTGACCATGATGCAACCAGAACCCTGGTCCACTCTGGTCTGTGTGCTATGGGCCCCCAGTGCTTCTGTCTCTGACTTTGGGGAGTCATGGACTACCTTGCTTTAGTTTCATCCTTCTTTGTTCTTTGCCAGGCAATCCTTTCAACCACAAAGTCTGCCTTCCTGGTGGGTTAGTGCCATCCTGACTCTGTCCTGCTGGAGGACTTTCCTGGCCACTGCATCTGAAGGAGAGTAGCTGGGTGGGGAGTACTGGGGGCCTGGAGGTCTGGCTAGAACGCCGGCTCTGAGCGTGCCTACCGTGTCCCGACCCCTTACTTGGCTTCCCAGTCGATGCCGGCTCAGTGCTTCTCAAGCTGCCACATGCACACCCAGTATGCAGATGTCACTGAAATGCAGATTCTGATTCTGCAGATCTGGGGTGAAGCCTGGGACTCTGCATTTCTATCAGGAGGCTGATGTTGCTGGTGCCTGGCTATTCATTGAGTGCCAGGCTCTGGCCCATTTCCAGCGACATCTGGGCTTGAGGGCTTTTCCCCAAACCACACCGGGCCGTTGTGCCAGTACCCAATGCGGCAGGCCTCATGCCGTGAGGAGCATATAATTCTCAGACCTCATGTGGAGAGGAGCATACACCTCTCGGGAGGTGGCCTGCGAGCACTCCTGCTCCCTCGCCCCTCGGGCAGAGTATTCCAAGGCATGGGCTTTGCACCCTTTTCCCATTTCCCTGCAGGAGCAAGCTCTCATCACGCACTGGGGCAACTGCATGAAGAACACTCTGCATGCCGGTCTACCTTCACCTCTGTGCTCACACCCCAGTCCCCTGCGGTGTCCCCTGAACACTCTGCATGCCGGTCTACCTTCACCTCTGTGCTCACACCCCAGTCCCCTGCGGTGTCCCCTGAACACTCTGCATGCCGGTCTACCTTCACCTCTGTGCTCACACCCCAGTCCCCTGCGGTGTCCCCTGAACACTCTGCATGCAGGTCTGCCTTCACCTCTGCGCTCACACCCCAGTCCCCTGCACCTCCCGAATAAACAACCTGTGCTTGAAGTCTTGCCTACTCCTGGAAGAACCCAAACTGGGATGCTGCTAGGGGTTTAATTGTGTCCCCCAACCCCCAGTCTCCGTGCGTGTGACCTTATTTGGAAACAGGGTCCTTGTGGCTGGAATCCAGTTAAGATGAGGTTACACTGTACTAGGAAGCGCCCTCAGCCACTGGCTGGTGTTCTCACAAGAGGTTTGTGGAGGTGAATTCTTAGGGAGTAAGAATGCTTTGGGAGCCATGTAAAAGGCTGGAAAGATCCACATGCGCTGACAGAAGAGATGTTCATGCAGGACTCGGCAAGGGAAAAAGGAAGTTGCAGGAAATACATGCATGATGTGACACCATTTCTGTTCAAATAAATACCACGTGGCGTCTTTCCATATAAATAAAACAGTAGGAAAGGCAGGACTCACAGGCACTGTTGAGCAAGCAGGGCGCTGCTGGGGATGAGTGATGCCGAGCGTGCCTCCCTGCTCACTTGACTCACCCTCTTACCGTGTGAATTCATAGAGAGCACGACTCTCCTTACAATTTAAAAATCAATAGGTCTGGGCACGGTGGCTCGCTCCTGTAATCCCAGCACTTTGGAAGGCCAAGGCCAGCGGATCACTTGAGGCCAGGAGTTCGAGACCAGCCTGGCCAACATGGTGAAAACCTGTCTCTACTAAAAATACAAAAATTGGCCAGGCACGGTGGTGGGCACCTGTAATCCCAGCTATTTGGGAGGCTGAGGCAGGATGATCACTTGAACCAGGGAGGTGGTGGTGGCAGTGAGCCAAGATCGTACCACAGCCTGGGTGACAGTGAGACTCTGTCTCAAAAAAAAAAAAAAAAGAAAAGAAAAGAAAAGAAATCAATAGAAAAATACAAGTGATACCATAGACTTAAAAAGCTAATGACACAGTTTCAAATTATTATATAAAATTAAATTATACTCAGTAACTCTTTAATTCAGTAAAGTAGGTGGTAAAATAGCCTGCAGAGTGTGATTCTATTTTTACACCATTTAATGTGTGTCTGTGCATCTGTAAGTATGTATCTATCATCCATCTCTATTTGTCTTTCAATGATCTATATCTATCTGTCCACCTGTTTGTCTGTCTGTATCGATCTAGGGAAGAGAAAGAGCTTGGGATCTGCCTTTGTTTGTTCACATACCAAAATGGGAACTGTGGTTTTCTGGATTCTTCTTTCAGTGCTTTTCTGAGTTTAGATTTGTGCACAATGAGCGTCTGGCACTTGCACAATTTTACAAGCTCCTAGGCGCCCGAGCTCCCGGGTACAGGGGTGTCAGGCACCTCGGCAGGACTGAGAGCGGGAACACCACCATCCTCCTGGTGCAGCCTTGAGGGCAGCCGTGGCGACTTGACCCCCGGGGCTTTTTATGTCCACTGATGGGGGCAGATGCCACTCCTTGGCAAGCAGCTCACCCAGCTTGTGCTCTCTCCGTACACAGGCTCAGCGTCCTGCGTCAGAAAGCAACCTCAGCTCCCCCTCCTCCCTGCCAGTGGTGGTTGAAGGTGGGGAGAAATGGGGTCTTCTGGGGAGGGCTTTTGGGATGAGAAGAGGATGAAGCTGAGACAGTCAGGGTCCTGCCATGTGGCAGGGGGAGGAAGCAGGAGTAATGGGAGGCAGGTGGAGAGGGGATAAAGGAAGCGGGTGCCTCCTGCAGCCACGCTAGGAGTTGACCCTCTCCACCCATGCTTCAGGCGCTCATCCAGGGATCATCCTGTACCTCAGACTCACCAAGAACTGTCCGGCCCCAGGGCCTTTGCAAGCGCTGGTCGCACTGCCTGGGATGCCCGCTCCCAGCTCACCACGTGGCTGGCTCTTTCTTTCATTAGTCTCAGCCCAGTGGCCTCTTTCTCATCAGAGAGGCCGCCCCTGCCTGCCCTGGCTGGCCGTCCCCTCCCCCACAGTGACTCTATGACATCATCGTGTTCCTTCTCCTCGGAGCCCTCAGACCCTCTGAAATCCTCTGGTCTGTGTTTTGTTTCCTCGTCTCTACCTCTCTCCCCACTAGAAGGCAGGCCCCAGGAGGTGCAGGACCCGGCCTGTCCAGCTCCCAGCCACAGCCCCAGGGCCGGGCGTGCAGTAGATGCTCAACAAGGCTTCTTGCCTCCCACCCGCCTCTCCTCCCTCCCTCCAGGGGAGACAGGACTTGGGGGTGGCGTTGGGGTCTAAACGACTGTAAAGGAAAGAGACGCTGAAGTGGGTGAGCTGGCCTCACACTGCACTTCCTGCTAGAGTTCAAAGTCAGCCCTGCCCCTGGAACTGCCGTGGCCAGTTTAGATTGTTCCAGAATCCCGCTGCAGGCTGTTCAAAAGGCTCCCAGCTGCTATCAGGAAATAGCTCAGGAAGGTCTCCGTTAAACACCAAGAAACTGAGATGCAATCAGCTGGCCTGGAATTCAGGAAAGTGCTGGTTCTGAAATTGAGGACAGAAAGAACATGTCTCGGGGCGAGAAGACGTGAACCTGCCAACCAGCCCGTGTTCTTTTTCCACCTGTCCCACCACATGTTGTGCCACGTCCATGCCTCCTGTCCCGCCATCACCCCAGGAGGTGGCAGATGGGGACCCTGCTCCGTGGGGAAGCGAACGCTCAGTGACTGCTACCCCTGCCCGCTGGCGTCCACCCGTAATCTCTCAGTTGTGGTCTGAAAGGCCAAACATGAACCAGGATTTTCCATTATGGTTGCAATTTTGGCTTGTAATTTTATCACTCGAATCTAAATCCACTTCAGAAATGCCATAAACTAATTGTCACTGAATAAACTGAAACTTTTGAGGAGTTTATAAAAGTGATTTAGTGGGAGAAAGAAAGGAAAATAGAAAACAAATGTTGCCCACAGAATTGTTGGCAAAAAGGTAAAAACTCTCTGTTTCTTTTGAAAGCATTCCCTCGTCTGGGAGCAATCCCTGCCCATCGTGGCTTCGGGGCCCAGGCCCTGAGACTGTGTTTGTCTTGGAGCTGGTGGGGTTGATTTCACATGTGTCCCTGGGAAGCTGATTGAGGCAGTGTCGGCAGTGAGGGCAGGGGTAGGTTCCTTAGAAAATAAATGGCCACAGATCAGATCCAATCCTTATCCCACAGAATGAACCGGGTTTCCTTGATTAAAAATAATAATAATAACAAAATGAATGTTGGGGTTAAGTAAATGTGAGTTAATTACTAAGCTGTGACCACGTTCACAGTTTCTGAGGCTAAACACTTCAACGCGCCTTGTCAGTTTATGTTAGGCAATAATTTGAATGACTACTGGTTAGCTGTTTCACTTCATTCATATTAAGAAACAGTATACAAAGGGTATAAAGTGATCAGCTCTGTTTACGCTGAGGAGGAGGGTTATAAAATCAGCTAACGGAGTGGGGCAGAGGGGAGAGTGCTCACGGTTTTTGACGGGCTTCTGATGATTGTTTAGGAAGGAAAATCGGAGAAACTTTTAAAGGTAGACAGACTGGGAACAGTGAAATGAAGCAAAGCCCTCAACGGCATTTCCAGCATGGACCAGGGCGAGAGGAGGGAGTTTCCCTGGGATACATAGCTTGTCAATAAGAAAGAGCCTACAAAATACTCCAGGTCAAAAGGAGCAAGATTCAGGATCAGTTGAACTCCTGCAAGATCCACAAGTGCTGAACTGCAGCATTCTTGGTGCCTGCTGAGGTGGGAGTCAGGGATGTTGTGAAATTCTGAGCTTCCTGGTTGGCTGAGGAGAGAGGGCTCAGGGGAGAGGTCTTCCTCCCACCACTGCCTCAGAGAAACCCCAGAAACCTCACAGCTTTGAACCCCAGAATTCTCAGGTCTTCTGCAAAAATGCAGACATGCTGGTGTCAGAAATCAGCCTGGAGTCCCAGGAGCAGCATCTCACATCTTTACGGCAACACAAAACAAAGCAACACAAAAACAGCAAATGCAAATATATCTTCTTCAGGATAGGCCTCAACTAAATGAGCAGGGAGGGGTGTGTTCCTTAAACCGGTGGTTCTCAAAAGGTGGTATCTGGACCAGCAGCAACAGTGCCACCTGGGTACAGGGTACAGACCAGAGGATTCCAGACCCCTGAAGGCTCCAAGGAGAAGGAACACAGTGATGTCACAGAGTCGTTGTGGGGGAGGGGGTGGGCCCGCCAGGGCAGGCAGGGACAGCCTCTCTGACGAGGAGGCCACTGGGCTGAGACCAGTGAATGAGAAGGAGCCAGCCACGTGGTGAGCCAGAAGAGGGCATCCCGGGCAGTGGGTCCAGCATGTGCAAAGGTCCTGGGGCTGGACAGTTCTTGTGGGTATTTGAGGTACAGGATGATCCCTGAGTGCATGAAGCATGTGTGGAGAGTGTCAGCTCCCAGCGTGGCTGCAGGAGGGAGTCGTTTAATGAGTAATGAGTTTCAGCTCTGCTGGATGAAAAGAGTTTGCATGTTAGAAATACGCATTCTCAGCTCCACCCCAGCCCTGTCACAGACCCTCCAGGGAACCCTCATGCAAGCCGAAGTCTGAGATTGGCTGCTCTCAACAACCGAGTGTTTCCTCAGGCCCCCTCTGGGTGAATCTCAGATGTAGCTTGGGGAGACCGAACACAGAGGCTGACCCCTGGCAAACCCTTCCCTCTGATACTCAGTGTTCAGTTCCATGAAATGGGCTCCCTAAGTCCAACCTCACAGACCCCGTAGGAAAGAGCAGATGGAATCTCCGAGGGCACCAGCTATGGTGATGGAATGCTCTCAATGCCACCTCTCAATGCGTGCTCTCAATGCCACCGCAGACCACGGGCCAGTGCCCTCCACGAGCCTGACCTTCATGCTTCAATCATCGCTCCTTCTCTGTCCAACACGGGCCCTTCTTTCCGTCCTCCTCTTTCTTTAGGCCTTTCTCTGTCCCCCACGGCTGGCCTTGCCCTGTCCTGGGCTCTGCGAAACTGGCGCACGACTCTGCGAGGGGGTGAACCTTGGCTCTGCCCCTTTTCTGACTGAGGAAGCTGCTTGGCCTTTCTGTATCTCAGCTGATCTCTAAAATGGGAGTGAACATCTCTGAACTCATTGGCCGCAGTGAGAATTAGAGAAGACGCAGTGCCCTGCTATATGCCTGCCATGGTCGCCGTCCGCCAACAGTGCCTATCAGTTATTATCCACCAGTCATGCTCTGAAAGCCTCCACCCACCTAAACGTGTGAGACCTCTGCGACACCCCCATCCTAGAGCTCCTTACGACCTCATTGGTTGAGCCCATGGGTTCCTCCGTTTCTTAGATATCACCATTTTTCTTCCATGCATGATTGTCTAGAACCAGGTACCTGTAAACAGGAGCATCTGCTCCAGAGCATCCTCTATTCTAATTTCTTGGCATCTCCCATTTGAGGTTTCCCATGAGAAATGAGCTTGCAACTATGGGTAGCCTCCCTGGGCTGTCTTCTTCCTGCTCATGTGGGATCAGGCTCAGAGCTGGAGGTCACTGCCTGCAGGGCTCCCTGGGAGAAGCACTGCCCAGGATGCTCTGGGGGGATGAAAAGTTCTAGTTTGGGCCATCCAGGGTTCCAGTCAGCAGGCATTAGCCACGCGTGGCTGTGTTCTTGAAGGGTGGCTCAGAAGCCAGAGAGGTGCATTTTTATTGTATGTAATCTGAATTGAAGTGTAGACAGACACCTGTGGTTAGCAGCTTCCGAGGGGGACTGCAGCCCTGGGGAGTATCCCGCTGCTTCCTGGCTGCGCTCCCTGAACCCCAAAGGTTCCAGCAGGTGCTTTCAGGGTTGCACCTTAGAGGCAGAGCGCAGGAAAAGTCAGTTGGCAGGGCTTTGCGGCCCCACCTTCTACAGAGCACGTGTTCTCATCCACGCCCCATGCTGTTTGAAGAAAGCTCTACAGAGCACATGTGTTCTCATCCACGCCCACTGTTTGAAGAAAGCTCTACAGAGCACGTGTTCTCATCCACGCCCCACGCTGTTTGAAGAAAGCTCTACAGAGCACATGTGTTCTCATCCACGCCCCACGCTGTTTGAAGAAACCTCTACAGAGCACACGCGTTCTCATCCACGCCCCACGCTGTTTGAAGAAAGCTCTACAGAGCACGTGTTCTCATCCACGCCCCACGCTGTTTGAAGAAAGCTCTACAGAGCACGTGTTCTCATCCACGCCCCACGCTGTTTGAAGAAAGCTCTACAGAGCACACGTGTTCTCATCCACGCCCCATGCTGTTTGAAGAAAGCTTAGGAAAGGAATGATGACACCCCTGACTTCAGTCAAACCTTTGCTGAACACATAAGGAAACGGAGAGGGTCGTGAGATGAAAGAGCTCGCACAGCCACCCCATCTTCAGTGGGGAAAACGAGCCTGGGAACATGCTCAAGCCCCTTTGGAGTGGGCAGTGGGAAGATGGCGACAAGCGGTTCCTTGTGGACCCCAGTCCCTGACCCCACGGAGCAGGCACCCCAAGGGCAGTGAGGGGCTGAGTGGGTTTGTACCGGGCACTGAGACTCCAAGCTCCTTCTCTCTGGCCATGGCTGTGGGGGTCCCCAAGTGGAAGTGGAAGAGGGAAACTGAGGAAAACAAAATGGTCCTGCTTGAGAGAGGCAGCATGGGCTGCTTTCTCCTCCCCCACCAGCTGGTCCAGTGAGCCTCATCTGTTCTCACGCTGCTAATAAAGACAGACCCGAGAATGGGGAATTTATAAAGGAAAGAGGTTTAATGGATTCACAGTTCCACATGGCTGGGGAGGCCCTCACACTCATGGCAGAAGACGAAGGAGAGGCAAAGGCGGGTCCTACGTGGCAGCAGGCAGGACGGCATGTGTCAGGGAATTCCCATTTATAAAACCATGAGATCACGTGAGACTTACGCACGACCACGAGAACAGCATGGGGGAAACTGCCCCCTTGATTCAATGATCTCCAGTTGACCCTGCCCTTGAAACGTGGGGATTACTACGATTCAAGGTGAAATTTGGGTGGGGACACAGCCAAACCATACCAGAGCCTTTGAGAGGTGTCGAGGCTGCCACCCCAGCTGAATTTATCAGCAGGACAGGAAGGGGGCTGGGAAGGGCTGTAAGTTTCTTGCTCTGTGATCCAAGCTGAGACACAAATGTTTGCTGAAAGCGACTGGGGTCAAACAAGCCTGGGTTCAAATCCCGTCCAATCCTTGCTTGTTCTGCGACCTTGGAAGTCAGTTCCCTTCTCTGAGCTTCCATTGTCTAATCTGTAAAATGGGCACAAAATATAAAATGGAAAACTACAAACCGGGAAGTTGGAAGTCATACACTTTCTGATTTCAAAAGTTACTAAAAAACAATGACAATCAAAACACTGTGGTCCTGACATCAGACAGACAGACAGACAGATAGACAGACCAATGGGACAGAACACTGAGTCCAGAAAGAAGCCCTTTGACTTCTTTGACATTCGAGCATCTTGAGCCAAGACCCTTCAATGGGGAAAGGGCAGTCTCTTCAACAAATGGTATCTGGAAAACTGAACACCTCATGCAGAAGAATGAAGTTGAGCCCTTATCTTACACCAGATACAAAACATTAACTCAAAATGGATCAAAGGCATTACCATAAGAACTAAATGTAAAAATTAAACTATAAAACTCTTAGAAGAAAACAGCGGGGGAAAGCTTCACGATGTTGGACTTGGCAGTGACTTCTTGGACATCACACCCAATGAACAGGCAAGAAAACGAAAAACAAATCCATGCAAACACGTGTGCACAAATATCCACAGAGCGCTATTCCTAACAGCCAAATGCTGAGAGCAACGAAAATGTTCACTGACAGGAGAATGGATAAACAAAACACGGTCCATCCATACAGTGGAATATTATTCAGCCTTAAAAAGGAAGGAAATTCTGACACCTGCTATGATATGAGTGAGCCTTGAGGATATGGTGTCGAGTGAAACAAACCACTCATAAAAGGACAAACACTGTAATTCTACGGACATGACTGGCCTAACGTCAGCAAATTCTCAGAGATAGAAAATAGCGGTGGTGGGGGGCTGCCCAGGGTTACGGGGATGGGGGTGGTGTTTAATAGGGACCTTCCTGAGCTATTTCCTGATAGCAGCTGGGAGCCTTTTGAACAGCCTGCAGGGGGATTCTGGAACAATCTAAACTGCCCATGACAGTTCCAGGGGCAGGGCTGACTTTGAACTCTAGCAGGAAGTACAGTGTGAGGCCAGCTTTCCTTTCAGTGTCTCTTTCCTTTACGTCGTTTAGACCCCAACACCACCCCCAAGTCCTGTCTCCCCTGGAGGGAGGGAGGAGAGGCGGGTGGGAGGCAAGAAGCCTTGTTGAGCATCTACTGCACACCCGGCCCTGGGGCTGTGGCTGGGAGCTGGACAGGCCGGGTCCTGCACCTCCTGGGGCCTGCCTTCTAGTGGGGAGAGAGATAGAGACGAGGAAACAAAACACAGACCAGAGGATTTCAGAGGGTCTGAGGGCTCCGAGGAGAAGGAACACGATGATGTCATAGAGTCACTGTGGGGGAGGGGACGGCCAGCCAGGGCAGGCAGGGGCGGCCTCTCTGATGAGAAAGGCCACTGGGCTGAGACCAATGAAAGAGAAAGAGCCAGCCACGTGGTGAGCTGGGAGCGGGCATCCCAGGCAGTGCGACCAGCGCTTGCAAAGGCCCTGGGGCTGGACAGTTCTTGGTGAGTCTGAAGTACCGGATGATCCCTGGATGAGCGCCTGAGTGCCTGAAGCATGGGTGGAGAGGGTCAGCTCCCAGTGTGGCTGCCGGAGGGAGTCGTTTAATGAGTACTGAGTATCAGTTCTGCAGGATGGAAACAGTTTTGAAATTGGACAGAGGCGATGGTGGTCCACTAACATGAGTGGACCCAATGCCACTGAAATGTTCACTTTAAAAAAGTTAAAATGGCAAGGTTTACATTAAGTATACTTTGCCACAATAAAAGGAAAAGAAAAAATATAGTAACTGTATGAAGTTGAGATGAAATGATGCAACTAATAATTTAGTTTGATTAGCAAAGAGTAGGCACTCACATATTTAAATATAACCATCATTATGATAGTACCCTGTCAGAGCTGGGGGATGATTTATAAGGGAGGTTGAAGACGAGGAGGAAGAGGAGACAAAGGGAATCAGCATCTATTATCCACAGCAGGATGCCTCTGGAGTTGTTTGAAGTAGAAAGGTAGCCTATGTGATCCCATTTATATTGTAACATTGATTGACCAGGTCTTTAAAATTACAGAGTACTAGATAGACCCAACTCAGCCTGTCCTAGTAATCACGACTCCTCGAGTATTTGTGAGACTTCTGGTATGTTCTCTACAGTCTCAACATCGGAACTGACTGAACCATGTGTTACACATTAAATCCAGGGTCTGGACACCTCCCAGGCCACCTCCATCATTTCACAAGAGCCAGGTCATCTTCTCAGTGCTTGTGAGCATCCCTTCACACTCGATCCTTCCCACACACCTGCCAAAGGGAAGGAGGCAGGGACCACCTAAGACACCAAGAAAGAGGCAGCATGATCCTCCTGCCCTGGAGGCTATACCATACGGAACACCCCGCCCTGAAAGTAAGACCACTTACCATCTGGGCTTCTGTCTCACACGGGGCATAGCCTCTCAGTGGCCAACTGTCTTTAATAAGGGTCTGCCAATTCTGATGGTATTGCACAGACATGGGGAAGGGGAGAGAGGAGACAGGACTTTGTGCATGAGCTGTTCGTCCCTCCAACAGCAGTGCCGGTGTCATGGTTAATGGGCAAAATTCCTTCAGACACCTTTTCTTAGAAACTCACTTCCCCTGGAACCAGACACGGGCTTCTCCAGGAAACAGCTCACTACCTGACACAGTCCCCAATCCCCCTCTGTCTTCTTTTCCCTTCTGCCTGGGAGAGTGTTCTGGGCCACTGCTGAGAGAGAGAGAGAGAGAGAGAGAGAGAGAGAGAGAGAGAGAGAGAGAGAGAGAGAGAGAGACCTTAGGCTGTGCACTGAGTATAGCATCTATGTTTACTAAGGAACCAAGAGTCCCTCTCTTGAAAAAGAAAGAGAACAGGATTTTTTTTTTTTTTCTTTCCTGTGAAAGCCATTGCTGTGGCTCGGGCCATCAGAAGCATACCAGGTTTATCTAAAGCCCCCAGAGGGCCTGCACAGCCCACTTTGCTTCTCCATGGCTTAAGGGGACTCCTCAGGCACCCTGGGCTTTTCTTCTGACCTGAAAAAAACCCCTGCTGTCCACGCAGATCTGGACTGTCACCCAATCCCCCGTCTGCTGAGACCCCTAATAGGATATCTGGCAGTGAGAGACGGCATCTGATCTTATCAGTTTCTTCTCTGGCAAGCCTGGCTCCACCAAAATAACTTTTATCTGGAAATAAAATAATGCAATTAATGTCCTGACTGTCTGATACCCTCTCAAGTGATCTCAGCTCTGATGATTTCATGGGGGGCCCCTGTCTGCTAATTGCCCAGAGCATTTATTAAGTCAAAGGCATTTGGTTGGGAAACAAAGCCAGCGAGTGCACAAGGATCTTATGCAATGAGATGAATACACAGCACAGGGTTTTTTTGTTTTTTTGTTTTTTTCGTTTTCTCTTTCTCTATTTGGATCTAAAATGGCTCCTTTCCCCGCTCCCCACCCCTTCCCGGGGCAGGAAAAGTGCATGCCCCTCACAAGCGTCCTGACTGCATTTACGTCACCTAGGAATTTTCTTTTTCTGGCTTACGCTCTGGCATCACCCGGCCGAGAGGCTCCAGGAAAATCGTAAACCCTGTTGAATGGCACCACAGTAACGGCCAGTCCCATCGGAACACGCTTGTGCTTTTTGTCTTGTAATGTCAAAATGAACTTGGCCGGGAACCTGAAGCTGCCAGCTGTCTGCCAGTTTGGCTTTCCGTGTTTCTGAGTGGGGGTGGGCTGCAAAGTGGGGAGGGCTGAGCAGGCCCCCGCAAGCTCACTCGGGGTCCTTGGGGGGCTTGAATCAGGCTGCCTGGCATGGGATTGCCTCGACGGCTCCGAGAGCCCATCCTGAACCTTCTTATACTCACGTAGGGCTGGTGCAGCGCACACAGGAAGCCCTGGATGCAGATGAAGTTGATCAGCCTGCCTCTGCCAGGAATAGCTGTGTGGCCTTTAGGGAAGCAGTTCGTCTCTCTGGGTTTCAGTTTCCTTGTCTGTAAAACGAGGAGAGACCGGAATGGGTTAGGAGTTTTCAGCTCATCTCATCCTGGGACCTTATTTTCTAAGGAAACCTTCCCGAGATGTGTCATTTGTAAAACAGAGAACAGTTGAGATCTTCTGTTTGAAGGAGATGGTTGGTAGCTCAGTCCCATCTGCTAAGTACTCCTGCCTTCTTTTCCAGGAAGATTCTGGGGGTCAGACCACCAAATGCTCTCTGAGGGGAATTTCAAGTTTGTGCTTCTGTGTTCTATGATTTGCCAAAACCAGCTTCATTCATTCAGTCAATCTGTATCTATTGATCGACCCATATCAAGCCTGTCCAACCCAAGGCTCTGGGGCCACATGTGGAAGGAGAGCTTTGAATGTGGCCCAACAGAAATTCCTAAACTTTCTTAAAACATTGTGATTTTTTTCCTCATTTGCTTTTTTTTAAGCTCATCAGCTATGGTGGGTGTTCGTGTATTTTATGTATGGCCCAAGACAATTCTTCTCTTTTCTATGTGGCGCAGCCAGGGAAGCCAAAAGAGGACACCCCTGATGTAGATCTCCTACCTAGATATCAACTAGGTTTGCCCTTATTATTGCCAAACTTCAACATGTCTGAGAGTCCCCTGGAGAATTGTTCAAACACGGACTTCCGGGCCCCACCCCTGCAGTTTCTGATTGATTGGGGTCTGGGTTGTGGATTTCTAGCACGCTCCCAGATGAGGCCGATGCCGTGGTTCCAGCTCACCCCCTGGGGATCCCCAAATCCTCTTCCACATTGGCTCACAGAGAGGGTTTCCTCACCTTGATTTTAGACATTTTAGCAGAAACCAAAGTGTGAAGGACAAGAACGGTGCTCTCTATTTCCCACATGCACAGAAACGAAGAGTCAGAAGGGATTGTGTTCAGTTTCGAAGCCTCTGTGCTGCCCTTTGGGGCCCAACAGCATTGTGTCATGGGACACTTGCATTTACTAAATATTTTTTCTCTTACAATTAGGGCATAAAAGTCTGACTAGCTGGGTGCGGTGGCTCAAGCCTGTAATCCCAGCACTTTGGGAGGCCGAGACGGGCGGATCATGAGGTCAGGAGATCGAGACCATCCTGGCTAACCCGGTGAAACCCCGTCTCTACTAAAATATACAAAAAAACTAGCCGGGCGACATGGCGGGCACCTGTAGTCCCAGCTACTTTGGAGGCTGAGGCAGGAGAATGGCGTAAACCCGGGAGGCGGAGCTTGCAGTGAGCTGAGATCCGGCCACTGCACTCCAGCCTGGGAGACAGAGTGAGACTCCGTCTCAAAAAAAAAAAAAAAAAAAAAAAAGTCTGACTAGTTGTAGTTATTCAGATGAGGGTTCACACACCCTATAGACCAGTCTCATCCCATGCTGGGTGAGCAGCTAGTGGAATTCTCACACATCCATAAGGGACATGTGCCACCATGGTGTCATTTACGGTGGTGAGAGCTGAGGAGCCCACCACTGGGACAGCGGACAGTATAGCATGGGGGCGCCCCCATGGAGTGAGGGGTGCCAGCTAGGGACAGTGTATATGGACCCAACAGAGTGGGTAGGTCTTACTAATTTGCTCAGGGGTAGGGTGGGAAGGGAGAAAAATAGAATGAAATACTTAACACAAGACTGTTTGTGCAAATTATTTCCACACTAAGAACACACTTTAGACCCGTTGGAACCGTTGTCCACATAGTGAGAAGGAATGAGAGTAGGAAACCCTCAGAAAGAGGACTGGAGAAATAAAATGAGAGAGGGGCTCCCTCGGACCAGTGATGAAAATGGTGCACCAGCAGCCAAGGGCTGTGATTTGCTGGCCGTCTGCACCTGAGTTAAGAAATCAACACAGAAAAAGTGAAAAACTGAAAATGTGGGTCTTGGGCATTCACAGACAGTGCTAACGACTTCTTTCCCTCCAGCCTCTTTACCTTTGTTAACCTCACATTGTCCATTCTCATCACGGCAGGACAATTAAGCCCTGACTCCGTCCCGGCGCCCGCCCTCTCTGTATGTCCACAGTGGCCAGGGTGGCTCTGTCCCGGCGCCCGCCCTCTCTGTGTGTCCACAGTGGCCGGGGAACTTGGGGGGATGGCCGGTGGAAAATCAGAGAAAAGAATGACTCATCCAGGTTCCTTTTTCCTTTGTTCTCTTCCCCTTCATGATCAGGGATGACTGTGGCTAATTTCCTTTGTGCGGTTTTAGAGAAAAGTCGGTTTGTAGTGAACTCATGGTTCATGAACCTGGCCACATCAGTTTCAATCAAGGCACTTGTTTAAAAAACCAACAAAACCACTAAATTCCCAGGGTCCACTCCATATCAGATTCTCTGGGACTGGGATTAAAGAATCTGCAGTTGTGTGGGTTTTTTGTTTTTTGTTTTTTGTTTTTTTAATGTTTCCTTAAGTTTTTCAGGTGTTGAGGATGAAACCCAAGTGGGAACTGGGCTTGTGCCCCCCACCTGTACACTCTGCAGGTGCTGAGATGGGGCTCCCCTGCGCCCCCTGGTGGTGAGGACAAGGGGCGCGCCGCCCTCCCGGATGGGAGAACACAGCCCGGGGTCAGGTAGGAGGCCCCCACACAAGCCATGTCTCCCATCCTACCAGAGGGGTGGAGCGAAACCACCACTCCACTGCAAGAACATTCCAACCCTTGCTTTTTTATCCCGCCCTGTATTTCACTGCCACAGGCATTATCTCCTTCAATCTCATTTGTCTTCCACAGGTGCCTTTCCAGAGTCCCAAGGAGTGATTTTTATGGTGGAATTAAAGCCCCGTGTCAAGACATCAGGGAGATGTTTTGTGGGAGACACTTTTTCTCCCTTTCCCTCACGTCTGTTCAAGCCTGTGCTCAGGCCAAGTTCCCTGATCCGACATCACTGCGCAGAGGCCTCCCTGGTGAGGCCTAAGAAACAGGACAGTGATTGTGCCAACATCTTGGCTGATGGGAAGGCACCAGTGCTGCATGGGAGAAAGGCTTCTAAACATCTTGTCCTGGGGGCTAGATCACTACTACACTGTTTGTTATGTCCAAAAAATTCCAGAGACTACGCATGAGCCAGGGCAGTGCTGGGGGCAGGTATCCACCCGTGGGTGAGCAGATATGGCCCTGCCCTCCGGAAGCTTAGAGGCTACTGGGAACTGGTCAAACAACCACACAAACAGATCATTAGAATTGGAGGGTCTGATGAAGTTTAACCTGAGACCTGAAGGTGAGGAGCTGGCCACAGCGAGAGCTGGGAAAAGAGCACCCAGGAGGGAACAGCATGTGCGAAGACGGTGTGGCAGGCCTTCAAGTGGAGTGTGGCTGCAGCAGAGGCTGGAGAGGGAGGCGGGGCCAGGCCAGCATGGCTCAGAGTCCATAGAGAGAACCCGAGATCTGCTCTGGGAGCCCCAGTGTCACTGGAGGGGATTCAGTGGGGAGTGGCGTAATTCCATTTGTATTATTCTTTTTCCTGATCTAATAAATGCATGTGGTTAAGAAAGATCAAATAATCCTCAACAGCCTTTCCTGGAAAACACACTGTCGATGGGAATGTAAATTCATGCAGCCGCTGTGGAAAGCAGTTTGGAGATTTCTCAGAGAACTTAGACCCCCCATGTGTCCCAGCAATTCCATCACTGGGTATAGACAGAAAGGAACAGACACACATGCATGTGTGTGTTCATCGTGGCATTGTTTGCAATAACAAAGACGTGGAATCAACCCAAATGCCTATCGACGGTAGACTAAAGAAAATGTGGTATATACACATCATGGAATACTATGCCGCCATAAAAAGAATGAGATCATGTCCTTTGCTGCAACATGGACGCAGCTGGAGGCCATTAGCCTAAGCAAATTAACACGGGAACAGAAAAGTAAATACAGCATGTTCTCACTTATAAGTGGGAGCTAAATGATGAGAACACATGGACCCATAGAGGGGAACAACAAACACTGGACCTACTCAAGGGTGGAGGGTAGGAGGAGGGTGAGGATGGACACACTGCCTGGCAGGTACTATGCTGATTACCTGGGTGATGGAATGATCGCACACCAGCCCCCTGCGACATGCAATTTACCCACACAACAAACCTGCACACACACCCTCTGAACCTAAAAGTTGGGAAGAAAATGAAAACACCAGCTTCCTGCTTTACTCCTCCCCATGCCCAGTGCCACTCTCCAGAGCAACTATTTTGGGTTTTTTTGTTTTTGTCTGTTCGTCCTCAACTCTGTGTTTTCACTCTCCTTATAGTAGAGAACATTCGTCGTCATTAAATGAATGAATGAATGGACTCCCATCCAAAACCCACCTGGGCAAGCTCAGGAAGAATGTCTGGAGGCTTGGAAGCCTGGGGTAGCTGGCAGCCTCCCTGCTGAGCGGTTCCAAGCACTGCCCATGGGCTGTGGGAAAGGGCACCTGCTGTATAAGTAGGAGTGCTGTCACCTCTTGGGGGCTGAATGCCAGAGGGGCAGAGGGAGCTGTGGGTCCCATGGGGGCTGGTGTCTGAAGCCCATGCCCATGCTGGGACAGGTGGGCTGTGCCAGGTGAGGTGGTTCAGGTCCTACCCTCTCTTTGCAGGGCTTGAGTCTGGGGCAGCCTGGCTGCCCAGAGGTGGCAGATGACATGAAGAAATAACCATGTAAGGGCTGGCTGTGTAGGAGGTAAGGGGAAAGGAGATGGGGGTCGGGGAGGACGGGGGCTCAGAGGAGGGAGGGAATGGGAGAGCAAACATCATGGCTTCATCATCCAGAGCAGCATCGGGAAGGATGAATGCCAACTGTGTTCCAGGAACTTCCACCGTTCTCACACACCCAGGTGAGTGGTGTTCAGGTGGGTGGCACCCAGGTGAGTGGCATCCCAGTGAGTGGCACCAGGTAAGTGGCATCCAGGTGAGTGGCACCTAGGTGAGTGGCATTCAGGTGAGTGGCATCTGTGTGAGTGGCATCATCCAGGTAAGTAGCACCCAGGTGAGTAGCATTCAGGTGAGTGACACCCAGATGAGTGGCATCCACGTGACTAGCAACATCCAGGTGCATAACACCTAGGTGAGTGGCACCCAGTTGAGTTGTGCCCAAGTGAGTAACATCCAGGCGAGTGGTATCCAGGTAAGTGGTGTCCAGGTGGTGGCGCCCAGGTGAGTGACAGCCACGTGAATAGTGTCCAGGTGAGTGGTGTCCAGGTGAGTGGTGTCCAGGTAAGTGGTGTTCAGGTGGTGGCACCCAGGTGAGTGGTGTCCAGGTAAGTCGTGTTCAGGTGGTGGCACCCAGGTGAGTGGTGTCCAGGTGAGTGGCATCACCCAGGTGAGAAGTGTCCAGGTGAGTGGCACCCAGTTGAGTGGTGCCCAGGTAACAGCCAGGCGAATGGTGCCCAGGTGAGTGGCATCACCCAGGTGAGTGGTGTCCAGGTGAGTGGTGTCCAGGTGAGCGGTGTCCAGGTGAGTGGTGTCCAGGTGAGAGGTGTCTAGGTGAGTGGTGTCCAGGTGAATGGCATCCAGGTGGCTGGCACCGTCAAGGTGACAATAGCTAACAATTATTGGGCTCACTGTAGACCGGTACTATGCCAAGCTTGACATCACTGAACTCAAGCACCAAGACATCAGAACCTTCTGGAATCTTAATATGCAAGGAATCGGTGGAGAAGGCACTGAAGAAGAGAGTCGTCCTTAGGCCAGGCTGGAGGGAAACTCAAGATGGCGGCCTGGCCCTGGATGGCGGAAGTGGGAGCAGCAGGGGCCCGGGCGGAGCGGGGAGGCCTGAAGAGCGAAAGCTTCCTCCCTTCTCAGGTGCGGCTCAGCCTCTGCCCGGCAGCGCTGCGCCCCACTTCCCGCCCCTGCTCCTCCTGGCCCAGGAAATGAGCCCCCGGGCGTCTCCCCCTGAAGCTCACAGCCCGGCCTTCCGGCCCGCACAACCTTTAGTGTCTGGGCTCAGCTTGCAGCGGGTCAGGGGCTTGCTTCCTGCAGCCCGGGCTGAACCCCCTCTGCGTGGGGATGAAGGGGCTGAGCCCCCTCTGCGTGGGGATGAGGAGGCTGACTCCCCTGTTGCTGTTCCCTGTGGCCTGGGGCCCCAGGCTCCCCACCGAGGTTGAGGGCTTCCAGCCCAACAGAGCCTGGAATAGGTTCTGCTGTCCCCAAAGGAGGAAGCCGACAGAAGATGAAAAGGGCTGGGAGACAGGCAGGGGGAGGGGAAGGGAGAGGGCAGAGCAGAAAGGGACGGAGAGGGAGGCACCCTGAGCTCAGATCCTACTCAGAGTTTGCAGACAGCTCACTGCCGTCTACCCTTCCCTGAAAAGCTTTGCAAAGATGAGGGGGTTGGCTGGTTTCAGAGTAGAGGTTTATGAGGAAAGGGTGATAAAGGCTTTAACAGCCACCAGATCCCCGGGTGTTTGCCCTTCATGAGCCTGTGTGCTGGGAGGGGCAGCGAGTGGACCAGAGGCCCTTTTGTCTCCGGAACACGGGCCCTTGGAAGTCTGGCAGGAAAAGGCACCTCCCAGGAGACCATCTATTCACGTTCATCGGAAATGGCAGCCACTGGCCCAGAGGCTGGGGATGGCGGCTGGAGCAAGGGGTGGGGCAAGGATGAATCATTCATTCATTCATTCATTCAGGCAGCAAATATTTCTTTAGCAGCTACAGTGCATTCCAGGCCCTGGTCTCTATGCAGGAGAGGCCAGCAAAGACCCCGTCCTCAGGAAGCTTCCATTTCAGTGCAGGAGGACCCACAATCCACGAGGCCATGGACCTGCAGGCGTCAAGTCCCACGAAGAAAAATAAGGCAGGGAAACAGGCTGGAGACTGCGGGTGCTGCGCCATGCTGTTTATGTACCGGCCTGAAGGGAGGGTCCCCAGATCCACTGGATCCCCAGATCTCTGCACTCCTGGAGAGACAAGAGCCAGTGCAGAGATGGTGCCCTGGCCAGATGTGCAGGGGGCATCCAGGGGCAGGCAGGAGGCCGGAGTGGAGGAAGCGAGGGGGAGGGGCAGATGGGGTTGGCTCAGGGAGGCCCCGGGCCCTGTTATGGGCCTCAGATTGCACCTGGCTGAGTTGGAAGCTGTTGGAGGGTTCGGAGCAGGGCTGTGATGGGACCCAACTCAGGTGTTAAAGAATCACATTGGCTGCTGTGTTAGAACTGACCGGTGGTGGGCCAGGTGCCAGCAGGGAGGTACGTTCTGGACTACTGTGATGACCCAGGTGACAGGGTGGCACCAGGGCCTGGACAGAAAGTAGAGGAGAAGGTGGTAAGAAATACATATACAAAGTATGCAAATATGTGTGTAGATGTGTATTACATATTAATTATATATAAAATCTAATATATGTATGTTAATTATATAAAAAATTATATATGTAATTTGCAGGGAAACTTATTTTGTATTCCCTCCTAGACAGGGATCCTTGGGGGGTACGGGTTTGCCCATCTTGGCCGAGAAAGAACAGCCCCTGACCCACAGCAATCCTCTTTCAGTAACTGTTGAAGAAACAAAAGCCATTTCTTAGCAGGAAGCTAAGACCCCAGAGGCTGAAATTTCACCCAGACCCAGGAGAGCCAGAGTCCAGAGAATCCCCCTGGTCTCTGCCCATCAATCCCAAAGTGAGGGTCTTTCTCAGGGTCCCTGGAAGAGCTGGTGGGAAAGCAGTTTATGAGTTTCTGAGTGCCGTCCCTTGCTCTGGGCAATGTCCTCTGAGATAAGAGACTCTTAAAATGGAAAGGACAAGCCACTCAAGGCTCTCCTCCTGAAGAAATGGGAACTGTCCCTTCCCCATGCCTGTCCTCCCCTCCTCCCAGGCCCCCTCTGCATCGGTCCCCCACTATGTGCACCCAGCCTCCTCACAGTGGCCTTCACTGAGCCCCACCCTGGGTTGGGGGCAGCCAGGCCCTGGGAACTCACAGAAGATAAGGCATTCCCTGCCCTGCTCATCCCAGCCCAGGAGTCTGGCAGACCCACCAAGTGAAACCGTTTTCTGTGCCTTCTGCCTCTGCTTTGGGAACTTAATATGCAGCATGATAAAAGTGACTGTGATAGCAAAACACCCTTTAAAACACCCTTTAAAGATTGCATGTTGAAATACAACAAAAATGCAGACAAGTATGCAAATCACAGGCATGCAGCTTAGTGAATTTTTGTGAAATCATCCCTGCCCTGGAGCCAGCCTCCCAGCCCAGAAGCTCCCATGCCCCTCCTGGCTGCCACTCCCGCCTCCTGATAACGCTTATCGGGCCCCAGCCAACCAGGGAGGCAGAACTACCATGCATGGTGTGGAATAACAGATTTATTACAGGGACTTAGACCCTCCGCAATTGTGGGAGGAACTGGGGGGGGGGGGGGGCAGGGTTCAGAAGCAAGTTCCTCCCCAGTGAGGCTTCCAGAAACATCAGTGAGTGCAGCTTGCAGGGAAATCCAGAAAGCCGTCTGGCACGTGGGGAATGGGGACAGGAGGCAGTGGAGGGGTCTGCGGGGCACAGCTGCTTCTGTGACTGGTGGTCCCAAGGTCACTGGCGGCCAGTGAGGTTTGCAGTTGGGAAGGAGACAGGGAGAACAAAAACAAGTCACCAATCAGTACCTCTTTGCCTGTCTCTCCCCAGGACACTCACAAAGACTTTTGGGGGTCATGGCAGCTGCTCCACTTCCAACTTTCAGATCCTGCTCACTTTCCTCTTTCTGCCATCTCCAGCCTGGGACCAAGCAGGGGAAAGCGGCTCCAGCCCAGCTTGACCCCCCTGCAGACGGAGACCTGTGCACCTGGTTGTGAGCATTTTAAAGGCATCACACAGGGCATACCCTTCGGTGCCTGGATTCCTTTGCTAAGTGTTATATTAGGGAGGTGCACCCTTGCTGTTGTGTGCGGCAAGATTTGTGCATTCTCATTTTTCCATAATATTCTTCTGTATACCTATCCCATAATTTATTGATCCATCCTTCTGTTGAAAAGCATTTAAGGAGTTTCTGATCATTGGCTGTTACAAACAATGCTGCCTGAATGCTTTTGTGATGTTCCTTTCGTGGACGTATACACATTTTTCTTGCAATTGTGCCTAAAGGTGGAATCTCCAGGTGGGAGGCTGTGCTTGTATTCAGCTTCAGTAGACAGTTCATGTCCCAAAGGAACTGCACCCCCGATTATGCTTCCTGTTGCAAGCCCTTTTTACTCCTAGCCTGGGGTACAAATGTTGATTCTGTTACTTTCTAGCCATTTGACCTGGAACAATCTAGGTAACCAGGCGGAGCAACAATTTCCTGCTTATCTGTAAAACAGGGATAAGAATAGTACCTCCCACATGAGTCCCTGTAAGGAAATGCAGTAGTCCAGGAAAATTGCTTAGAGGAGTGACTGTCATGTACAAATGCTCAGCATATTAGCTGTTACTACTATTTTTGTTTAAAATAATAATGATGACCTTATCAAATTATTTGGAGGCAATCTGATTTTATCTGTAACTTGCATAGGTAAAAGGGCAAAGCCTTGAACCTAAGTCATCTTCGAGTCCTCAGCACTTCACCCAGAGCCTGGCATATAGTAGGAGCACAGAAAGCTTTGCTGCATGGAATTAAGCGCTCAGGCTGGAGAGTGGACGATCCTTGCTCCGTGCACTCAATCCCTCCAACAGCACAAACTACAAGGATCGTGACCCATAGACCCATGGGGAAGACTGGGTGCAGGGTCTTAATCCTGCCTCCCGTTTGCTGAGGCTCTCAATGTCTCAGGTCCCTCTTAGATAACCTCATTTAATCCTCACAACAACCCTGCAAGGTGGGCTATCGACCCCTGGTTGATGGATGACAAAACCTCCCATCCCTATCCCCCGTCCCCTGGGTATACATCCAGCAGGAGTTGGCCCTGAGCTCCGAGTCCAGATCACTGCTCTTGGCTGAAGCAGCCTTTCTACTCACAAAGATGAGCATGGTCCCTGCCCTGAGGAAGCTCTGGTCCTGAGGAACATGGTCCCTGCCCTGAGGAAGCTCATGGTCCTGATGAACATGTTCCCTGCCCCGAGGAAGCTCATGGTCCTGTGGACGGCAGTGTGGAGGGAAAGCTTTGGATTCTGAGCCTGTTAATGCACCATTACATCCCCACTGACTCGAGCTGTGTGAACCCAGCAATTCACAGGATCACTGGGCGGTGAAAGAAAGAAACACTCACAGAAGCGTCTGTGCTAGGAGAGCTGTGCAGTCCATCATTGTGACTGCTGCTGTCATTGCTGTCATGGCTGACACCATCGCCATCACTCGAGGACTTCTCTCCAGGCCCAGAAGCCAAGCTGGTGCCTGGTTCCTCTGGGTTGGGAGAGGGGCTGGGCATGGACAGGAGGAGGGAGAAGGGACCTGTGCTAGCAGGTGATGCCATCCAAGACATCTGCATCCTAATCCCTGGAACCTGGGATTCCGCTAGGTTACACAGCAAAGGGGGATTAAGGTGGCAGGTGGAATGAAGGTTGCTAATCAGCTGACCTTAAAGTAGGGAGATGATCCTGAATGAGACAAAAGAGAGAACCAACCATGGTGTCATGAGATGGACTTACTGCAACTGCTGGCTTTGACGATTAAGGGGCTACTAACCACGGAATGTGGTAGTCTCTGGAAAAGACACTGCCTTGGGGCCACCAGAAAGAACCAGCCCTGTCAACACCCTAATTTTAGCCCAGTGAGGCCTGTGCCGGGCTTCAGACCTCCAGAGCTGTAAACTAATAAATGTATGTTGCTTCTGCCACTAGATTTGTGGGAATTTGTCAGGGCAGCCATAAGAGACTGATACTGTCATATTCCCTGCTGTGTCCCCAAGGCCTGGTGCCTAGTAGGCTCACAAAAAGTATCTATTTAATGCACAAACATAGTGAAGGAAATGCTTTGCTGTGAGCCTACTGTGCGCCAGTTTTTTTTTTGACGCTGTTTGAGTTGTCAGATTCAGCAAATAAAAATACAGAATGCCCAGGTACATTTGAATTTTAGATAAATAACGCACAACATTTATAAAAGTATGTTTCATGCTATTATAAAAAATCATTTATTATTACCTGAAATTCAAATGTACCTGAGTGTCCTTATTTTGTCAGGCAGCCCATGCAGTCCCTTCCCAGATAATCCAGCAAGCTCCAATCCGTAGCCAGAAGGAAGAGCCAAAGTTTGACAGCAGACCCCAAGCCCCTGCTTCTACCCTGATGCCCCCTGCAACTTCCCAACGTGATGGGTAATGAGTCAAACACCTCATCAAAGGGTCCTCCAAGGGACAGGCAGGATACACCACCTCCCATCAGGTCCCCACATGCTTGGAGGATGCACATTTGAGGGGCATCTTCCTTGAGCTAAAGCTGAGACCATCCGATCTCTGATGATTCTATGGGGCAAAGCCCTCTCCGCTCCTTCAAGAGGAATGGAAAGGATTTAAGTGGGATCCACGGTCAGATAGCGAGGGCCTGGGGCAGGCCTTGGCCGTGGGTGTCTTCCTGCTGAGTCGGCATTTCCCTGAGCAAGGGTCTGAGGAAACCTGCTAAGGAAGCAAGAGGCCAAGGGAAGTCGTTCCTTCGGAGGGTGGGAGCGCTCACAGGAGGAAAACCACCGGCGTGCAACATGAGACAGAATCTTGCCTTCCTATTTCAGGGAAAATGGTACAAAAATAGGGTCCATGTGGAATTCTGTTTCCCCCACTGTGCTCTGCTGGAGGAGGGGCTGGTCAGTTCCTGAGGTTCAACGACCCCCTGGCTTCGATGGACTTTCGCAAACACCTCCAGGAAATACCTTATCAAATACGGTCACATATGTGCGCCGGCACACAAAAATAACCTCGGAAAAAAGCGCCGAGAATGGGATTGAACTTGCTTTGGCAAAAAGGTCTTTATGTGTATTGTTATTAGCGAAGTCTCCAAACCACCTGAGATTTTTCCGAGGAAATTGAAATGCAAGAGATCAAGGGATTTGCCCAAGGTCACGGCGCACAATAGACGTTGCCCCAGTCTTCCAGTTTCCAGGCAATTGCTCGCTCTGAGAAGTGGGTTGGCCCCTGCTTCCGAGCTTTATTTTTTTTTACGATTTGTATTATTTTTGGGGGAATTATTAATTTTTGAGAATATTATTATATTCTATCACCCAGGCTGGAGTGCAATGGCACCGCCTTGGCTCACTGCAACCTCCGCCTCCCAAGTTCAAGCGATTCTCCTCCCTCAGCCTCCCAAGTAGCTGGGATTACGTGCGCCCACCACCATGCCTGGCTAATTTTTGTGTTTTTGGTAGAGACGGGGTTTCACTATGTTGGCCAGGCTCGTCTTGAACTCCTGATCTCAAGTGATCCACCTGCCTCAACCTCCCAAAGTGCTGGGATTATAGACGTGAGCCACCGCGCCCAGCCCCAAACTTTAAATCTAGTAAACATTGGAAGTTGCTCCTCCCAGCCTTCCATTCGGGTCACCTAACCCAGGCACGATGATTCTGACATGATATCAATTTCAAACATATTTTGCATTTTGTGAGCTCTACTACACATATGATCTTCTTGGGGTTGGACAAGTTAAATTTGAATATTCGCCCAATGAGCAAGGTGAGGGCCAGCAGCAAATTGTCTAGCTTCTGGACAGAAATGGCATGGTGGCCAAGTCCAGTTGGAGAATTTGAAGAGAGTTGGACAAAAGACTATGTACAAAGTTGTGAGTGAGGTATATAAACGGCAATGACCAGTTCAGCCCCTGTGGGTGGCACATGGGGGCAAGTTCTACCACTGGGCATGGAGAAGGGAAGGAAGGAAGGACTGCAGCTTAGCAGGAGGGGCTGCTGAGCCAGAGGTGGGGCACAGACAGGGGGACCCTGCAGGGAGGGAGCTGGGGAGAGAGCTGCCACAGACAGCTCTACTCCTGCCTTGACTGATCCCCTAATCACTTCTCTTAAGTTACAGAGCAGGTTGCAAGCGGAGAACACCCATCCATTGTCTTCCCCAGAAACCATTCTTTGTCCCATTTCTTCAGCAAACATTCCCTGAGCATCTGTCTATAAAGTGCCTGCCAAGATAAAGTTGGAACTTGCACCTAGACCTTCACCTGAAATGATGCTCCAAAAATATAAACCACGGTGATTTTTGTGACATTTTCCCATTATACTGAAATGAGGGAATCATGGTTCTGTGGGGCAATATTTTCTCAAAAGCTAATGAAATTCAAATGCACAAGAAGGGCTCAGGGCAAGAAATCCAGGGCAAGGAGAATGAGAGCCTAAAGAATTTTACAGTCAGAGGGAGACTGAATTTTATCTATTTAATTGTGATTATTTTAAGCATCGAAGAGAATTGATCTAGAAGTAAGAAATTTACCTAATGTAGGATCTTGGCTCTTCCATCTGTTAGGCTATTCCCGGATGCCTTTGCTTTGGATGATTTTACTACCCATCTCACAGACATTACTTCCCGAGAAGATGTCCTATTTCTATTAGATACTCATCCTCTCGGTTTGCTATGGGTGTACTCATTTCAATAACAAGAACAACAAAGCAAAATGGAACAAATGTCTCTATTCATCAAACTGTCTTTCTCTTTTACTTTCAAAACTACTGAAAATTTATTCTGTATTTTCTGAGTCAAGTTATCCGCATTACATTCATCCTCCTACTTCATGAGGACCCCAGAGTCAGCTTCTGTAGGTACCATGGGGGCAATAATAATTTCTGGATGATGGACACCCATAGATCAAATGCAGTGAGTGATTTTCCATGCTACAAACACCCTAATGGCATAGAATAATATTACAGAGTTCAGCTGAGGCAAATGTACTACTGGTTTCCTCGAGACCTTCCTGGATTACAGCTGTGGTCCTGGCACATTTATCACAGTGGGCCCTTTGCTCGAAAAATGTTTCACTTTAATAATAAATGATAAGATAACCTTAGCTCTAAAGTGCTTATTTTACTAAATCACTTATTTTAAATTGTTATATCACTTATTTTATTTATTTATTTATTGAGGTGGAGTTTTACTCTTGTTGCCCAGGCTGACGTGCAGTGGCACGATCTTGGCTCACTGCAGCCTCCACCTCTCGGGTTCAAGTGATTCTTCTGCCTCAGCCTCCCAAGTAGCTGGGATTACAGGCACCTGCCACCATGCCTGGCTAATTTTTTTTTTTTTTTTGTATTTTTAGTAAAGATGGGGTTTCACCATGTTGGCCAGGCTGATCTTAAACTCCTGGCCTCAGGTGATCCACCCGCCTCGGCCTCCCAGAGTGCTGGGATTACCGGTGTGAGCCACCGCATGTGGCCTGTATTACTTATTTTAAAAGAAATTGAGGTCAGAGAAGGGAATTGACTTGTTCAAGATCACACAGTTACTCCCAGCACCAAGCCCTCTTCCCTGCCCTCAATGAACTGCAGGGCAATCTATTGCATCTATTGAAATGATACTGTGTGTGTTTAATTCATTAATATAATGAGTTACATTGATTTTGAGTGTTAAATCAACCATGCATTTCTGGGATAAACCTTACTTGGTCACAGTTTATAATCCTTTTTGCTACATTGTTGGATCTGACTTGCTAAAATTGTCTATAGAATTTTTGCATCTATATTCATGGGGAATACTGGTCTATAGTTTTCTTTTCTTGTAATGTCTTTGTCTGGTTTTGGTATCAAGGTAATGCTGATTTAGGTCAGCATTGGGTCTATGGTTAAGTTCAATATCTGGAAGAGTTGGTGTGTAATTCGTAATAGTTCATCCTTAATAGTTTGGTAAAATTCACCAGTGAAACTGAGCCTGAAGTTTTCTTTGTTGGAAGAATTTTAACTGCAAATGTAATACTTTTACTAGCTAGCCTATTTTTTCTAGAATGAGCTTTGTAGCTTATGTCACTCAAAAAAATTTTAATATTACCAGGTACTATGTGAGTTGGCATCCTCTCCTTGACCCAGTGCCAGTCCCCAGTTTCTTTCTCCCTTGCTTCCTTCCTTTCTTCCTTCCTTCCTTCCTCCCTCCCCCATCTCTCTCTCTCTTTCTTTCTTTCCTTTCTTTTCTTTCTTTTTCTTTCTTTTTTTACAAGGTCTCACTATGTTGCCCAGGCAAATCTCAAACTCCTGGGCACAAAAATCCTTCTGCCTCAGTGCTAGAACTATAGGCATGAACCACTGCACCTGGTCAAGCTTTCTTTTGAGTAGTGTTAGCATAATGAATCCTCACTCATCCTTCTATTTTTAACCTATTTGTATCTTTGTCTTTAACTTTTTTTTTTTTTAAACAAAGTGTTGCTCTGTCACCTAGACTAGAGTGCAGTGGTGTGATCTTGGCTCACTGCAACCTCTGCCTCCCAGGTTCAAGTGATTCTCATGCCTCAGCCTCCCGAGTAGCTGGGACTACATGCATGTGCCACCACATCTGGCTAATTTTTGTTTTTTCAGTAAAGACAGGGTTTCACCATGGTGGCCAGGCTAGTCTCAAACTCCTGGCCTCAAATGATCTGCCTGCGTTGGTCTCCCAAAGTGCTGGGATTACAGGCGTGAGCCACTGAGCCTGGTTTTACCATGCAGTTCTTGAAGGCAGTATATACCTGGATTTTTCAGAATTCAGTCTGACAATCTCTGCCTTTTAGTTGGGATATTTAGACCATTTACATTTAATGTGATTATTTATATATTTAGATTTATGTCTATTATTTTGCTATAGTTTTCTATTTGTCTAATCTATATTTTGTTCCTTTTTCCTCTTTGTGTGCCTTCTTTTGGACTGCTATTTTATACTTTATTTTATATTTTGTTGGCTTATTAGCTGTAAGTGTTTTGCTATTTTAGTGGTTGCTTTAGAGTTTATAATATACATCTTTAACTTATTTATTTACCTTCAAATGATATTACACAACTTCATGCACAATATAAGAACTTTACAAGAGTATACTTAATGCTTCTTTTTTCCCAGCCATTGTTTTCAAACATTTTACTTATAGCTAGGTTAGAAATTCTACAATATATTCGTATGTATTCTTTAAACTTTCCTTTTTTTTTTTTTTTTTTTTTTTGTGAGATGAAGTCTTGCTCTGTCACCCAGGCTGGAGGGCAACGGCTCGATCTCGGCTCATTGCAACCTCTGGCTCCTGGGTTCAAGTGATTCTCCTGTCTCAGCCTCCTGAGTAGTTGGGATTGCAGGCACCCGCTACCATGACTGGCTAATTTTTATATTTTCAGTAGAGATGAGGTTTCCTGCCTCCTCTACCCACCCCACTCTTAGATTTGGTTTCAGGTAAAAACTTTTGTTCTTTGTTTTACTTGGGTTTAGTAGCAGTAATCTAAGAGTGGGAGCGGCGTGCAGGTACACAGGCTAGGATAATGCAGGGGTCAAGGCAATGGCAGGGGAGCCTGGTTCACACTCCATTTTCAGCTGTGTGGCCTTGCACAGGTCACTTGATCCCTCCATGCCTCAGTTTCCTCACCTGTGAGACATGGATAACAATACTGCCTACCTCTTGGGGTTGTTGTCAAGATTAAATAAGTTGATGCCCATCAGAGAGTTTGAAAATATTTGCTATCACTCTTTAAAATGCTTTCAGCATCCACAGACCTGTCAGGCATTTGACATACATGAGGGTGAGCAATTGTAGGTAAACTTAAACTGAAAAACCTCATCATCATTTTTTTTGAAAAATAAAAATGAAACATCTCAGAGTATTTAGTGTTGAAAACATCTCCCTCCATTTCCCCAGGTATTTCCATCCACTATAACTAGTATTTAAATCATCTGATTTATACCCAGGCACTATATATATTTTCCATCTGTCTGGGTATAAAATGCAAGGGTGCGTCTCAGGAAACTGACCATTCGATTTTCAGCAGCTGGGTCCCCACAGGCTTCTCGGAGCCACAGATGATCCAGTGCCTGGTTGTCTGTGTAAGAAGCATGCTAGTCACCCAAGGTTCACCCCAGCCTCATTAGTTTCCTGCCTCCAATTGTGACCCAAGCTCCTGCAAGTAAAACCCAGCTAATGGGTACTCTCATTGTTGCCAGATAGTCATTTAACTTGGAGAATGAAGGATTAAAACAACACGATTTGGAGATGGAGCAATCACAGGCCTAAGACAGGATAATGCACTGGGGTAAAAATGCTTAAGCCCAGGGAGTGCCCCAAATCCCCACATGCTTTCAGTGCTTGCTTTCAATGTGGAAACCTCCATCAACAAAAAGAGGTAGAAACCACACAAAGACAGGAGGCTTACCAGCCAGTGATCTAAGCTGGCTGACAGTAGCCCCATGGCATCTTTGTGCAAATTAGAAAAAAGTGCTTTTTTTCCTGACAAATCCAGCCCTAAGCCAGGTGCAAGGCCCGGGGAGTGCAGGATGGGCTGGGCTTCAACCCCCACATGTCTCCTTGGCCAGGCACCTTGGGCAGTAAACAACCTGCGCAACCAAACCCAGCAGCCCAGAGTCCGAGAGAGTCCTGGATGCTTTCTTACTGCCTTTCACAAACAGTTTTACTGTCAGTCCACAAAGAATAACGAAAGGTAATTGCACGGCCAACTGGTGGCGTTTGGCTGTGTCTGATGTGGGTTCCTTGACATCCTGGCTTTTAAAAATTGGCATCACTTGGGCAGATTCACCCCGTGCTACAGAAGAACCAAGTTAAGAGATGGGCATGGTGGCTCATGCCTGTAATTCCAGCACTTTGGGAGGCCGAGGCGGGTGGATCACGAGGTCAGGAGTTCAAGACCAGCCTGGCCAAGATGATGAAACCCTGTTTCTACTGAAAATACAAAAATCAGCCGGGCGTAGTGACGGGCACCTGTAATCCCAGCTACTCAGAAAGCTGAGGCAGGGAATTGCTTGAATCCAGGAGGCAGAGGTTGCAGTGAGCCGAAATCGCACCGCTGCACTCCAGCCTGGGCGAAAGAGCAAGAAGACTCTGTCTCAAAAAAAAAAAGAAAAGAAAAAAAAAAGAGGCCTCTTGTCGGCTCCTTCTCTTTGTTTGCACTGCTGAGGGAGTGGAAAGAGTAAAGAATGGCCCCATCTGAAACCCACTCTCAGTGGAAGCTCTGGCATGGATGCTGGTGTTCGTGGGACTGCTGTGGTGACCCCATGGCCAGGGCGTTGGTGCAACTCCAGGAATCGGGAGTGTTCTGGCCTCAGGGCGTGAACGTCTGGGAATGCGGGAGGCATCCTGGAACCTTAGAGGGCAGAGACAAGCTGTGAGGACAGTGTGGAGCAGGAGGGGGGCCCAGAGGCAGCTTGAACTCCAGGCAAGGAGGTGGCCCCACTGGCTCATGCATATTCATTTTTACCTCTGTTTCGCAGAAGAAGAAACTGAGGCTCAGGAAGTGGTGAGGCAGCTTGGTTAAAGTCCCATGGAAGTGGCCACACAGCAAGTAAGCGGCCAGGATTTGAATCCAGAGCCGGCACGTTTAGCCCTTGGCTGCCGTCCTCTGGTGGTGGCATTGCCGTGAGCCCTCTTAGGATTCTTGTCACCAGTTAGAGCTGTGGCCCCACGTCTTTGGTTTATCTTGAGTAACAAAGTCAGAAGTGGACAAATGTGATCTTCGAAGTCCTGGGGACAACATTCAGCATGGCATCTACTGTGTCACGGGCTTCCTCTCGATCTCAGTGTCAGGCATGAGGGTACATTGTATATATGCCAACCAACGTTTTTATTTTCTATGTTTAAACTATGTGTCCCCCCACCCTCAACACACACACACTGAAATCCTGGAAGAAGCTGCCTTATTTCTTCTGTGTTTTGGCTCTTAGGAAACTCAGAGGCGAATTTATGACCATTTAGAAATTGTACATAACTTTAAATTAGGAACTTCTAGGTCTACATTATCCCAAGCTTCATTTTACTATTCAGTTCTCATTTCCCTTACTTCCACAGTGCTTATTTCTCATAAATTGATAGATAGGTGATAGATAGATGATAGAGATAGATAGATAGATAGGAAAGTGAATGGTATATTTTTAAGTATTCAGATAACATAGATAAAGTGATAGATTAAAATTTCCTATAAATAAAAACAATAATAATCCTACTGTGCACTAGGATAAGGTTACAATTTAAATAACACAGCCAGGCACTGTGGCTCACGCCTGTAACCCTAGCACTTTGTGGAGCTGAGGCAGGTGGATTGCTTGACTTCAGGAGTTCAAGACCAGCCTGACCAACATGGTGAAACCTTGTCTCTACTAAAAATACAAAAATTAGCTGGGCATAGTGGTGGGTGCCTGTAATCCCAGCTACTTGGGAGGCTGAGGCAGGAGAATTGCTTCAACCTGGGAGGTAGAGGTTGCAGTGAGCCGAGATTGCGCCACTGCACTCCAGTTCTAGGTGACAGAGCGAGACACTATCTCAAAAAATATACATATATAATAAAAAAAAAACACAAGAACCCTGTCACTGAGAAAAAAAGATATAATGAAATAAGAAAGAGAAGCATGTGAACAAGGTAACAGTGCAGAAGCTCTGTCTAATGGCATAGGCTATATTTGGCTGCTGCTACATACTGTGTTCTTTACACGTCATCCCGCCTCACTTTACATGTATCATACGCCTCACTTTACACGTGTCATCCCACCTCACTTCACACGTATCATCCCATCTCACTTTACACATATCATCCCACCTCACTTCACACGTATCATCCCGCCTCACTTTACACATATCATCCCACCTCACTTTACACGTATCATCCCGCCTCACTTTACACGTTTCATCCCGCCTCACTTTACACGTATCATCCCATCTCACTTTACACATATCATCCCACCTCACTTCACACGTATCATCCCGCCTCACTTTACACGTGTCATCCCACCTCACTTCACACGTATCATCCCGCCTCACTTTACACATATCATCCCACCTCACTTTACACGTATCATCCCGCCTCACTTTACACGTTTCATCCCGCCTCACTTTACACGTGTTATCCTGCCTCACTTTACACATATCATCCCACCTCACTTTACATGTGTCATCTTGCCTCACTTTACACGTGTCATCCTGCCTCACTTTACACGTGTCATCCCACCTCACTTTACACGTGTCATCCTGCCTCACTTTACATGCATTATCATGCCTCACTTTACATATATCATACCGCCTCACTGAATCATTGCAGGGTTCCTACTTTTTTATGGATAAGGAATTTAGTTGGTAGCATTAGGTGCCAATAAATTTAATAAAAAAAAACAACAAAATAATGGTGGTTTTGAAAACTATGGTTTTCTTTTATTATTTTGTATATTGAGTCTAGGGTCACTACAGTGGTCCCACAGCCATCAGGGACTCAAATTTCTTCCATTTCTTGCTTTCACATTCCATGTTAACCTCATGACTCAAGATGGTTGCTGAAACTCCAGCCATCATATCTGCATTCCAGGCAGCAGGAGGGAAAAGGGATTGAACTAACACTTGTCAGTTTTTTTCTCAAGAGGGTTTGTCAAAGGTCTTCCCAGCAAGGTTCACTCACATGTCATTGACCAACCCTAGCTGCAAGGGCTTCTGGGATAAATGTGGGGTTCAGCTCTTAAGTGCATGAGTCAGAGTAGGCCAAGTGCTAAACATCCAAGTCTCAACATTAAATAGACCTAACCTAATCTGAATGACTTAACTAAGTAATGTTACCTTGTGCTCGCGTAGCCTATAATACAGGTTGGGGTGCTGTGGTTATCTGCACTCCCCAGAGTCACCTGGGGCCAGGCTTCCTCCATCCTGTACCCCCTGCCCCCAGGCACCTGGAGTCCTTCCATTCTGGTGGCAAGTGGGGAAAGATGCTGTGGATTGGACACAGGGCTTCTATGGGCCAGGCCCAGAGGTGACGCACCCCGGGCTCACAGGCCGTGGCCAGAACTGGGTTACATGGTCACCCAGCTGCAAAGGAGGCTGGGAAATGTGGGCTCCTCATGTGCGCAGCAGGCCGGGGGAGCGTGGGTAATTGCGGACCACAGCTGACCCTGGAGAGCACCACCCTGGGGTAGACAGTGAGCACTGGCCAAGCTGCAGACAAGACACCCTGGAATTCAGACCCAGGGCCCAAGAAAGGCTGTTTCCATCCTCAGGTGCCCAGAGAGCCAGAAGCCTGGACCTCACTGAGAAGGATGCCCAGGACACGGTGCCATCCTTTCCCCTGGGGGTGCGTGGCACCGAGGATCTCCCTCGAAAATCCACCCTGAGAAAACCTCCGCCAAACTGAGCCTAAAGGATAAAATTGGTAGAACTCTCCAGACAGGGGCTGCACAGGCGGCCTCCCCTCTGTGACCTGAATGGATCATTTGTGGCTCCAATGACAGACGAATGCAATAATTAAGCCTATTTAGTAAAGAGGAGGTGAAAGGTCAAATGCGAGGCCACCGTCTCCTGTTTCCAGCCTGGTCACCGTGCCGGAGACTTACAAAGGCTGGCGCTTCTGCAACCACCAGACCCTGGCCAGCGCCGCCCAATGGGCCTCACTGCTGGCCGCTTCCCCGGGCTTTCAGAGTCCGTGGGGTTTCCAAGAGGTCGACACCACAGCCTACAGGTCCAGCTTCCAGTATGCCTTGCAGGACTTCAGCTCTGAGCAGGCGGGGGCCGGGAGGTGGATCTCTCTGAAAGTGACCGTAGTGGGGCCATGAAGAGTGGGGTCAGGAAAAAACAAGCTTGGGCCACTCCCAAGAGATGGGCTCGGCCCCCACCCCTGCACGCCATGTCCCTAGCTTACCTCTTTCTTCCTCTTTTTTTCCCTCCCTAAAAATCTGATTTTATTTTATTTTAACCCAAAGCAGATAATCCAACTCCTCTCAGCCTGTCAGCGTTCGCTGCCTGGGAGGTTTTCCTGGGTCCATGGGGCCTGAGCAGGGGGAAGGCCATGAGCTGCTGGGAGTGAGCTGCCATCAGGCCTGGGACCCACATCCTGGAAGCGGGTGGCCCCGGACTCACCTACCTTCTCTGCACTTGCCCAGGAGGCGGCTCCTCTGGCAGCCTCTCCTTCTGCATTTCCCCTTCCCTTCCCTCCATCCTGGAGCCCTTCAGATGACAAAGCCAACAGTGTCCTTGGTGCCTCGCCTCCACCATTTGCTCCCGGACCTGTAGGGTCCCAGAGAAGGGTTGTTTGATGGGCCTAGAAAGGGGATTCTCGGTAGCACCCTGGCGAGGCAAAAACGCTCCTTAGAAAACTGAATTTAGCATCTTAGGCCAGAGGACAGGAAGATGGGGTACCTGGGATCCAGCCCCATCCTTCGACAGCCAGGAGCAAGCCCCCTATTTTCCTCCCGCCTCTCCCCTCCCCCGGCTTTCCCAGGGTCCGCACAAGCTGGAGTGGAGGAAATCCTGTGTTAGAGAAGAAAGGAACACGCCCAAGGCTAGGGGGCATTCCTTGTCAACCTGGCAGATAGGGGTGCTCTAAATGCAATTGCAATTTCCCACTTAAAGCCAGGAACTCAGAGGCTTGGTAGACAGTGCTTCTAATAAACCAGGCAGGGTCTTACTCTCAAGCCTCCTCCAGGATGGTGGGTCACTGGCAGAATCCCTCACTCCGCAATTGGATCCACATGCCCAGAGGGGTCCCCATGCATAGCACTGAGGGGCTCATGGCTCTGGGGTCAGACTCTCAGTAGCAGGTAGTGGGCAGGTCTTCCAGCTTTCTCGATCTCAGTTTCCCCCTCTGTGAAATGGGGATGAATGCAGAACTCAGGTCCCAGCATGGATGTCAGGGTCAAAGGCAGGCCATGACCCCCAGCGCCTGGACTCACGGGAGCTCTCATTCTCTTTGAATGACGGTGCAAAACATCCCCAGGACAAGGTGTGGTCCTTCTTGCTTTAGGGCACCTCTTTTTAAAACTCCATGGCCTTCCCTCCCCTTTCCTACCTGGTCACTACCTACAAAGGAGAGCACAGCTGGGAAGTGGGCAGGGGAGAGGTGGCTGTCCCTGAGGGGAGGGCTTCTCAGGCCTGGTCACTCAGGAAGAATGGCTGAGAGCAGAGCAGGGAGCGCCTGACATTTCAGCCTCTCAGCGGCCAGGAGACAGAAGGCGCCGGCCAGAGCTGGGTTCTGTCCAGTTTGGCAGATCCTGCTTCTGAATATGGAGTCTTTGGGGGATCCAGCACAGTTGCCATTGGATGAATGCAACGTCCTGGTTCATAAAACAAAATGCTTTAAACATAGATATGTGTATTTGAAAGCCTCAGTCCCCTTCTTGCCTGTCACCATCCAAAGCAGTGGAGGGTGAGGGGTGAATTAAGGTTACAGAGATCAGAAATCAATAGACATATTCTCCTTTAGGATGCTGGGGCTGGGGGTACCAGGCACACCAGAAGTGTTTTCTTGGAGTGTGGGGGACTCACAGGCGCTGAGAAAATAGTTGCGGGATGGGCTGAGATGTTTGCCAGACAGTCCAGGCAAACCTCCCGCTAAGACTGGTAGAAACTGTGGGAGCCTCCAACGCCCTGGCCAGGGAGGCTGGCACTGTTTACACACCGTTGTAGGAAGGAGAACCGGAAGGAGGCCTGATTTATTTGTTTGTTTGTGGAGAAGGTCATTGTGTGCCCTCCAAAGCTTGACTCCAGGGGAACTTCTGGGACAAGCCTGGTCTCTTGGGAGGGATTCTTTTGTTTTATTGTGCAATTAGAGCCCAAGTGTTGAAGCCACCAAAATATATAGCCCTTGAAAATGAAAACACTGGAGATAAATTGGGCTAAGGGGGAAAAGATAACCTTGTCCCCCACCACCCCAAAAAAGATGAAACTCAAGTCAAGAGAGGGTTGACAGGAACTCCAGAACAGTCTGAGCTGAACATAGCGAGTCCCCACATCAAAGAAAAGAAAAAAAGAAAAGAAAAGAAAAGAGAAAGAAGAGAAGAGAAGGAAGGAGAGAGAAAGAGAGAGAGATGAAAGAAAGAGAGAGAGGAAAGGGAGAAAGGAGGGAGGGAGGGGAGGAAGGAAGGAAGGAAGGACGGAAGGAAGGAAGGAAGGAAGGACGGAAGGAAGGAAGGAAGGAAAGAAGGAAGGAAGGAAGGAAGGAAGGAAGGAAGGAAGGAAGGAAGGAAGGAAGGAAGGGAAGGAGGAAGAAGAACGAAAGTTGTTCTAAAAAATAAAGTTTAGAAATTAAAATAAAAGCGACAGCTGAGACCCTCCTCAAATCAGTGAGGGTTTGCCCTCCTGCAGAAAATAAAAATCATCTCACTAAATATTTCTGTCATGCAAAAATGCAAGATTATTTTTATACCTGGCAACCAAATTAGCTTCTTGTCTTCAGGGACTCACCTTTGAACCTTGTGTAACACCAGGGACTTAAATCACTTCTGAACGTACTGAGGAACTCAGGTGTTTCAGTGTTGGCTGATCAACATGGTCAGGCCAAGGGGAAGGGAAGTCCTCAGGCCCCAGTTCCATGAATCTGAAGGACAGAGGCAGCTGCGTGTGGCGAAGGGGGCTGGAAGGTGTATCTGAGCAGGATGCTCCTCGGCTGGAAGGGGTGGGGAGGTGTAGGGCAAGCCACCGGCATGGTGTCCTCTGGTCTGGGAACTGTTGTGGGCTTGCTGTATCCTGTAGCACTGGGTGACAGCCTAAGTTCTCCACCTTCACCACTTCTTTCACTCTTCACACTCGTCCTATGACGCCCGTGCCCGTGTTACCTCCATTTCACAAATGAGAAAACTGAGGCACAGTGAATCGAGGTCACATGCTGAAGGCTATAAGGTAAGGTTTTTTTTTTTTTTTTTTTTGAGACAGTCTCGCTCTGTCACCCAGGCTGGAGTTCAGTGGCGCCATCTCGACTCACTGCAACCTCTGCCTCCCGGGTTCACACCATTCTCCTGCCTCAGCGTCCCTAGTAGCTGGGACTACAGGCCCCCGCCACCACGCCCGGCTATTTTTTTTTTTTTTAATAGAGACGGGGTTTCACCGTGTTAGTCAGGATGGTCTCAATCTCTTGACTTCATGATCTGCACGTCTCAGCCTCTCAAAGTGCTGGGATTACAGGCATGAGCCACCATGCCCGGCCTACAAGGTAAGTTTTAAGCCAGGCACCAAAGCACATCATAACCTGAGTACCAAACCGTCTTTTGGAAACACATAGGCTCTTCTTTCTGTGCCTGGCACACATTTGTTTGAGACCTACAATACTGCCAGTCTCCATCTGCTTTTGACCGACAAAAAATGGCAATTGCGTGCGGTCTGACCTACCAGCAAGCATCCGGTAAATGGAGCCTCTAACAGAAGAACAGGGTGGGGACTATTCTCAAATGTCTAAAAAGCACGGGGCCAGCTGGTGGCCCTGCATGTAGTGAAGATGTGGGCAGACATAGCAGAGGAATTATGGCAGATGATGGAGGAACACAGAGACCCTGGGGAAAGAGGGTCATTAGCAGAGAAAAGGAATCAGCTGGGGCTATGGGTGTCGAAGTCCGGTTTTGAGCTAACAATTTGAAAAGACAACCTTATCTTGGAATTTGCAGGTCTTTTATTTTGCTTAATCTACAGCATTCAGAAATCAGACTCTTAGGGGGAGTTAAAAGATGTTAATGCTTGTTAAGCAGGCTACATATATTTTGATTTTGGTTCCTCGCCTCTTACATGAGTGTTACAGGATCAAAGTCTTTGCAGCTTTGAGGAAATAATTTGATATTTCTGTCGCAGTTTTAAAGACGAAGACATTGAGAGTGGAAGATGTCCGATCTCTCATTCCAATGAGTTATAACTGCGTTCTTTTCTGCTATTATTTTTTCCTAAAAAGTTTTGTTTCTGGCACAAGGTCACCGAAATTAAGGAAAACACTTAAGCCGATACCTCACTCTGAGCCTACTGCAAATCAGATTTAGTAATAATCTCATCTCAGCTCTCCTGTCATGGGTAAAAAGGAAAACCCTCCTTACTATGAGCTTTTGGTTTTGGAGCCTAATTAGGTTGGTTCCACCATTATTGCATTTTAAAAGTAAAACAGGATTTCATAATGAACAGTGAAACCACAGACGAGATAGTGTTGCAATTGGAATCATTCAGATAAGCAAGAAAGTCAAACCAGATGCTTGCACGCGGGGGTGGGAGGCGGCGGGCACACACCTAGATCAGATGCAGCAGATGCTCCGATGACAGGGCTGTCCCCAAAACTCCATGTTTCAATGGCTGGCCTCTCCTGTGATATTTTACTCTATTTGAAAAGAACGTTGGAATTGGGAGGGCAAGGATGGATCCAATTAATCAGAATCCTCTCCAGAATCCAGCTCTGGCTGTGTCTTTCTTTTCTGACTTAAGCTCACTGGACTCGTTCTTGGTGGCTCTCATCCCCACCCTCCCCCATGGCCCCTGGATTGTGCCCTGGTGCGGATGCATCTGCAAAGGTCCCCAAAGAACTGAACTCTGCTCCTCACTGGAAGAAAGTTGCACAGCAGCTGCTTTGCACGCAGGACCTTCTGCTCAGACCTGCAGCCTGGATTCGGCAATGCCTCAGTTATGGGATTTCTGTAGGGTGGAATTTCCTGGAACCTAGGAATGTGCACACCTCCAGAGCTCAGTTTGCTTTGAGAACACAGAACGATGTGGCCCGAGAGCTCTGGTGAGAGTGGAGGTGAATACAGCTGGTAAGAAAGGCAGCTCTACCAACAGCAGGAGGAGGTGGAAGGGAGGGTGACCCCAGTGGGAGTCGGATTTAAATTTTTCTCACGCATGTGAATGTAACAATTTAAAAGATACTACAGCAACCATCCTTTTCTCACCCTTTTCCTGCTTCTAGATTAGAACTTTACACCCAAACATTTAAAGTCTCCAGAAAAGTTCTTTAGAATAAAGAACTTTCAAAATAAAATGCATTAAATACACAATATTTATTGTGAGTTGATTTAATAATTACCTTGTAGATATACTATAATACGATGTAACAAACTAGCTTATCTTTTGTTTATTTCCCAAACATTTATTGTGCATCTACTATGTGCTGGACCCTGCACTAGGCACTGGGGTTACAGTAGAGGATAAAACAGACAAAAATCCCTGTCCTTGTGGAACTTTCATTATGGGGATGGATGGACAGGAAAAGATTATAAAGAGATAAATAGGATGAGGCTGGATGGTGATGCATGGAGAACAGAAAAGTAAATGGAGGGGCAGGAGCCACGGTTGTAGATAGGTGCTTGGAGAATGTGCACGAACGAACGCCTGGTATGTGCTCTGAGGCCAGGGTGGTTAGTTCTGCCCATTTTACAAGTGAGGGAACTGATGTTCAGCTGTTAGTTGAATGAATAGCCTAAGGCCATCCAGATGGCATCCTTCAGATTTTAACAATTCAGATTTGCCTGATGCAGTATTTAAGCTCTCAACTATTTGTATTTAGCACATTATGTTTTTACCTAAGAGTTTAACTTGCTTTCTCACACCGTGGCTGCCCCACCCCAAAACCCCCCCTCCCCCCGCAGAAATGATTGTCTCTTTTATTGATGAGGAAACGGGGGCCCAGGAAGTAATCTGCCAGCAGCCCTACCAAGCCAGGCAGCCGGCTGGACCTCCGTGTCTGCCTGTGAGGTCGCAGATGGTCCCGCTGGCTCCGTCCTGCTGGGGCCACTGGGGACATCCGATAGGGAAGGATCCCTCCGCATCTCTGCCCAGAGTGACCTCTGACATGGTTCAGTCTGCAAAGCTCCAGCACGGGCAGCCATAAAGCTGAGAGAGTGCAGATTCCAGGGAAGATTGAGGCGTTTATCGCAGGAAAGCCTCCCTAATTGTTGTCAACCTAAACCTCTGGCACCCTGCGTGACCTGCAGCTCCGGATCCTGATCTGAGCCTCTAGGCTCCGGGATGGAGAGAGGAGAGCCGATCCTCCCAGGCAGAGGCGAGAGGAGACCAGCAGCGAGCACTCGGTGTCTCTGCCACTCACCTCTTGGTTTGTTTTTGATTTTTTTATAAAAAAGAAAAAAGAAAAAAAAAATCTTAAAATGGGCCAGCTGTGCTCAGGTCACCAGCGCCTACTTTCAGGGGCAGGGCTGGCTTAGGGGATCCAAGGGCAGCCTCCTCCTTTGCAGCCTTTTTCGGAGTCTCATGCAGCAGAAGGGCCCTGCCCTTTGTATTTGGCCGTGGGAAGCCTGAAGCCCTTCCCAGGGTGACTCACCAAGGCCTCATCCACCTCCGCTCTGAGAAACGTCCCGGGGGAAGCTTTCTTCCCCTGGTATATACGGTTTTCAGGTATATTTCCCCTGTTTGATTTTTATTTTTCTAATTAGGAAAGGAAGAGATGTCTGTTTGAACAAATTGACTAGTAGAGATGAATACAAGGAAAAAGTCCAGGCCTCCTCCCCGAAGCCGCGCCCTGCAGGGAGAGCAGCTGTTGGGAGGCTGAGGAACGCCATTCGGAAATGTTCTCCAGGTGCTCAAAACTTTTTATTTTGGGCTTTCAGGGAGGGGATTACCTTACACATTGTTCTTCAACGTACTTTGTTCACTTATTTATCATGGAAAACTCTCAAAATCACTATGAGAAAGTCTTTTTTTTTTTTTTGCAGTCGGAGTATTGGATTAATTTAGTGAACCAATCAGTTAATGCAATTTCTTAAAGTGCAGTCGTTTGCTTTGAGCAATGAGAATTATATAACCCAACCCATTTCATCTTTTCCTTGGGCTGCCAGGAAGCTCAAAGTTAAATTTAATTAACAGCTGAAGTCATTAATTCCCTTCTCTGTTCTCTCCTGGAACTAGATAGATAGCCCCACCAAGCCCTTCCATGTCATAACAACAGATTTATTTTTAAATGCATCTCCTTCCCACTCTGGATTGTAAGTGTCTCACCAGGAAAAGACATATTTGTTTGCTTTATTTTATAGTGTACTTTCTCCCTCCATCCAGTGTCCAGCATATGCCCAGTGGGTTTTGCTTAATGATTAATGCTGGTGCCCAGGAAGCCCAGAGTCATTGCTCCTTTCTGCTTTTTCACTGGCTTTGGGTCTGGTAGAACTTTCCAATTATGCTGATTTCTATTCTGCTTTGTTTTAAAGGATGTGCAAAATTATTCTTGGCACCAGATAGGATATAAAACTTAAATATATTTAAAAGCAAAGAAAGCCATCAAAATGATGGAATGAACTGATAGATCAATTCTAAATCATCCCGGAGGGCTGGGCACTCCTGCGTCTGCATTTGTTTTTCAATTTAGAGAATTACATCACACGAAAACAAGCAATGACATTTATAAACACTTAATTTTTCTCTAGTAAAGAGCTATAGCAAGAAAGTAGAAAGCAGAGGAGAGTTTCCATTGGGCAAAAACAGGTTGAAGGTTGACTAAATGCAGTAAAATGAAGGAAGGAAATAATCATAGAAATTGCTCCCCAAACGGTGATATGATCCTGACGTCAGGCCAGCCTGAGCAGAGAGAGGTCCCATCATGCTCCGTCATTTATTCAAGAGACAAGATGGGCCAGCACAGTGGCTCATGCCTGTAATTCTAGTATTTTGGGAGGCTGAGGCGGGCATCACCACCCCTTGCCATAGCCTGCCCCTGTGCATGTCTCCTCACTGTAAGCATCCATGACCCAGCTGTACTGAAAAGTCAAAGCTGAGCCAGAGGATTCCTCCTCCTCAGCAGGTCTCCAGCTTCTCACGGCCACGATGCACCCGTCAATTATGCAAGGTCCAGTGATGCCCAGTGATGCCCAGAGATATCCAGATGCCCAGTGAAGCCCAGTGATGCCCAGAAAAACCCAGTGATACCCAGATGTCCAGTAAAAACCCGTGATATACAGTAACGCCCAGTGATGTCCAGTGATGCCCTAGTGATGCCGAGTGGTGCCCAGAGATGTCCAGATGCCCACTAAAGCCCAGTGATGTCCAGTGATACCCAGTGACATCCAGTGGTGCCCAGTAAAACCCAGTGATATGTAGTGATGCCCAGTGATGTCCAGTGATGTCATGTGATGGAGATGTCCAGTGATACACAGAGATGTCCAGAGATATCCAGATGCCCAGGAAAGCCCAGTGATGTCCAGTGATGGCCAGTAAGACCCAGTGATGTGCAGTGATGCCCAGTAGAGCCCAGTGGTGTCTAGTGAGGCCCAGTGATATCTAGTAAACCCCAGTGATACCCAGAGTTGCCCAGTGTCATCCAGTGATGCCCAGTGATGCCCGGCAAAACGCAGCCAGACCTGTGATGGCCGGTGGGAACAGTTCTTCCACAGTCCCAGTGCCAGCCCATTCCGAGCACACTTCCTTGCTCCACAGCCAGGAAGCTGCTGGTCTGTCCCACGAACTGCCCTGGGGTCTTCTCCTCGCGAGCACAGCAGTTTCCCTCCCGTGCCCAACCCCTCTCCTCCTTGCAGACCGTTGTCATCACTGCAAGCCTCGTGTTTAGCTTCCATAAAACTCTCCTGACAAATCCGTTCTGTTCTTTCCTTAATCATTCCTGCTGCAAGTCTCTAAACAAAGCCCGATTTGTTGACATCTCCAGGGATGTGCAGCTAAGAGCTGTACACAGAATCCAGGTGCAGTTTCAACAGCCCCAGATAAAGAGGGATCAAGGCAGCCTCTCTCCTCAGAGGCCAGGGGGCTCCATGGCCCCTGTCCACACCCTGAAAGATGGGTGGGTGGAGCCGAACTGCCATGGAATTTTTTTTTTTTTTAATTTTTTTTTTTTAGACAGAGTCTCACTCTGTCGCCCAGGCTGGAGTGCAGCGGTGCGATCTTGGCTCACTGTAACCTCTGCCTCCCAGGTTCAAGTAATTTTTCTGCCTCAGCCTCCCCAGTAGCTGGGATTATGGGTGCTCACCATCACGCCCGGCTAATTTTGGTATTTTTAATAGAGATGAGGTTTCACTATGTTGGCCAGGATGGTTTCGATCTCCTGACCTCATATCACAGTAATTTTTACCAGTGTGATGGCACTGTGGGTAATGCTGGCCAAGGAGGCTTCACTTGCCCTCAGTGCTTAGGTCGTTTTATTGTTTCTTTGCTTATTATTCGGCTGCTGTATGCTCACCATAAAAAAAAAAAAAAGAAAGAAAGAAAGAAAGAAAGAAAAGAGAGTACATATATGCAAAAAGAAAAAGGGAAAAAACACCATCTGGAATCCCAACCCCCGGGGAAGAGAACTACTGCTAAGATAGCATCTATCATCTGATCTAGGGCGGGGCTAATCACATAGATTCTGGAGTTAACCACAGGAGTCCAGATAATTTAATCTCTCTCTGCCTCAGTTTTCTCATTTCAAACAAGATGCTAATAATAGTACCCCCTGCTGTGAAAGTAAACAGTTCCTACTACAGATACGACAGGAGGACCCCAAGGTAACAAGAGGCTCCTGCAGGTGCTCAGGAATCAATGCTTTCCTCCTTCCAAGAGACTTTCTCTGTGCATTTATCACTTAAAAAAATTGGATTATACTGTTTGTAGTTTCTTGCTCAACCTGGCTTTCGTTTTTGTTTTCTTTTCTTTTCTTTTTTTTTTAATCTTTATGCCATGTTGTAGTGTGAATCTGGTGCTGTGAATCTACACACTTAACGCAATCCCCAAAGATTCCGCCATCAGGCGGATCATGAAGTCAGGAGTTTGCGACCAACCTGACCAGCGTGGTGAAACCCCATCTCTACGACAAACACAAAAAATTAGCTGGGCATGGTGGCACACGCCTGTAATCCCAGCTACTCAGGAGGCTGAGGCAGGAGGATCGCTTGAACCTGGGAGGCGGAGGTTTTGGTAAGCCGAGATCACGCCATTGCACTCCAGCCTGGGCAACAAGAGCAAAACTCCATCTCAAAAAAAAAAAAAAAAAAAAAAAAGCAAACAAACAAACAAACAAAAACAAGAAAAAGAAAGTCCAGTGTTAACTGAGACACTTGAGTTTATTTCTTTTTTCTGTAATGTATTATTCTCTTGTGAGTGAGTGGTTTGTGCATTTTTGGACTGGATGGAGTTGGCCGGAGCCAAGGCAAGAGCTGTCCAAACTTCGCTCATTTCCACATGAAGCCTCCTGTATTAGTGTAGGCAGCTGTGGGGCTCCAGGAACTCATATGCTGGCAGCCAGGATAGAGTGTGTTGAAGAAGGCAGGGGACCCTAGGTCTGAAGTTTGATGCATGCTATCAGAGGGTGGGACAGACTGTCAGAGAGACAGGAGAGAGTCTCAGGGAGACAGACAGCTGCGGGGAGGGAGAAAGCAGAGTGGGGAAGAGGAAAGAAAAGACAAGGGACAAAAAAGAGATAGAGGCCGGGTGTGGTGGCTCACGCCTGCAAACCCAATGCTTTAGGAGGCCAAGGCAGGCGGATCACGAGGTCAAGAGATCGAGACCATCCTGGCCAACATGGTGAAATCCCATCTCTACTAAAAATACAAAAATTAGCTGGGTGTGGTGGCAGACACCTGTAATCCCAGCTACTTGGGAGGCTGAGGCAGGAGAATCGCTTGAACCTGGGAGGCAGAGGTTGCAGTGAGCCGAGATCATGCCACTGCACTCCAGCCTGGGCAACAAGAGCAAAACTCCGTCTTAAAAAAAAAGAGAGAGAGAAGTGCACACATGCAGACAGAGAGACAGACAGAAAGAAAGAGATGGAGAGAGACCAAGACAGTCAAAGAGACAGCCCCAGGGTGAACACGTATTGCATTTTCATGGTCTTCAATCCATGAGCACACTAAGTTCTCCTCTCCATTCAGTGTCCTCCCTTCGTGTGTAGTGTGTCCGTGAACTGTAGCCCCAGTCATTTGAAACAGAATTGTAGGTGCGGCCTTGGAGAGGCACCACGCTGTGGATCCCTACAATCTGCGGAAGCTGCTTCCAATGGCAGCTCCATCCAACAGGGTTTCAGCTTGCCTGTCTGCACTGCCTTAAAAACTGAAGTGCCACCCCTGGATTCACCCACATAACTTTTGGGGATCCAGGGCACTGACTCCCTATCCCAGAGCCCTGGACCTGAGAGGAGAACCCAGTGTCCAGGTGTGCAGTCGGTGCCCAGGAGCACCTCCCAAGGTAGACTAGAGATGACTCAAACTCCTCACATCAGGAGGTCCTGTAGCCAGCTCCCAGAGCAGCGGCTCAGTAGGGCTTTAAGATGTTTTTTGTATATTAGGACTGTTTTAGAGTCTTCTTGGAGAAGATAACCAAAAATAAAGCCACTTCTTACACTTGGTCATCTTTACAGACAGGGAAAGTGGAGTCAAATGTAAGTAACTTTCAACTGGTTGAAGGTAAACCATCATCTGGAAGGAAAACTGAGGACTTGGCTCTGGGTGTCCACCCTGAGGTCCATGCATGCTGCCACCCTCCCCAAGTGCTTCCAGAGGTTCAGCCACAAGGAACGCCAGGTTAAAACAGGTACCAGATGTCCCAGGAAGGCTGGGCAAGCTGACTCAGCTAGAAGACTGAGGTTGCATATGGGCAGTAGGGCATTCACCATAAGTGGGTTGGGCTGCTTAGGAGGAGAGGAGGAGGGAGAGGAGAAAAAAGGAGAAGGAGGAGGAAGAGGATGGAAAGGAAGAATGGGGAGAAACAGGAGGAAGAGGAAGAACCAGGAAGATGAAGGAAGAGGAGGAGGAGGAGAGAGAAAGAGGAAGAGAAGAGAAGAAAAGAGGAAGAAGGGAGAAAGGGAGGGAAGGAGGGAGGGAAGAGTAAAACTGGACATCCAGCCACCTGGAAACGCTTCCATTCAATGTTTCCTGGAACCTCCCAGAAGCTTATAGCTAGGTACTTCTAGGTCCATGAACAACTCTACAAACCCTTGGTGACATCTGTGAAGTGAAGAAGTGGCGCTTGACGTGATTTCCATCCCTTCCAGCTCTAGGATTCCAGAATCCCCTGAAATGGTCACCATATCAGATCATACTCAGGGCTTGCAACACTGGTCACATTGTAACTCCTGTGCACACTGCATTTGCAGTAAAGGAATATTATTTCATTACAAGAACAAATTATTATTATTGCCAAGAGGAGGGCAAGTGGGGCCCAAGGCTATTAAAACCATACGTCCTGAGGACCATCAGCTCCTGTATGAAGACATTGATCTCTCCTCCTGGGCAGCTAAGCCTGAAAAAATCCGCTTTTAATTACCAATTGGCATTGACTTAATATGCCATAGCTGTCTTATCACATTTAGAGTACATGTCTACTTAAGATAGTTAATTTAAAGTGATATCCCTAATTTCCTCATGTTTTCCAAAGTTTATGTTAACGTTAACCTGCTAGTTTGTAAATGCATTCTCTCTTTGATGACCTCAAAGCAAATCCCACACTCTGGTCTCCAGTTACTTCAGGGGTAATACCCAAGCTTAGGTTTATCATCACTGCTCTGTCTGCATTGAATACAAATGATAATGGTCTTTCACGTTCCCATGGCACTATGATTCGGAACAGGCTTCGAACACATGATCATGACAAGCTGGCTGGTGCTGGCTAGTGCAAGTTGGCCACATGTCAGGCATGGGGAAGTGTTCTAAGGGCATCATCTCATGGCATGGACCCAACACCTACTGGGCGGGTATCATTATATGCCCTTTCTACAGAGGAGGAAAGTGAGGCCCTGGTCACACAGCTGGGAGGCAATAAGACAAGGAGCCCAGCCTGAGTCTGTCTGCTTCCTGAAGCTGCCCTTTTCATCTTTGTACCCATCAGGTTAGACATTGTGTCACGAGCCCAACTGCCAGCGAATTAATGGTGGACACCCGGGGCACGCAGGAGAATGCCAAGTGCTGGGAAAGCATTGGCCCGTTCATCTCATGCTCGGAAACTCTGGGGTGTCTAGAGCAAGCAACATCCACTGCCCACTTAGCAGATGCATGCCCATGCCCAGGACAGGTGACTTGGTCAAGGCCACTTGGGTAGAAGGTGATGGTGATGGGAACCCTCCTATGCCCCTCTTCCTTGTTGTGCTCCTTGCCTTAAACAGAACTCCAAGTTGCTAAAAGGGATGGGGATGTCCCTGGAGTCCGCAGTGCCTGTGTCTCACCCCAGCGAGGGGGTGCTCATTAGAAGCATTAAAGTTGGAGGACAGGACCAGTTGCTCTCAGCAGGGACCAACTGAGGGCTGGGGTACTCACCGCTAAAATGGAAATACTACGGGCTTTATAGAGCTGCTCTGGGGACTGAAGAGGGGACCATGTAAAAGAGCAGAACTGGCACAAGGCCTGGTCCATAGTAAATGCTCCATAAATACTCCGACCTCTCCTCTTCCATATTCTTCCTTTCTGTTGCCAAAGCCCAGTGGTCAAAGATTACACAGCACCGTGACGGTAACGGCATTTGTTCTGAGTTCCCTAGTGGCCCAGGGAAGGGAGAAATTATTATTGCATAATTTTCAATTTTACTAAAAGGAAAAAAATCATACACTTACAGAAACGCAACTTTTATTAGCACCCCCCTTTGATTTATTTATTTTTTTTGAGGCCAGCCCTTGCTCTGTCGCCCAGGTTGGAGTGCAGTGGTCTGATCACGGTTCACTGCAACCTCGATTTCCCAGGCACAAATGATCCTGTCACCTCAGCCTCCTGAATAGACAGGACTACAGGTGTGCCACCGTGCCCAACTAATTCTAAATGTTTTACAGAGATGAGGCCTTGCTGTGTTGCCCAGGCTGGTCTTAAACTCCTGCGCTCAAGAGATTCTCCTGTCTTAGCCTCTCCAAGTGCTTGCATTATAGAGTGAGCCACCGCACCCAGCCCTGAAGTTTTAAAACATTTCCCAGATGGGGACGGGCCTCTTGGTAGAGTGAGAGAGTGGTCAGGCCTCTCCCTAGACCTAGAGTTCAAGACTGGAGGGCATTAGAATAGCAATGGTGCAACTACACAGTGGGTGTTTACTCTGTGCTGGGCGGGGACCACGATCCATTTGCGTTGATTAGCTCACCATCATCTCAGCACAACCTTAGGTAGGGGGTACTACTAGCCGGGTCTGGAGGGGAGGAAATGGGCTTGGGAGCTCACAGAGATTGCGCAGCACAGCACAGAAAGGGCAGGGCCAGGGTTGACCTGCAGAGTCTGACCGGGGCTTTGAGGGCTCGAGCTCCCCGCTCCCCTCCCCTGTGCTGCTGCTCCTGCTAGACAGCACCTTCCATCAATTTCCAGAGAAGCCTGAAGACTGAGAAGCAAACAGCAGCCTGAGTTCTTCCTGTGCCTCAGGGATGAGTTGATTTGAATATCTTTCCCCAAAGAAGGTGTGAATTGTGTAAATTCATCACAGTTTATCCAGCTCTTCATGATCAGCACATTGTAGGGGAGGAGTTACCTCCTTTGAATTTTATACGTGTTTGCCAATAGTTTTCTGTTTTTGTAGAGTTTGGAAGAGAAAAGCTAGAACATGTTAGGATTCCAGCAGAGCTCCTGAGAGCATGGGCTGTGGAGCTGGACTTCTGGGCTTGATCCCTCCATCCACTGCTCACAAGCCACATCACCCGGGATCAGCTGCTGAGCCTCTCTGGGCCTCTGTTTCCCCATCTGCCTGGAGGGGAGGACAACACAGTTACCTGTTAGGGTTGTTGTGAAGATTAAGTGAGTTATTATACACAGAGTGTTTAGTACACTCCCTGACACTTGGCAATTGTCATTTAAGTATGAGCATTTTTAAAATACTTTGGATTAATCAACAAGTATACTGCTTTGTGCCAGGTATTTGATCGAAAGTGAACTCAAAATTGGGAACCCCAGTACATTGCTGGTAAGGTTATAAAATGGTACAGACTCTTCCGGAAACATTTGGGCAGTTATTCAAAATGTTAAACCTAGAGTGACCCTATGACTCAGCAGTTTTACCCTAGGTATTTACATAAGAGAAGGCCCACGCCCCTACAAAAACATGCTCGCAAATGTCCACAGCAGCCTTACTCAAGAGATGGAGACAATCAAAATGCCCATTGATTGATATGTAGACAAAAGGCAGTCTCTCCTAACAATGGAGTATTATACAACCGTAGAAAATGAACGAAGGGCTGATACATGCTGTGGCAGGATGAGCCCTGGAAATACGGCACTCAGTGAAAGAGGCCAGACACCAAAGACCACAGGGTGTGTGATTCCATTTCTATGAAATGTCCATAGAACAGGGAAATCCTTAGAGATAGAAAGTAGATGAGTGGTTGCCGGGGGTTCTGGAGAGAGGAGTGGAGGAGTGATTATTAGTGAGTACTGGCTTCCTTCCGAAGTGATAAAATGTTCTAAAATTGATTGTGGTGATGGGTTGTGCAACTCTGGGAATGTACTGAAACCATCAAATTGTGCATTTTTTAATGGGTGGATTTTACGGCGTGTGGATTACTTCTCAACAAAACTGCTGAGCAATCTCAAAGCCTCACCAGACCCTGACTCTGAGGCACCTAGCACTGTGTCAAAGACTGTGTGGTCACATGGTGATATTTATAAATGTGTCCCTTAAGCCTCGTCTCCATTTCTGATTTGAAGGGGATGTTTGGGATCATTCTCGAGTTCAGCCTTTTCCAAAGTCGGAATCCTTTTCCCACGCTCGACTGAACAAAGCCCCGTCAGTGTCTTCACTGCGGACTTCTCGGAGTCTTTACTATGCTAAGGTGCACAAAGACACTCCAAGATGAGAGCAGAGTGAGTAACAATCCCAAACTGACCTCTCCAGAGAAACTCCTTGACATTCCTTCAAGGGGCATCTAATGCGACTAGTGCTTTGTGAAACTCGTCTTGAGAAAGTTTCTACCCCCTAGTTTTTCAGTTGTCCCCTGTATGTGAATGTGGGTGGTTTCTTGTTTTTTTGTTTTTTTCCTCTCTTTTCTGGACAACTCATTCAATGTGTAATAGGAAATTGTAGCATAGTTAGCCCCAAACTTTTAGTAGTGCAAATGCGGTCATTGTTTATTTCACCCATTCTTCTTGAAGGCTTCAGGCACTGATCTTTAGTTCAACCTTCTGTTTGCATCTCTGGATGTTCTGGTGAGAACTAACAAATAATCCTAATTAAGGCAGAGAATGTTCTTCACACACCAGTCCATGTGCTAAGTGGTTTACATGTCTTATTCCCTTTCATGTTCACAAGAGTTCCATGAGGCAGGTGCCCCATTGTATGGATGAAGAAACTGAGGCTCTGGGGAGCTTGGTACATTTTCCAATGTCACACACAAGTCTGTGGTGAGCCAGTGTGCCACCCACAGAGCCTGAACGCTAAAATGCAACATTACATTAGAAAGGAATGAAGAAACAAATTAACAGCTCAAGACCACAAGTATCAGAGGACACGCTGCCTAATGTTTTTATGGAGAGAAAAAGGAACCATGTCATTCCTAATTCCATCGAATAGCTTATAATACATCAAACCACATGGAGTAAACATGTGTAACTATTTTAGTTCTTGACTGACTGAAGCAATACTCCTTTTGGAATTCTTCTGAGGGTGCTAAACATATGCTTGTGGCAGATTTGCAAAACTCATAAAATTACCTAAAAGTTTCACTTTTTTGTAACTCCTGCCTTTGTGATACGCTCAAAGTCTTAGGTTTCAGGAAGAATTTTATAGTTTCTCAACTTCTGCAAAAACAAAAGTTTTTCTCTGTTAAATGTTAACATCAGTGCTCAAAAAAAAAAAAAGTGTTTTATGATCTTCCTAGAGTTATGGACTAAAGGGATCCAGGGATGCTTTGGGAGCTGGTCACAGAGGCCCCCCAGTAATTAAACCATGGGTCCTGGGATCCCAAAGGGCCTCCATCAGGGGTCAAGGGTTAAAAACCCTAGAAATCGTGTGTGGACTCTGGGAACAGACTCTTCTAGACAGGCTCTGTGGCTTCCTGTCATCTTGTTCTCATTGGAGCTCATGATTCATAAACACCTAAGAATGGGGGCCCCAATTCCCTCCTCCCTTGAGGGGTGACTTGGTGTGCCACCTTCACACAGGGACAGTGTCCTAGAGTCAGCTCCGGGCCTGCCTCACTTCTCCCCAGGCAAAGGTCTGGGTGCTCCCCTCCCCTGTTCTCCATCGGGTCAATATTTGGAATCTGCCAGGAAGTAAGTACTTGGGTTAACAAAAAATGTCTAATGTTTTTTGACCTAACTTCAGGAAATCACGGATAACCATTCCAGACCAGACCAGCTATTCCATTTTCCCCCACTGGGAAAGGAAGTTTGTACACTTTAAAACATTTTTTATAATGGGGGAATAGTGGAGGAAATTATGGTACATCCATAGGTCGGTGTATTAGGCAATTATCAAAATGACATCTGTAAGGAACGGTTAATGACTTGGCAGAGTATTTATGATATGTTGACAGGTGAGAACAGCACAATATAAATTCCTGATACTGGTTTTATAAAGGATGCATTGTAGAAAACACACAGACACACACACATATATCCACACACACATATCTACACACACATACACATTTATACATATACACACATACACACAAATACTCCCCACATATACACATACATATACACACACCCACATCCACAAATGCATACACCTGTACATACATACACACATAAACACATACAGCACACATGTACACACCCACACACACACATTTACACATGTACACACCTATATATACTTATTTCTACACACAAATACACACAGACACACACATACATATATATACACACACACATATATATGCATATACACACATGTATATATATATTTTAAAACAGGTTGAAATCTACTACAATGTTAACCAAGGTTAATTCTGAGTGGTGAAATTTTATGTCACTGTTATTTTCCTTTTTATTCTCTTCCCCAAAGAAAGAATATTATGTTCCTAATAGAAACCAAAGGATTCTAAAAACACTGTCTCCCTAAAAGAAAAGAGTGTTGAATGAGGGTACAAGGAGAAAATGAATAGTGATCCTGTTTTCAGTAAGAAAGGTTTCAAAACCATCTTTAAAAATTTAAATCCAAGTCTTCAAGTTTTATTCATGCTCTTGAAAAACAGCAGATACCATTACATGTGCTTATTTATTTCACATTTAAGATCCAAGTGGAGAAATCGGATTATAGTTTCCTTGTCTGCCGTAAAATATGTGGATGGTTTCGTTTCAGACAGTTATAGGGTGAGTTCTGAATGCTTCTCAGGTTAACTTTTATCCCGTTTCTCCTCTGTGTAACCCGGGGGATAGAGATTCGAATCCGATTTGTGGCAAGGCCCAAAAGGAGAGAGGAGCACCGTACGCAGGCGAACCCGCCTCTTGTTTTGTCTGCAGAGCAAGAGAGGTTGAAGTTGGCTGCACGACAGTTTCCAGCGTCCGGGGATGGGGCGGCCGGTCAGGCAGACCTGCCCTGCAGGATGTTCCCGGGAGCGAGCAGTGAGCCCGCCCGCCCCCGCGCTCCCTGCCCGGGCGCCCAGCGGGGAGGCTGCCCTGGTCTCCCCACACGGCCGGGCCCTCGCCCCAGCCCCAGCGCAGCCCCTCGCCAGCTCCCAGAAACCGGCGAGTTTGGGTTGCAGGCCCCCCAGGGTCAGTGCCAAGGCTCGGCGCAGACTTCGTGGAGCTCACGCAAGGGCCCTGGGCCTGCGGCTGCAGTAAACAGACTCCCCTTAAAGGTCACCTCTTCAGGCTCCAGCTCTGCGGCCAGAGGAAGCTGCAATCATTTTTCAGGGCTGTAAATGCCAAAAGAAAACGCGGCGAGCCCCAGCTTTCCTCCATGCCCCTGGTCAGCCAAGCGCCTCTTCACAAGGCATTTCCTTGCCAAATCAAGCTTCTTTTTTCCGCCTGAACCCGGAATAGACCTCGAGTAACCTTTGCTTAAGGGTCTTGGGATGCAAGCTTTTAAATTTAGTTTGCAAGCCATGGTGGCTCCCAGCCAGCAATCCCCAGCCCCAGAGGAAACCCATGCAGGACCTTCATCCTCCCTTGCACACTGGGCTGATGATGAGACGGAATCAGACCACAGGGCAGGTTCTTTACATTAAAAGGCATCCTTGTACCCGTCCCCTGCCCCCCCCCCCTTTTTTTTCTTTTGGTTGAGTTCTGTGTGTTTTGCTTTGAAACTTAATGAAAGATTTCATTTCTGTGGCCTAACCTTCCTCAGATGAGTAGCAACCCGTAGCTTGTTACCTGTTTGTCCAAAGGACAGATCAGTGCTCAAGAAAGGTAAGTTGTACAGAAAGGGAGGGTGAGATGAAATTTAAGGATTCATTTCGGGGAAGCTGAGAAGCCTCCTGTCCAAATCACAGACATCCATCTCATGAATAAACGAGCCCCATTAAAAAAATTCATGTGTTCATCATAGAGTCCAACTACTGAAATTGTTGGGCTGATTCATACTAAAGTGTGAATGACTGATGCCAGAGCCTTTCCTTAAGAAACCTGAGGATGGGACACCCCAAGAATGATGTTTTCAGGTGGCAGGACATCAGGATACGAGGGCCAAGTGGGGTTGTTGCAAATTGGGCCTCTGATTTGCCTAAGGGCATTTCTGTGCCTAGGAAATCTCATCTCTGAAACCAGCTACAGTAGGGAAAAATAGAGGTGAGTGCTTTGAATTAATCTGAGACCTCTATCAATTAAGTTAGGCTTTTTTTGGCCTGGTAATCTGTGAGCCATAAGCACATGGGCCAGTGACACCTGAGTCTACTGGAACATCTTTGAGGCCAGGCCTTCCTGCTTTCTGGTAGCTGCAGAGACTAGCGCAGCTCTTGCACAAAGTCCAGACTCCATGGGTGTCTGACAGTTGCTGTGTATCCTTGGGCAGCTGAAGATAAAGTGCCTGAAGGAAAGGAAGTCTTTAAGGAAATCTATAGTTTGAGAAATTATTTTATTTTTGTCAGATCTCTAACCAGCTTAAAGTTTCCTCTGTGAGCCTTTCAAGTTGTGCACAGTTTCCTCATGTTCAGTTATTTGTTCAGCTCCTTTAGAGCTGTGTGAACCTTGGCAAGTTACTTAACCCCCCTGCATCTCGTGACCCTGATGGAACAAAGAAGGAAAGAGTGATACATGTTTTCAGCACTGTTTGAGGCAGGAGACACTGTTCAGCAAAGGGCTTCCTGTCGTTCCTGGCCCAGCGTGGTTATTCCATATGTACTGGCTTTTATAGGTTAATAAATTAGAGCTGGGAACACAGTGGACCAGCTCAGACAGCGATGAGCTCCCGTGGATGGGAGTGTTCAGACAGACCAGAGGCAAGGCTAGCTCTTTGGAGAGAAACAGTTGAGATGATCCAAGTATGTGGATGGTGGGTGGATGGAGGTGTGGGAGTGGGGTTGGATCTGTTGACCATTACAGCTCTTGCAGCATGAGGATCTAATTTTAAGTAGCTAGGCTAGTTCACAGGTGCATAAATGCCTGATACATACGTACAATGTAATTTTTTAAAGACCAAAGAGCAACAATGAGATGCTACTTTCTACTGCTGGAAGCAGCTAAATGAAAGAATTGGGCACTCAGTGTGATGCAAGGCTGAGAACTGGGACCCAGTGTAGGTTGTTTGTGGGAGGAAAATTGGCACTTCCCTGTGTGTAGTTTGCTCAGATGGTCGCCGTGCATGTGGATGCCCCATGCTCCAGTTATCCTGACTCTAGGCGTTGATCCCAAGGAAATATTTACACAAATGTGCAAAACATGTTCATTGTGGTGTTGTTTATAACATATCACAGCAAAAAAAAAAAAAAAAAAAAAAAGAAAGAAAACGAAAAGAAAAAGTCTAAATGCCACACCTGGAGAATGCTATACAACTGTTTATAGATGGTGTAAATCTGTATTTATTGACATGGAGACACATCCTTGCCATATTGTGGCGTCAAAAAGAAAAGCAGGTCAGCAGCAGCATGGGAGATCTGATTCCATTTTCGAAACATACATACACATGAATCTCTCTGGATATAATTTGCATAGACAGATGTTTAATGACATGTTACCAAAATATTAGTTCGGAGTGATACGGTTTTGGGTGATCATTACTTTTTTCTTTATGCTCTGATGATTTTTTGGAAAATTTTCATAAGAACTTGTTCTGAGAGTTTTAAAAGACTATACGCCTCTTAATTTTGAAAAAATAAAATAACTAGCTGAGCCCTGCAGCAACTCTCCAGTTAACACGTCAAGGCCTGATCCACCTAATAAGATGACATTCCAGGACAGAGAACTTTCAATTACATCAGAAGACAGTTGACGGATGGCAGAGCCCGTCAGCCTATCTCGGCTGATAGGATGATAACCCCTTGAGCCTGGCTGGCTTCGGACCACAGGGCTGGCTGCAGACCCCACAATCCCGGCTACTTGCAGAAGTAAACAGGAAGCAGAGCCAGTGCTGAGAGCTGGCGGAGGACGTGCCCTCCTGGGCTCAGAGCTGGAGACCTGGCCTCTCGCTCCACATGGACTGAAATTCCCAGGAAACAGGCTGCAGGCATGGACGCTGGACGTTGTGGGAGCGTGAGTGGTGAGCTGGGCCCCTAAGCCCCCATCAAGGGGGAGGGACAGGGAGCTGGAGGGGAGCACAGAGACTGAGCGACAGGCAGAGACAGAGGCAAGGAGGAGGTTGGACCTGCCAGTGCAGGGTCCTTTTTCAGGAAGTAATCATCAGAATTAAAACTACGGCCATCAGAATAAAATCCTCAGAATTAAAATTAACGTTTCATTAAGTAACTACGGAGTTACTTTCCTCACTCAGGGCCACTGCTGATCAATTGACAAACACAGACTTATCTTCCTTTCGAGGAAGCCACAACTCCCCCGCCGGGGTTCGTCAGCGTTTGTGACTTTGTCAAGTCATCCCATCTGGCTGCGCTCATCCTGGGCGTCCAGGAAACAAAATCCTATTTGCTGTACTTAGCACATGGGGTTTTAAAGGAGATGAACATGGATGTAAAATCACTTAAAAATACAAACTGTTGCCCCAATACCTATTACATTTATATTCTAGAGCTACTTTAAGTAAATTAAATTCTAGATTACTTTGAGTTAAAAAAAAAAAAACTCTTAAGAAATTTTCTAGCCAAAAAAGCACTCTGTAAAAAACTCACAGAAAGTACCCTATTCATAAGGTTTATTTCAGTCTTCATTCTTTTGTTCTTGCATTCATAAATTCACGATTATTTGTTGAGCTCTTCCTAAGTTCCCCGCTATGTCCTAGCATGGAGGATGTTGCCGTACACAAAAGATCAAATCCCTGCCTGCACAGGGTCACATTCCACAAGGAACAACGGCCATGAATGATACATTTGTGGTCCCACAAAGCCCGCGGCAGCCAATTATTAGGTTGGTGCAAAAGTAATTGAGGTTTTGCAATCACTTTTCATTTAAATATTTCATGGATGATCAATTCTGAGCAAGTGATGGTTACAGGTCGTCACTATTCCAGGAGAGACGGAGGAATAAAGGCTTGAGAATAACATGACATTGAAAACCGAAATCCTGAACTGACACTGTAATGTGGAGTTTCTGAGTCCACGCAGTGCTGGTTCAGACTCACAGATGGACACCTGATCATCTGCAATGCCCAGGGCACGGGTGGGAGGTGTCCCATGGAAAAGAGGACGGCCCTGCCCGAGCCACACGCAGTGCATTTTTTAAGCTGGTATTTGTCCAAAACGAACAGCTCTGGAAGCTATTTGGTGACAAAAGACACAAAAACTTCTGCATAGTCCAAAAACACCTTAAAATAAGATTTATTAGAACAGAAGTTTCATCTGGTTTTTTTAATTATCAGTAGTTTTTACATACTATTGTTTGTGTAATAAATATTTTTAAATGACTTTAAATCGAGGGCTTGAGAATAAAAATTCTCCCTAAAATGATTATAAAAATAGCTGATGTTAAAGCCACAAAAACATCAACATATTATAAAAATATCTTCAAATAAGATTGAAGTTTTAAATTTTCTTCTTTTTATTATATTCATTTCTGCCAGGCTATTTTTTGTGCAATAAATATTTTTAAGTAATTTTAAATCAAGCATTCCAGAAGAGCAGTTCTCCCTGTAATGGCACTAATGACCAACTAGCTATGAGCCAGTTGGCCAGTAAATGCAAGACAAACTTTGCATTTATTAATGAGCTTGATCTTCACAACCATTATTATCCTGGTACTACAGATGAGGAAACCAACCAAGACACACAGAGAGGTTAAGTCATTCACCCCAAGTCACACAGCTGACAAAGGGCAGAGCTGGGATTTGAACCCCGGCCACTGAGCTCTGTCTTCGTGTTCAACTCTGTTGGTACATGGCCTTCAACTGGAGATGAGAATGAAGATGATGACAGGCACCAGTCCCTAAAGCCTGCTCTGGGGCGGAGTCCATGCGGGGATATCTGCACTCTCATCTCTAATGGGCCCACACTGTGTGGGGCCAGGTCCTATTCTGATGCCATTTTACTAGTGAGGGGACATCAAGCAACCTACTCAAATCACAGACCTAGGATACAGTGAGGCCAGGAGTCACAGTCGGGTCTGTGGGACGCTCTGGTGAGATCTGTCCATGACTGTTCATTGTGTCCTTTCAACAAAACATAGAAAAACAAACTAGCATCTCTGTGTTAAGTAATTGTGACTCTGTATGTCTTGGTTGAGTCATAAGAGAGTATACATTTATGGAGAGAAAAAAATTACCCTAAAAAATGCAACTTAGCTTTGCTCCCAGGAAGGGCCAGTGTCTTAGCTCTTACTTGAAAGTGTTGTGCTGTGTTACAAATGCTCGGACATCATCACCCCCACAGAAACGCCGGCTCCAGAGCCAGTACAGCCCAGTCTGCACCACTCCTGGAAGAGAATTAATCCAGGAATGTTCCCTGAGTGCCTGCTAACGATGCTACCCTGTGAAAATATGCCTTGAACCCAGCAGACCCTGGGTAAATATTTGTTGGTTTCCTCAAGTTTGCATCCAGCAAGAGCCACCCTAGAGGCTCCCTGCTGCAGAAAGCCATCATCCTGTCCTCGCCGTACAGTAGGATGTCACGCTCAACACGCAGCCAGTGAAATCGGTTTCTGAGGAGCCAGGCACCCCTCCTTTCTCCCTTTCTGCAATGTGCCAATGGCCTCTGGATTGCATTAAGCTGCATAAATAACAGGGCTGTTGTCAGATATCCCCTGGTGAGGAAAGGGCAGATGGGGAAGCCAGTGGGTCACGACCTTCGTGTTTCTCAGCGGGGGTCAAAACGCCTTCCACGCTGGGCGAGGGGAGAGGAGGTCTGTGTTATGCTTGCACTGGGCCCTGACAGGCAAATGTAATTCCTGCGCGGCTGCAGGGAACGCTGGGATTTGTTTTACAGCCTGGCGCGGCTCACTCTGTTCCACTAACATCTGGTGGGAAATGGAAAAGTCCCATGCTGGACCTTCTAGGCTGGGATGACTGGTGGGTTTTGGTAGCAGCTCACCCTTGGAATGGGGCTTCATTTCTTCTCTGTGCCTTGGTTTCTCCAGTAGTGAAAGAGGGGTGTGGGTGGTCCCCGAGTCCTACTGGTGGGAGGGATCCGTGCACTGGAGCCTGCACAGCTCAAGGGGCTGGCATGGAGTAAGTCTCAATTGTTCAGTTGATGACAATGGTCCCTGCCCCTTGAAACCAAAGACAGAGGGGCTCTACTTTCTGAAGCCACTCAGCTCAGGGGCCTGGCTTTGGGAGGGCATGGAGCACAGACACCCGCAAGACTGGATGTAAAAATGCAACGTTCAGAGCTTGTATTTCAGATTTCCCATCCTAACCCAAATCTGCTTCTGCAGACAGAGGGGACAAACTCTGACCCTCACTTTGAAGTCATTGCGTGTCTTTGCTGGTCATGTCTGGCAGTTTTTGAGTGTCTCTGCAGTGTATTTTAGTGGTTTAAGAAAAAAGGAGGAGTGAGCCACAGGAGAAGGAAGGGAGGGAAAGGGAAAGGGGAAACAGAAAGCAGATTGACAGCGTGCCCACGATGTGCCGGGCACACGCTTCCCTTCTTTTAGTTCTATCTTTGATGACTGGACTCTTTTTACAGATGAGTGTGTTGAGGTTCGGGGAGATAGGTGACTTGCCTCGATCTCACCCTCATGTGGGATCGAGCCAGGATTCTAACCCTGGAAGTCTAGCGAGGGGAGTCACTGGAATTTAAACAACAGTGATCACCCAGCATTTCTTAAAGGTGTGTCAGTGGATTCCCTATTTCTCTAGCTGCAGCCTCTCTCCAGGACATCACTGTGGGTTTGTTCTCCTCTCGATGACTCTGGGAGGCACCAAGAGGAAAATGATATGGGGGTCCCTGCTCCAAGGAAAGGTTTTCTTCCACCTAGAGTCATCTGCTAGTAATATCATGCTATCCCAAGGAACAGGACAAAGGGGTCCTGACTTTCCTCCATGCCCAAGACAGCAGAGCTCCTCTCCCATTGGCGTGTCACGACCCACAGATTAAATGTGGAGATTCTCGCACAGTCATTGTAACTGCAGCTGGCATTTCTCCAGGTCTCGCTGTGGGCCACACGCTGTGCATGCTTGATCTCACTCAACCCTCCAAGCACCTCTAGGAGTTAGTTATACTTATCGTGCCCGTTTTGCAACAAGGGAACTGAGGCTGGTGTGCCAGGCAGAGGCCTCAGAGGCAAGAAAGGCTGGGGCTTGAAGGCTGACTCAGAGTGACGGACACACAGATTCTCAAGTAATGCTATCTCTCCAGGAGTTTCTGAGATCTGAATTCAAATGGGGCCCCCAAAGAGGGCTGCCCTGACCGCTGGCCCTGAAGTCCTGCTGTCTGTCCTGCGATCCTGGTTCATTGTCCTTGGTGTTCTCCTCCCACTCTCGGAATCCAGGGAGTTTTTCAGACTTCTTTCCTCCCCCCAGATTGGGAGACTCCCCACGGTTATGCCCTCCGTGCCTGGACTGCACCTTCTCCCCACGGTTATGCCCTCCGTGCCTGGATTGTACCTTCTCCCCACGGTTATGCCCTCCGTGCCTGGATTGTACCTTCTCCCCACAGTTATGCCCTCCGTGCCTGGACTGTACCTTCTCTGCCCTCTGTGCCCGGATTGTGCCTTTTCATGGTAGGTGCTCAGTACAAATGAACCAGGTGGAGGGAGACGAGTGGGCAGAGGGCAGTGGCCAAGTCCACACCCATCTCCCCCAGGGAGGGGTTCTCCCTGGAGCCCCAGGACTAGAAATCCCCCATCGTGTGGGAAGGTGCCTGGGACTGCATCCGAGTGCTGTGGTCTGCAGAGCTGCATCCTTGAGGAGGCTTCAAAGCACCTCTGCCAATAGATCAGGCTTCCTCAGCTGTGACAGCCCCCAGCGCTCACCTCCTCCAAACAAACCTGCTTAACGAAGACAGATGGCCCTGTTCAGCCACTGGCCGTGCTGGCAGTGTCACATGCCTCGCAGACGGTGCAGTGGGCGGCCAGGGGCCGTATAGTCCATCCTGGAACGTAGTTCAGGGTGTGCCCCGGATGGGAACTTCCTCGCCCAGCCCATGTTCCCCCATCACCCTGATAAGCAGAGTGAACGTGGGGAGATGGGCTTCCTTCCTCCAGCCAACAGCACCACCAGCCCCACCTTGGCCAGCAGGCAGGGGCTTTGTTTGGCCCCCTTCTCATTAGGCAGGTGTTGGCAGCTGGGAGCCCTCTCAGAGACATGGACTATTTGGGGGCGGGAATTGGATTAGGGAAGTGTTTAAGAAGAGGAGTTGAACAGTGAGAAGCAACCAGTTCTTAAGTCTCTTTCCTTGGCTGCCTGCCCATCTGTGCCAATGGAGGGGGGCATTTTATTGGAGGGGGGTATCTTCTAACATGCTGCGCAGGATACAGTTGTTAGCACACCTCCGTCAGAGACCTTCTCCTTGGTGACTCTTTCAGGGCACACGGCAGACAGGACATAAATGCCCAGTCTCCTAGGAGGGGTGCAGATTTTGAGGGAAGTACGGTGGGAAAAGGTCTAAGGGAGTCGCTGTCTGGGTGGGAGTCCAGGCTGTCTTTGCACAGAATAGTGGCAGCCTGTAAATAGCTGTGGCTGGCATCCGTGGCCAGCATCTGTGGGCCAGTATCCATGTCCAGCCTTTGTGGTTGGCACTGGTGGCCAGCATCTGTGGGCTGGCATTTGTGGCCAGTATTTTGTGACTGGCACCCATGGCCAGCATCGTGGCCAGCATCTGTGGGCCAGTATCCATGTCCAGCATCTGTGGCCAGCATCTGTGGGCCAGTATCCATGGCCAGCATCTGTGGGCCAGTATCCATGCCCAGCATCTGTGGCTGGCACCAGTGGCCTGCCTTAGTCCATCTGCCGGGTTGCCCGTTGCTCTCCCTGCGCCAGAGGTGCTGAAGCTGAGGCACAGAGAAGTGGAGGGGCTGTCCCAGGTGACCAGGAGGTGCACAGCCAAGGCATGTGAGCGGGGGCCCTGACCCCCAGGCCTTGGGAGGGTGTAGACCGCTTGTTTGAGGTGAAATCATGACACAGCTGAAGTCCACACAGGGAGTGAAGAGCACGGGAGGCAGCCGTCCATACCCCTGCACAGCAGCCACTGTGATCACCCCGTCCCACAGACGGAGGCAGAGGTCTCAAAGGGTGAAGGGACGTGCCCCTGGTACCCACAGAGCATGTGACTGGGAGGCCCCCAGCCTTTTGCTTCTTCAAGGGGATCTGGCTCGGTGTGGGGGCTCTGGCAAGGCCAGCATGGGCCTGTAACTTGTGAGTGTTGAGAAGACACCTCTCCAAATGTCCCATGGCAAAGAAGAGCCACGCTGCCATGGGAAGGGCGTCCTGTGTGTGACTCCGAGTGTGTGCGTGTGCGTAGGCAGGGCGGGCAGGCACACGCCTGTGTGGTCCAAGGGGGCTTTGCGTGTGTGGTCCGCACCAGCCCAGCACCGATCATCTGTCCAAACGCTGCTAACTGCCTGCCCGATGACCAGCATGTTTACTTTAGTCCTGTCTGCACGGACTGAACTCAGAGCCCTGTCTCCTTCCAGCTGGGCCTCCTCAGGGGGAGAGGGAGAGAGAGAAGGGGAGAGGAGGGAGAGGGAAAGACAGGAGGGAGGAGGGAGACACATGGGATTCTAAAAGGAAGAGATAAAAAAGAAGATGATGTTCACGTGAAGCTCCGCAATGGACAGGCTGTAAATGTGGTTCTGTATAAATCAAGACGACCATTTTCACACCCATCCTCTCTCCAGCAGCCTCCAGCCTCCCTCCGTGTGCTCCTGCCCCACCCTACCCCACCCAGCAGCACACATGCACTCAGACGCTCCAGGTCCATAAATCGCCCCTGTGGAGTCCTGGCCGAAACGGTGCTCCTGTTCCTACCCACTGAAATAAAAATATGCATGCTTGTCTGGTCTGGATGTGTGTCGTCTCTGTGTGTGTAAGGACCCCATTGTGTGTGTCTGTGTGCGTGCATGTGTGTGTGAGACGGGCCATACCCATTGCAGTGGCATGTGCGAGTCTGCTGTATGTGGGTGAAGAAACCCACATACAGTTTGATCAGTTTGGAGGGTTTTGGTAAGGACTGGCGGGGACCACAGGGCCCTCAGTGTCCGTCCGTCACATGCAGAGTTCTTCAGCCTCTGTCCACCTCCCAGGAAACTCTTGAGGGTAAAATGAGTGAATGTCCTCCAGAGGTAAACATGCTATATAAATATAGCGGGGGGTTGAATGCATGGCCTGCCACAGCAGCTGTGCGGAATTTCAGAGCTTCAGTGGATGAGTTCTAAGTATTTCCTCTCTAAATCTTGATATTCAACTTTAATTTATATTTTCCCATAGTTGTATAATTACATTGATGATTTACTCCTTTTTAACAGTGGTTTCCTATAAGCTATCTCAAATATTGTATGCAATGAAGAGGAATGGAAGGGAGAGAGAGAGAACGTTTTACTGAAAAGAAAGTTCTAGAAGCTCTGGTTTCAATGGATGTCAGACTAGAACTTTGTGTGAAGGAGAAATGAAGAGCGACATTGACTATAAGAAAATGATCAGATGTCATATGTGGAGAGGTTTCCTTCTTCTGAAGACTCTATTTTTGTGAACCTAAAGGAATCTTGGAAATTATTTCCCTGCATCCCATTCATTAGCAGTCAGTGCCTCTGGGCACCACAAAAGCAGGCTGAGAAATCAGGTTCCAGCCTCAGGACAGACCAATCCTTTGGAGCACCCACACCAGCGTGCTCCAAATCAGGTAAAGTATTACATATAAAACTAGAAGACACACAGATAACTTGATTAGGTGACTTGTTTTACTAGAGAATCTGGCACTTTTTTATTGAGGTAAAATTCACGTAACAGGAAATTAACCATCTCCAAGTGTCCAATTCAGTGGCATTTAGTAAATGCAGAATGTTCAGAGTAACCACAACGTGCACCAGCCCTCTCTAGTTCCCTAACATTTCGTCACCCCAAAAGGAAACCCTACACAATTAAGCAGTGTCCCCTGTTGCCCCTTCCTCCCAGCCCCGGCACCCATGGTTTGCATATTCCATTTACCTGGAAAACCCCACACTGCTTATTTATTAAAAATGCTCCGTGGAAGCTTATAAATTGCCTAGCTGGTTTTTTTTTTTTTTTCTTTTTCTTCTTATAAAGACATGCACACCCATGACAAAAATTCAACTACTGAAAAAAAATTTTTAAAATAAAGAAGACAATTTTTAGAATTGAACCCTCCTGGTGTCTCACTGTCAGTAACTGCTGGGAATATCTGGTGGCCCCCAGGCCTCTCCTGCCCCAGACATCTCTGTGTAAACACTCACCCAACACACCCGTTTCAGAATCTAGTGCAATCATATTCATCTGCTGGTTTGGAGCCTACGTTTTTTAAACTTAGCAATATATGTCATGGACATATTTCCACGTCAACACGTACCATTCTCCTTGATGTTTTCATGTCCATGGAGGGCTCCTTCCTGCCGTCCTACAGTTGCTCTAACCAGTCCCCTAGGGAAGGACGATTAGGTGCAAGCTTATAGCTTTCCTGCAAATGGATCTACTTTCTGGGCTGTGTTAATTGATTGGATTTAGGAGGCTTGCTCGTGGGCTGCGGGGATTGAGGAAGGATTTAAGGGTTCTATGGAAGAATTCAGGGCTTACTGACAGCCACTAACGAGACCTGAGTGAAGCACAGACACACCTGCTCAGCGCCCCTTGACATGCGGCTAAGGAGTAGATGCGAGGGCAGAGGACAGGACTGATGGCAGGAGCTGCCCTGGGGCAAGGGATCTGCCAGCAGTGGGTACAGGAAGGAACCAAGGGCTGGTCACCTACGACCAGCAGCGAGTACGTGCTGCATGTCAGCTTCATGGCAGTTCTAGGAGACGCGGGATGAGGGAGGAAGCAGAAAGGTTGACGGCGCTGTGGGATGCTAGATGGAGATGCCAGGTGGGGTGTGTGTGCGTGCGTGTGTGCGTGTGTGCGTGTGTGTGTGTATGCTTACATGTGTATCAGCCAGCATGAAAAGACAATTTCCTTAAACGCAGGGTTGTGTCCATTTTCCAAAACTCTTATTAGTACCTAGTAACTCAAATCCACACTTTGCTTTAGTGATGTAAGTTGTCACACATGGAGATTTTTTTAAGCCAGTTATTTTTTTTTTCAGTTATCCCAGATACAGGATCACTCTCAGTCTCCTCTCCAAATTCTTTGAGGTCTGGACCAAGTCTCCGCTCCCCTGGGGAACCTTCCTGGATGCCTCTCTGTCTCTGGCCGGGGTGAGTCCCCGTGCACTCTTGTGATCACTCCTGTCGCTGTGCACACAGCCCTGGGACCTCCCATCCTGTCATATTCCTGTCTCCTGCTTACTCTTTGTGGCCCCTGGAGCAAGGATTTCACAGGGCTCAGCCCCGGGGCCTTGCAGCAGAATGCATGTGGTGACTGTGTGTCAGACAGACAGGGACGGATGGACTGGGAGTCGAACCTTGCTCTCAGGCCTCAGTTCCCCAGAATTGCTGCATGGGTCTGGAAGGCCTCTCCATTTGGGTTCACAGTGGGTGGCAGGTGGCCTGCCAGCTTCCTCATATACTCCCTGTGCTCCCGGAGTCATGTCAAACAGTCCCAGGGAGTGGCAGTTACTATCTTGCCTTTTAGACAAGGAAACTAAGGTTCAGAAATGTGAGATTATTCGCAGGGTGAGGACAAGGGTGTGGCAAGAGAGAGACCCTCACCTTGAGGGCACCATTGAAGGAGGCACCAACACATTCAGTCGTCGGGACCCCAAAAAAATTTAAATCCATCCAAAAATAAATCCATGAAGAACAAAATGTGAAATTTTAAATCAAGATGGAATACAGGGTCAGGGTCAGGGTAAGGCAAGCAAGGGAGCACGGGAAAGTACTGAGATGGATCCCATCTTTATTTAAAATGCTGACATTTTGTGCATCACAGACTTTTGCGTTCATTTTGATTTTTTAAGATACTGCATTAAAATATTATTTCTCTTGATGGCTGAGTGTTTTGGTGCTGCCTTTAATGTTGTACCCAAGATAAGAGTCTCATTCACTTTCCCCAGTCCTGGTCCTGCTAGGATCATCTTACCAGTGACTGGTGGAGTGGAGATTTGCACCCAGGGCTCTGGGCTACCAGAGTGTTTTTTTTTTTTTTTTTTTTTTTTTTTGCCACTGTTGGTGTAGAACTGCCGCTTCTAGTTGGACCCCTGAGTCTCACTACGGCATCAATCTCGATTTCTGGGCACCTTGGGTTTCTGAGTTGAGTGGCTGGAGGGAAGGGATACACTGTGCATGGGGGCAGCCTGCACCGAAGATGCTGGCATGCAGTCACTGCTTGAACTTTCCATCTGTTCAGCCCTTTCCCCCTCTATTCCCAATGCCTGTCACAAGATTTAATTCCATGTTTGAGGTCAGCAAGGAACTCAACATTTACCGGAATCACACTTCTATCAATGCAGGGTGTCTGACGCTGGGCACAAGAATGCTTCCATTCGAAACTCACATACTCACACTCCTGGAACACAGAGTTTCATGGAGAGGAGTCGTGTCTTTTATGTGAAATATATACTTCAATATATACACTTCACCAAAATATTAACAACAAAACATTTCCCACCTTTTACTTAACATGTAATTATTTAAGACAAAATATTTCCAAAACCCAGATTCCCGGAATCTGGAGAGGGAAAAGTTTTTAGGATGCTTGGAAGAGTCATTTACAAATTGATTTCACCGTTGACCAAATAGTTTTGTCTATCATTTTTAAATGAAATGATTACTTTCTTAAACCAAGATGCTCATGCTCACACACAAATACACACACACACACACACACACACACTGCACATACACACATACACCAAGATGGAACTCTGTGTTACTAAGGGTATGGTTTGAAGTATCAGCACAGCCCTGGCCATGAGGGGCCTATCAGCCTGCCTGCTTTAATTAAACTGATTGACCAATTCAGTTAAAACAACAACAGTGCAATTATTTGGCGGAATTGAGCAATTCTTTGAGCCGAACTTGTCTACCATTAAAATACAGGGGAAAGGGAACAGCGACAGCAAAAGGGAAGGGAGGACCTGAGACCAGTCCCCCCACTGTAAGCTCCAAGGGGTTCAGATCAGAAGCTTCCAGAAGGTTCAGATCAGAGGGGATGGGCTTCCTCCTCCCCACTTTCCATCACAACAGATACGGTGCAGAGAGATGACCTTATTCCCCAGGAAGAGAAAAGCCACCTGCCTGAGGGAGAAAGGTTTTTGCTGGGCTTTGATGTGGCTGGGGAGGTTGATTAAAACATCACTTTGGAGAAGTCTTATTTACTGTTATGTATAGATCATCGAGAGCAGACAAGGCCTCTGCTAAGCTACTCCTGAAAATCCCAAAATGCCTCCCTTCCAGTCCTGCAGCAACCACAGACGGAATTCGGAGAAACCAGCCCTGAGGGAGGAAGGAAAGTCAGGGCAGAGCCAGGTCAGGGCTGCAGCTTCCAACACCAGCGCCTCCACTTCAAAACGGTGCTAGAAATGGACTTCACATGATTTTTTAAAAATTCACAGAATGGTTTACAAAGCAAGACGTGTTTCTTATAGAATACCTGGACCATATACAACTGCACAAGGGCAGAGGAACATGACAAAGCCACCACCAGGAGAACCACTTGCCACAGTTTGGTGTTTTGGTGTGCGTCAGCACCCAGTAAGCATTGGCTGTTGTTATTCCTACCAGTTATTTTACCATGTCCTTGTAAGAACAGGACCACACTATGCATGTGCTGTTTTGCAAATTACTTTCTTCATTTAGCTGCCTGAACATCTCCCTTCACCCTTCAATATTTTTCACCAACGGAGTCCTTCACGGCAGTAGAACAGAAAGCCACCTTAAAACCTTCAGCCTCCAGCCTCGCTAGGATCTGGAGGGGTGTGAGTGTCCCGCGGGTGGGCAGGCATTTCAGGGCTCCGTGCATGGGCTTCGGAAAGGTGGCAAGCCTGAGGTGCTTTGGCAAATGGGCCATAAATCTGTGCAATTCAGTGAATGTGGTTGTTTATTTGAAGCCATGTCGTCTTCTGCAGGATGCTCTCCAGGAGACACAGGAGCAGAGCGGTGGGGACCTGGAGCGGCTTGGATTTTTGTGGCTGAGGTTGAGCTAACAGCAAAGACTTGGGAGCTGCCTCCCTTAGGGGAGACTCCAGATGGAATTGTCAGCTGTGGCAGACCCAGGGCAGGCAGGCTGAGTTCTAGGGGAGGGAGCAGTTCCAGCGGACGCAGCACCACCTCCTGCCCAGGCACCCCCCTCACTGTAGGTAGAGCAGCAGCTTACCACCAAACGGTCCCCAGTGAGAGGCAAGAAAACGGAATTTCAGTTCACTTCTGCGTCGTGGATCAAGTGGTAAATACTAACAAGAATGACACTGACCATCCCTGCCTACGAACCAAGTAGCGCTCTAAGCTCCCGCTGGAACTCAATTTGCAACCACCCTTTGGGGCAGGTAGGCACATCAGGGGCTTCCCTGTACCGCAAAGAGACTTCTGCAGATTCTACATCATCTGAGGTTGCACAGAATTCCATTCCACCCCCAGGCACCCATCCTTGTTCATTTTATTTGGAAAAAAAAAAGTCCAAAATATTACTCTTTTGTCCCCTCTTATTACGAACCGATGAATGCTCAGTGCTCACGTTTCAGGCATCACAAACAAATGACTTAAGATCAAGGTCAAGAGACTATTCTGTCCCCACTGACCCAGAGATGACCACTGCTGATGCTCTGGGACTCCTTTTCAAGATGCTGTCCAGGGAGGGATGAAGTCAGAGTTTTGACCTCTTTAAAGTTTGATTTGTTTGCCAAAGTACCGCGTTTCTATACCGTCTGTCCTGAAAGTGTCTTTGGCTGGGCTCACCATGTTCCCTGGCCTGTGGCCCTCTGATTGGAAATGGGTTTTAATGAAACAAAGGGAAGGGGAGGGTGGGCAGACTGGAGAAGTTTGTAGCCCGTTTCTGGTTTTCTGCGACTTTCATTCTGGCCCCTCCTGGCTCTGTCATCCCCCTGTCCCACCGGGAGGCTGTCAGTGGGGCTCTAACAGCACGGCCCAGACCAGACCTAGCCCAGCAGGTCCACACACCGGGGATGGCTCAGCGCTGACCCTGCCTTCTCTTCCCCACCCCCGGAGGGATCCCAGAGGAGTAAACCTGAGGAACTCCACCTTTACAAGGTGATTTTCAGGGCTCAATAAACTTTGCTTCTCTGGCCACCTCCTTAATCCACTGCAGCCTGTTTCTATTTCTAGCCTGAAACAAACTCCACAAATATTGGCTCGCTCTTCATCTTCCTCCCTTTCCAATGATAATACCGGACAAAATGGGACTATCTGTAATTTTTGCCCCTTTTTTAAGGAATTTCTTCCCTCTACTTAAAAATAAATAAATAAAACACACACACACACACGCCATGAATTGAGTCAAGGTTCCTTCTGATCAACCGCACCGCGCTCTGCCTTTGTCTGAAAGGGGCTGGGTGGGTGATGATGGTTGTGCTTATGGGGTGAGAGGTGTGGTGTGGGGGGATTCGCAGCGGAGGCTGCAGCAGCTGGTGGGGGGTCCTCCTTCCTGGTCCTCCATGACTCCTCCGACGAGGAGCTCTGAAGGGAGGCTGGGAGGCGTCTCCACTGCCCGTGGGGCCCAGCAGCGCGGTGCCCGGGGTCCGCCCGGACCTTCCCCTCCACCAGCGGGCGGGCCCACAGCCTGAAGGCGGCTGGCACCAGAAGGGCCCTGGCAGGAGCCGATGGGCTGCGAGCGCGCTGGCGAGGGGCGCTGGAAAATGGAGAGGGGACAGGGGAGAGGGAGAGGAAGGAGGAGGAGAGGGAAGCCTGGAGAAGAGGAGAGCGCAGAACTGAAGAGCGGGGCAGAAAACAGAGGGAGACTTGCAGGGCGGGCTGAGCTGCAGCGGAGCGCGGGAGTGAGCAACGGCGGAAAAGCTGGGGTTGGGGGCCCAGGAGGACGTCGCGGACGAGACGAGGGGCGGTGGCGAGTGCAGCCCAAGGGCGCACCGTCCCTGCAGCAGCTTCGCGGGCGGGACAGCAGGAAGGAGGGAGCCTCGGGCGGGCGGTGGGTTTCAGAGGAGGGAGGGGCGAGCAGCTGCAGGGCACGGAGGGACAGAAGGACAGGGAGGCGGGGAGAAAGTAGGGAGCGGTTCTGGGGAAGTACTTCGCTTCCGAAACCGCCCAGGTCTCAGGCCCCACGGGCATCCCCCTCCTCCCAGATCCCCGTCTTGGGTCCCTGGACCCAGATCTCGTGGAAGACGACACACGCGTCCCAGACCTCCGCGGCGGCTGCTGCCCCGACACGTCTCGTTCAGCTGGCTCTCCCCTGCGAGGGTGGGGGTTTCTGGAGCCCGGCGCACATGGCTCCCCTCGCCCGCAGCGCCCCTGCGGCCCCCCCTCCAGCTGTCCTGGGATCCCGAAGACACAGGACGACCTCCGTGCGTGAAGGGGCGGGAGGCGCGTAGGGTCCCTGGGGCACGCTTGCTCACTCAGCCCTTCCCGTCTGGGGTCTTCGCTGATGCCCACTTTACAGGCGAGGGCATCAAGGCCCTGAGACGGGAGAAAGGGTAGGCCTCACAGGTGCACATGGGAGAGGCTGCACCTAAGCCTCTGGACCAGCCTGCGCCAGCCCTGGACCACCAGGACGCAGGGCCCGAGAGGGATGACAACGGGGCGACCTCACCTGTAACAAGTGAACAAGTGAACAAGCGTTGACACCCCCACAAGCTCCCCTGTTCCAACAGCGGAGTCATGTGAATCATCCTGATGCTTAATAAACACATATCCCAGAAGGAGCCTGGACCTATTGGATCAGAACCTCCCAGGCAGCACCCAGGGATCTGGATTTCCAGTGCATGCCCTGCGGTGACCCTCACTCCAGAAAGCTCAGGCCTCCCTGAACTCCAGTGTTCTATCTCCAGACATGGATTACACCCGGGTCTACACAGCGAGACAGCCAAGCTGTGCTGGGCCACCAGGTTGAGGGTGGTGGTGAGGTTAGTCTCAAACCCCAGCCCAGTTTTCATTGCTCTGTTCTAGCCAAGGGGCTCTTGGATTGTTTCCGGAGAGTCAAGGGTCTTTCCACTGTCCTCTTCAAAGTGTTTTAGGGTGAAATAATCATGAGAATAGTCACAGCACCTGCTACGAATGAAGCAGGCGCTTACTGTAGTCTAGAGAGCTATGAATTTTCGTGAATATTGTTTTAATCCTCACGATTGACTTTGGGAGGAAGGTACTATTTATCGTCCCACTTTACTGATCCGCAAACTGAGGTGCGACCAGGTTATTTTATTTTCTCCAAGTCCTGAACTGGTGAGTTGGGGCTCCCCAGGTCTACCCACAGGTACCCACCCCCCTCCGGAAAGTGTGGACAGTACAGTGGTGAGCGGGGCCAGGCCAGGAACGGGGACTTCGTGCTTTCACAGGAAGGGGTCTCAGAGGCCTAGCATCTGGGTGTCCACCCAGGAAGGTGGGTGGGGCACAAGGTGGTCTCTGTGGTCACTGCAGCTGCTGGGAACCCAGATGAAAGGCAAGAGTGTGGAGCACAGACCTGCCGTCTCTGCAGAATATCCTGGAGGGTACCGGGAGCTAAAACTACATGGAGCTGGGTGGGCCCGAATGAGGAGAAGGGAATAGGGGAGGGAGATTCATGAACTAAGTCCAGAGGTGGGGGATGGGAAGGGGAGGAAGGAGCTGATGGCTTTGGAACAGTGCTTCTGAGAGAGGCAGGCATTAGGTCTTAGCACCACAGCGTGCCTTTGGGGGTCTCAGGTTCCACACAGGAACCCTGAGACAAAACAGGGAACTCCCTAAAGTGGCACCGCATATGCTCTCCAGGTTTCCGGCAGCTCAGCAGTTGGGCCCGGGGTGCCTTCCTGTGCCCAATCCCTGGCACCCTTCCCACACCACCCCCACCCCCGTCATGCAGCAGCTGAGAACCTCCATCTCACAGATGGGGAAACTGAGGCCCAAAGAGGTTGAACAGGGAGCTGATGGCCTGGAGCTTGCCTCCTTCCAAGGCTGTGAGTTGAATGGAATGTTCCGGAAGCCAGAGGTGCTCGCTAGCCAGAGGATCACCACGCTAACACCAAAACAGCAGCAGCATGACATTTACCAGATTCCTCCGAAATGCCAAGAACGGTGCTCACAACTTTGCATTTTTATCTCATTAAATTTTCATGACAATCCTATGAAGCACTCTTAGTCTCCCTGATTCACAGAAGGGGAAACTGAGGCACCACCTGGCGGCCATTTCCTGTGCTGGCTCTTTAAGAGTCTATACTGGTGCTTCCAGCAGATGCCCAGCTTCTCCTCTTGGCATCTTACCCTGCCTCCCCCATGACCAGCTGAGTTCTAGTTGGGCAACTTTCATGAGACAGGGTAGCAGACGGGCATCCAGTACCCAGATCTCAAAGTTAGTCACGCCTGCCTCAGGGGTCTTGCCATACCCCCGAGTTTCTGCACCTGGGACCTCTGGCTCCTACTCTTGAATTTCCTCCACAGCCTCTTACCCAGATATTTTTAAATGGGGAGATTTAAAAAAATTTTTAATGGGAAGAGTTAAAAATTTTAAAACGGGGCCATTTAAAGATGGGGAGAAGAGAGGCGAGAGGATTCCACCTTCTCCTCTTAGAAGAACTGTGTTATGTCTTCCTCTCCTTTGTTAAGAGAGTTAAATAGCAGTTTGTAAATAGTACCTGGAGGCCCCAGGATGCCAAATTAGTTGATGTGTGTTAATTAGCTCCTTGGGAAAAACCCAACACAAGAACATTTAACGTCAGTGAAATCCGCATTACGTAGCTAATAGGGACACAGACTCTGAACTCCTCCTGGCCTGCCTGCCTGCATATGGCAGTTCAGTCTCTGTGACCTTCGAGGTCACAGCCGCTGCCAGCAGTGGGGCTGGGAATCTGGCACGTGGAAGGCTCCTTGGGACCTCCCTGGCTTTGGCTGCAATCAGGGCTGAGGCTGGGACTGAACCGCTCAATATTGTGTAGAGCTCGCCAGAGGTTCTGTGAACATTCAGAAGAAACAAATGCTGTCAAAGGTATTTCCCTTGGCCTCGGGAGGTGCCTCACCCTGTAATCCCAGCACTTTGGGAGGCTGAGGTGGGTGGATCACAAGGTCAAGAGATCGAGACCATCCTAGCCAACACAGTGAAACCCTGTCTCTATTAAAAATACAAATATTAGTTGGGTGTGGTGGCATGCACCTGTAGTCCCAGCTACTCAGGAGGCTGAGGCAGAAGAATCACTTGAACCCGGGAAGCAGAGGCTGCAGTGAGCTAAGATGACACCACTGCCCTCCAGCCTGAAGACAGAGCAAGACTCCATCTCAAAATTAAATACAAAATAAAAAAGGTATTTCCCTTGAAATGTGGATGAAGTACACCATGTCTTTGCTTGGGAAAAGACAGAAGTGAGAACTCCGTTTTCTTGAAGATTCAGTGTAATTACTGTGAGCCTAGGGTAATGGAATGTCCTCAGAGAGCGTAACACGTTTTCACAATAACATACTGAGCGTTATGGAGGATTCCTTGTGTTCTAGTTGTTATTGTTATGTGAAAATTACCCAAAAACGTAGTGGCTAGAACTCTATGATGTTGCTCCTGGTTTCGTGGATTAGAAATCCAGGAAGGTCTCAGCTCGGTGGTTCTCACTAGGGGTCTCTCGTTTGACTGTGGTCAGATGTTGACTGGGTTGGACATTCTAGATGACATGTTTATAGCTGCTGGTAAATGCTGGTTGATGTCTGGGAGCCTGGTTGGAGTATGGATTGGGGCGCCCACACATGCCCCCGCCCAGCACAGCAGCCTCAGGGCTGTGGGACTTCTTATGTGGCAGTGGCTTCCCCCAGGGCGAGTGTCCCAGAGGACCAGGCAGAAGCTGTGTGGTATTTCATAAACTGGCCTGAGAAGTCACACAGTGGCATGAATTCATTTAACCCTCCCCAACAAACTGCAAGGAAGGTGCTGTTTTATAGCAAGAATACTGAGGCCCAGGGAAATTAAAGTACTTGCCGGGGTCTTAGGACCTGCAAGTGGCAGTTCTGAGTATCAAACCAAGGAGACTGGCTCCAGACACTTGGATTTAACCACCACACCAGCAGCATTTCAGGCAAAAAATCACCTCTGTCACCTCTATCCAACAGTACTGCAGGCGAAAGAAGGGCAGAGGCAGGAGGATTCAGGGTTCCCAGAAACCTGCAGTTTATGCCTCATTGACCAGAACTGTGTCACAGAGCCACTTGCAATTTGGAGGAATCTGGTGGCATTCGTGCGCTCAGCTGGGCTTATTGCTCCCCTCAAACAAAACTAGGGTTCTGTTAGAAAAAGAAGAGTGGAGAGTATCGTGGGGGCAGTGAAGAGTGGCTGAAACGTAGCCCGTTTATATTTCTGGGTCTCATTTTCCCTAGGTTCACCCTATAGTAGTCCTCAGAGCCCAGAACTCAGATCTTCAGAAGAGATTTGGCTCATACAGAGGGGGATGGGCTGGCTCAGTGGCCAGCCGGAAATGTGGGTGACTGAGGGTGGAGGCCCGGTCTTAGCCGTCAGTCAAATGTGTGAGCAGCGTCAGGTGTTCTCAACAGCTCCCGTTCCTGTGAGCACGTGGCACCTGGACCCATCATCAAAAGGGCCAGGCAGACAGCCCGGTCACCCTTGGCTGAAGCATGGGAATTGGTGTGCAGAGCTGTGCGCTGGCTCGGGCAGGCATCTGCAGCAGTGACAGTGCTCCAGGAGGTCCTTCTAGCCTCCTTCCAGCAGGCCCAGAGCACCCCATGCCTGGGGCATGCCACCCTGACATGAGCAATGCTCTGTAGCCCCCTTCTTTTAACCGTTCTACTTCAGAGCTATGTTGAGCTCATGGTGTTTTGACATTCTAGGGAGGGAAAAACCACTTAATTATCTGATTTCTAAAGCTGCCCTTCCTTTCAAAAGGATTAAGGTCTTTAAAGCTGACATCCCATGCAGGCTGGCTGGCTCTGAGAGAAAGTGGTTGGAGTTAGAAAGTCCTCTGTCATCTCAAGAGAGGCACTTAACCTCGCGGAGCCTTAATTTCATTATCTGTAAAATGGGTATAGGACGCCTTCTTAAATTTAGCTCCAACCCAAGGGGGCTGGTGGCACTTGTCTGCTCCTTTCTCAGCAGGCATGATTGTCTCCTGTCCTGGCGACCACTGGATCTGGCAACGTGAGCTCGAAGCTCATTTCTGTAGCCGATCATTTAGGGAGAGCCTGAATGTGCAAACAGAGCAATGGACTCTCGGATGGAGCTCCAGCCTCTCATTTTCTGGTCAAGTGGCCTTGGTCATTTGACTTCTCAGTTTCTGTTTGGAGATGAGCCTTCAGTGGCTGTTCTGGGCTTCTCTATGGGAGACACATGGCCTTACTGGGGAGAGCAGCTGGTGATCTGGTCTCCAGGCTGGGGAGGCAGAGGAAACATCCTGTCTCCACTTACATATTTACTTATCTGAATAGCTGCTATCTGAGCATGAAACAAAACAGCAATAAGATCTTTCAAAAACGTGAAATGAAAAGCAATCACTGCACCCCAAGCCCTGCTCTCAGTAAGCCAGTGTCTGGAGCTTGGAATGCCATGCGCCTGCACCCAGCAGCCCTGTGCTTGGTTCACCAGCTATGAAATCTGTTTCACACGGAAGCAGATGCAGGTGGCTGGTGGAATGTGCATTCAGCTCCCTTTTGCATCTGAACAGAATTCAACTGCCTGTGAATGTTGCTCTGAGCAGATTAGCAATGATGATTCTTTTTCAAATTCACTCTCCTCACCTCTCCACTGGTGCACACAGATGCTCCTGCTGAAAGCTACTGATGCTGGCAACTTGACCATGATGTTAGCTCTCCTTCTTGGAGATGCTTGAGACCGGGGAACACACTCGGGAATGTACTAACCAAAGTTTCATGTTGCTATGGTTTGACTCTGTGTCCCCACCCAAAGCTCATCTCAAATTGTAATCCCCACATGTCAAGGGAGGGACCTGGTTAGAGGAAATTGGATCATGGGTGTGGTTTCCTCATGTTGTTCTTGTGATAGTGAGGGAGTTCTCATGAGATCTGATGTTTTAAAAAGTGGCAGTTTTGGCCGGGTGCGGTGGCTCACACCTGTAATCCCAGCATGTTGGGAGGCCGAGGCGGGCAGATCACCTGAGGTCCGGAGTTCGAGACCAGCCTGACCAACACGGAGCAACCCCATCTCTACTAAAAGTACAAAATTAGCCAGGCATGCTGGTACATGCCTGTAATCCCAGCTACTGGGGAGACTGAGGCAGAATTGCTTGAACCCAGGAGGTGAAGGTTGCAGCGAGCCGAAATCACGCCGTTGCGCTCCAGCCTGGGCAACAAGAGCGAAACTCTGTCTCAAAAAAAAAAAAAAAGTGGCAGTTTTTCCTGTACTTTTTCTCTCTCCTACCACCATGTAAGATGTGCTTTGCTTCCCCTTTGCCTTTCCCCATGATTGTAAGTTTCCTGAGGCCTCCCAGCCATGCAGAACTGTGAGTCAATTAAACTTCTTTTCTTTATAAATTACCCGGTCTCAGGTATTTTTTTTTTTAGAGCACTATGAAAATGGACTAATACACCTGTTCTCCCTCATGTCAAGCGATCATCAGGGGAAGAAGCCACTTTACATCAGTGCTGTTGAACATTTGATGCCAATTCTTCAGCTGTCTCCTTTATTCTCTTTCAGTGGCCAGTAACAAGCTGCTGTTTAAACTAGTGCATAGAAATATGCACATATTAGGGAATTAGGCCAAGTTGGAGGGTGATGGAAACACGTTTTCTCTAATAAATAAATACATACATACATACATAAATTAATAAGGATGATATCCAGATCCATCCACAATGAGCTCCGTGTCAAATAGTTTCTGACTCAACGATCACCAAGGTCACTCCTGGCTGACTTTAGGTTCTGCAGTTCTACATTTTGCCAAATTAACTGCAGCACATTTAATCATTATTAAGCAAGTATACTTTCCAAAGGGGAAAAAAGCATGTTTAAGTAATTAACGTACATGTCGAATATGTTGGAAGATTATATGAGAAAAATACTTTCAGTTCTTTGAAAAGCCTGAATATGATGAATTTAATAGGAAAATAATTAACAAAGAATAAGGATGTTATGAAAATCCTGTACATCAACTAACATTGTTATGCATAGTGCCTATATTATACTGTATCTCATATGCATTATAATGCAATAATTATTGTAACTCATATTGACTAATTGTGTGACAATGTTAATTATAACTTATATTGATTGGTTGCCTATTAAATGCTATGCACTTTACTGCTATCTCCATATATAAGCCTTGTGCTATCCCTATGAATTGGATACTATTATTATCATCTCCATTTTTTGGGGGGGCACTGAGGCCCAGAGTGAGTAACTCATGTAGTCAAGGTGGCAGAGCTGGGATTTGTATATCATCTCTGTACCTGAACCCCTAACCTGCAAGTCATAGTAGGCAACCAATCAATGTAAGTTATAATTAATATTGTCACATATATCTATTATTAAGTTATAGTAATTTGTACATATTATATGCATTATAATGTATATGAGATACATGATAATATGTGCACTATGCATAACAATGTTTGTTGATGTACAGCTACATCTGTAGGGTGCTGTCCATAGACAATCATTTAAAACTGTATTCCTGGCTAGTCCAATGGCAGTGGATTTCAGGATTTATTAACATTAGTGTCACTAAAGTTGGTATACAATCCCTCACTGCTAAATTTGACTGGCTAAAAAATAATTCAAAAAAATAAAACTGCATTCCTGTTTCATAGATTTTCATGTAGGCAGTTCTCATATATACTCAGCCGCACCTGGTCCTAACGTTAATGCAAACAAACACCAGATAATTCAATTCAGGAAAAACCTAGCAAGGATCACCAGAAGCCAGGCAGGTTTCCTCAGCCACTCAGGGCAGTCTGAAATGGACCAGGTAATGTTCCCACCCTCTGAGTTCTCAGCATCTTGTTCTCCAGAGGGCCCACCTGAGGATATGAATCCAGGGTGCACACATGCTTCATTCATTCATTTATGCCAGAAACAAGTGTTGCCTGCACTGTCCATGGGCAGCATTGCACTTGCCAGCGCTGGTACAGAAAGAGATTAAGTCTCTGCCTCCTCCCTCTGGCAGCATCCACACAGCCAACTAAAGAGACAGGCCTTTGGCCAACCAACCCCAGAACGTGCGCAAGCATAGAACATACACAGGGAGGGGACATGGCCTTTACCAGGGGAAAGAGATGACAGGTCACGTCTTTGAAAGAGAGGAGCATGGGAGGTGCTGAGCAGTGGGAACAGAACTGTGGGATGGAAGGGAACGCTCAGCCACCTGGGGCTCTGGGTTCCAGACTTTGGGATTTCACAAATCTTGACAAGTTCCCTTCAAACGGAAAAAGACATAACTTGGGGGAGCTAACTAGAGTTGTCAGACTTTTGCTTTTGTTTTTGCCAACTGTGGACCTTCAATTTACTCACTGCTGTTTCATAAAATGGCAGGCTAGTGCTTCCAAATTAGAATGGGCAGGTCTCATGGTGCCTCCCTCATGCACCTGCCCTCTGTGAGGCTGGGCTTCTCTACGGAAGAGACATGGCCTTGCTAGGGAGAGCAGCTGGGGACCTGGTCAGAGGTAAGAACAGAGGGCAGGGAGTAAGGGACCACCACAGCCTCACTGTGACAGTTGGCCTGCCCAGCTCAAATGGCCAGCACCTGCTTTTCTTTGCATGGGGCTGCCTCTGGATTTTGCCACTTGCACAGCAAGCTTGAGTCCCTGGGAGTTCACGCACACACGCATGCACGTGCACACGTAGGCACCAGCAATCTTTGAGCAATGACCACCCAGAGTTGGTGCATTGCAGCTGCATCTCCTGGGGAACTCTGAGCATCTGTCTACACTGGCTCCCGGGGTTTCAAGCAGGGTTGAATTCAGTGCCCACTTTGCTAAGCAGGCCAATGGCTGCTCACTATCAACTGCCCTCTGTCCTCATTTCTCTTCCTCACCCATGCATTAACTTTCCTGGGATCGTCAGCTAAACAAACTTGGTTCCTCTGCATCTCTTGGGAAGGGACCCAAATTAAAACAGTCCCGCAAAAATCTGGCCACCTATCTCAGGCACAAAGGCTTCCCCCAGACCAGCCCTCCATGTGAGATGCTCCTAAGAAGGAAGCAAAAATTTAGTATCCACAGCCTCCTGGCAACTTTCACGGTGAGAACCGTCCCACGTGAAACTCAGGGAATGTCGTGGAAATAACCTTCCTGGAAGTTACCCAGCTCCAGGTTCTGGCGTCTTCGGGAGGGTTTTGTTCTTAGCAAAAGGAGACCTGCCCAGCCGGCCAGGGTGCTTGGCTGTGAGGAATAAATGCAGGGATTTTGTGAGAAGGCACTTTTAGCTGACATTGGAAAGGGGGTCCTGGTAGGTGCCAGCTGTTTCTCTCAGGTGGGGGCTCCCTCTATGCTGGGGAGTGTGGAGACCCCGCTCAGCCAGGCTGGGCATTGTAAGGAACTCATCTCACCAGACATTTACAAGCCAGTCTCCATGCTTGGGCACTGTGGAAGGACTTAAGGGCAATGGACACTCTCATCCTGATGATGACAGAGGCAAGATTCCTTGTTTTGGTCTCACAGTCCTGACAGGCTCAGTGACACAGAGCCAGCAGTCCAGCTTAGGGCTGTGCTGGGTAGGTTCTGTGTGCATCATTAATATTAGGAAGTGGAATTTACTGCACTGGATAGCTCAACAACCAACTACGAAGATGGAAAACCAGGCTCAGAACAAAACACAACAAAGCAGTGATATGCCAGAGTCTAAGAGAAAATAACTATCTGACGGTCTCTGCAGGTCCCCACTGTGGGCATTTCTTGTATTTAGTTTAATACATATGTATATAGTGCTTTTTATTACTTACACATGTGTGTGTTTAATTCTCATAACAACCACATAAGGTCAGTAATATTTTTATCTTCATATTATAGAGAAGGGAATTGAGGTGCAGGAGAGTTTACAGTACTTGCCTAAGGTTACCAGCAACTAGTGTAAGACGCAGCAGAGTCAGGATTTAAACTCAAGCTGTCTGTCTCTGGAATATCATTTCTTTTTCCATATTAAAATAAAATAAGAAAAGAGGGATCTGGGTTTCTCCTGAAGTCTTTCTGTTCTGCTTTGCAAGCTTCTTTCTTTAAGATCTCATGATCCAAGAAGGCTGCTGGAGCTCCATCCATTGCATCCACATTCCAGGCAGAAAAAAGTGGTAATGGGAGGAGAAAGATAAAAGGCAGCCTTATCAGATGAGTCAACTCTCTGAGATATTTTCTTGGAAGACCTACACGATAACTAGTTTTTGCTTATATCTCAACAGCAATAATGCATAAGATAAGGAAAGTATGTAATAATAATAATAATAAATAGAAAACCCTTACACCTATCTCTTTCCTCTTTCTGAAGCCAGGTAGTAAGAACCAGCTGAAATTATAATAAAATTTGCCATAGTCTTGTTCATACGTAAATACCTACGTTTCAAAATGCTTTGGGTAACTGGCCACCATAATCGCTCTAATTATGGAGGCAAGGAGCACAATTCCTGGCATGCTGGTGGATGTTAAATAATTAGAGTGAGCTGGTGGAAACCTTCCAGTTTCTGTATTGAGGTTAAATCGGCATTTGCAGTTTTCTGTGGCAAGGCTTGCTTTCAAGTTCTCATCGGTGTAATTAAGCCAGTGACTTTACAAAGCAGAACACCCCTGTTTACATTTACAACCAGGATACCCAGCAATCCCCTCCTCCAGCCCTGGGAAGGTGTGAGAGCTACACACACAGCCCCCTGCTTTGCAGCTGGGTCAAACAGGCATGCCCTCGCCAGCTGGGAGAGAACCATTCTAAGGGAGTACACAGAAAGAGAAAAACTTTCAGCTCCACCCAAGCTAGATCTTCACAGAGAGCTTTCATTTTGTTCTTGTTTTGTTTAAAAAAATTGTGAATTTGCAGAACACAGCATACAACCAACATACAACGTAACTTTATGCACCAAATCATTTCAAGTGGATGCCTGGCATTTGTCCATCGGGACCACTTCACCCAGTGTCTCTGGGACCTTCAGGGACTTGGGGTAAGTAGGATGCTGGGGCTGTTTGACACCAAGTTCAGGGTAGGCTCCACCTAGCTGATGCCCCGCTGACCCTGGGGGAGTGAGACCCTTGCTGGCCATCCATGGACAACATTCAGCAGTTAAATCTGAATCTCGATACTGCCTCTAGCTAGCTGTGTCCTCTTGGGCAAGGTGGCTTAACCTTTCCAGACCTCAGTTTCTTCATCTGTTCAGTGGAAATGATCATGGACTCTTGTGACCCATTGTAAGCCAGCGCTGTTACCATCCATTGTATTTCGACTGGCTATGAAGCTGTGTAAAAACAATGCATAAAACAGAATTGCTTGGGAGCAAAGAGCTTTCCCTGTCCCCACAAACCCTTCCTTCATCCTTGCATTTTCCAGTTCCCCATTTTGAGCTGTCTCCTCTCCCCCAGGATGTGCCTTCTAGATGGGAGTATGGAGAGTTGACTGAGAGGGATACCACCCCTGCCCTTGCTGGACAGCCCTACATGTTTCCAGTTGAGTCCAGCTTAAGGAGGGCACAGTGACATCATTAAGGGTGCACACACCATGCTGTGTAAGAAGGCTCAAATGCCTGGGTGAAAAGTGCTTAAAGCAAAAAAAGTTGGAGTGTTGTCAAATACAGTAATTTTAGAAAGAGTATTAAAGAGTCTTGTCAATGCCTATATATTGACTTCCCCTGGGGTTTTAAAATTTGATTTCCTTGGCTGAGAATTCAGTTCTTGGCTTAACCACAACCTCATGAAATATTAATAATTTCTCCACTGGAAATCGTGCGTGTGCATGTGTGTGTGTGTGTGTGTGTGTCAAAGAGAAAGAGAAAGAGAGAGCGTATGCATATGCATGCTCACATAGTTTTGTTCTAGAAAATTCTATAACAAGTAACAATTTTCCCACTGAAAATTGTGTGTGTATGTGTGCATGTGCATGTGTGTGTGTGAATAATAAGATTGTGTGTATGTGTGCATGTGCGTGTGTGTGAATAATAAAAATAAAATTATTCTAGAAAATTCTAAGAAAATTCTAGAAAACACCATGTTAATGAGGCCTAAGAATGCTATTGCTATGTGCCAAGACCCCAGCTATGCCCCCTGAATCTTCATAACACCCACTCAGGTTGGGATTGTCTTTACTACTGTTACAGAGATGAAGAAAGTGAGGTCAGACAGGAACTCTGAGGCTCACCAGGGTCACATGGCTGGATCCTGTCCCAGGGTCTGTGCTGCCTTCTAGTATCAGGGCAGTAACAGGGTAGGGTTTTATCCAGAAGGATAGTGCCCCAGTTCTGGAACTCCCTCCAGGAGGCTCATCCCTGTCTGGGAAGGGCCTACACCTTCCTCTATAGTAAACGAGGGCAGGCCCACACTCCCACATTCCCCTGACCAGCCGCTAAGGCCCACTGCGGTTGCCTTTTAGCACCAGGGAGCTCAGGGCACTTGAGTTCCTAGGCAATGTGCCGCAGTCCTTCATCTCTGACCCTCTTCTGGCACCAGAAAACTTAGGGCGATCCCTTGCTCTCTTTCCTCTGTCAGCAGCTATGGGACGAGTCTGGCTTTGGTGCACGAGCATCACCACTTTCTCAGGCACAGAGTGCAGAAAGGGTACTCCCTGGCCACTCTTCTCCTGGCACGTTTGTGTACCTAGGCATGCTCTGACAATGTCTTCCCTCATCAGACCCTTAGTCTGGAAAGAACTTCCGATCCTGCAGAGTTCATTCACTCAAGGGCAGGAGAAGTCACTCAAGACTTCTCCTGCCCTGACCCCAAGATGGAATCAGGGTCATTTTATGGGTATTTACTGTAGGAATGAACTTCTTTTCCTTCCTAAATCACTCACAGCCTGAGTGTGAATTCCAGTTCTGCCACTTACTACTATGTGACCTTGGGCAACTAACTCAACCTTTCTGGCCCTCATTTGTCTTATGTAAAACTAGACCGATAATAATATCTGCCACATAGGATTATTGTAGGGGCTGTGTTGGTTACTGCACACAGGCTCAGAGCAGCACCTGGTACACAGGAAGCACCTATGACTGGGTGATGCTTCCTTCTTTGTTTCCAGCACATAGTCAGTGTTTAAGGAACCTGAATGCTTCTTTGCAAATAAAAGTGATGCAGTAACTTTATAGTTTTCATGACTCTTCAGAGTCAAGTTTTGGCATATCTGAAGCAAACCCTAGATAGAGAACCCCTGTGAAAAAGCAAATTATACAGAAACTTGCTGCTACGGTTTGAATATGTCCTCAGAATGTATACGTTTGAAGTTTGGTCCCTCATGTAGCAATGTTGGGAGGTGGGGCCTTTAAGAGGTGATCAGGTCATTAAGAGGGATTAATGCCCCTCTCTCAAAACAGGATTAATTCTGAAAGGAGTGAGTTATTGCTCTTGCAGGACTAGATTGGTCACCTCAAAGGCGGGTTGTTATAAAGTGAGGATATCTCTCATCTTTGCCCCTTCTATAAGCACCCACTTCCCCTTCTGCTTCTTCTCCATGTTATGATGCAGTGGAGGCCCTTACTAGAAGCCAACCAGATGCCAGCACCATGCTTTTGGACTTCCCAGTCTCCAGAATCGTGAGCTAAATAAACCCCTATTCTTCATAAATTACTCAATCTGAGGTACACAGGTATTGCAACAGAAAATGGACTAAGACACCTGTCTTCTCACAGCCCTTCATTATGCAGTGCTCTACCATAAGAAAGATGGTACCAAATCATATTTTTTATTCAGTCAATTTAAATACCAGTCATTAAGGAAATATGGGGATTTTCTGGCATTAAAACACTATTTTGCTCTAAATAAACCGGAGAATGTGAATATTAAAGAGTTACATTGAGTTAAGGTTTCAGGAGAGACCTTGAAAGGCTGTTGGGGTCACCAGACTCAGCTGAACTAGGTTTCAAACAGTTCCCCAGTTTCCACCAAGACACTTTCCCTTGATACCACAGCTGGAGAATAATTCCATGCCCTTTGGTTCCCCAGACACATTCCTAGAACCAAGTAGGCGCTGCTGATGTTTGGAAATGAACTGGATCGTTGGATATATGCATGGAAGAGGAACAGGAACTTCGCAGTAGCAGCTATAAAAATGCTATGAAATGACCACTCCAGGAAGTGGAATTCATGGGAACAGTTGTAAACACACAAGTAACACTGAAAGAAACAGAGAGGGACCCTAATTATTGAAACACACACCACAAAAATTCAATGAAGGAATATTAAGACCTAAGGGCTGGACACTCATCCATTAACATTGTGTCCCCAAGAGTGAGATGCATGTCAGTGGGGCACAAGATGATTTTAGGTGGTAACAGACACAGTAGTTATTGAATCAAGTAGAAAGTCTTTTTTTTTTTCCTAATTATTTTTCAATACACCTTTTTAGCTGCAGAATGAAATCTTGGTTTGGAGCTAATATATCTTTCACACTTCTATTTACCTGTCTCCCTTCATAACGAGGTGAGCTGATCTTGGGGAGGAGGCAACATCTAGCCAGAACTTAGCAACATTGCTTTCTTTATATTATTTATTTTTAAGAGACATTGGTTTTCTGTTCACAGTAGTTGTATCAAGTTTATTAAATTTATTTACATAGAAATGTCAGTTAGTTAAAAAGAAACGTTCACTGAGTAAAAGCAGAGATAAGGGTAAGATTGGGTAAGATTATTCTGCAGTTATCCCCCAATATTTTAGTGACTGAACACAACCAAGGTTTATTTTGCTGTGTGAGTCTGGTCAGCCCTCCAAGTCATCACTCCTATGTGCAGAGCAGCATTCTAGGCTGCTTCCATCTTTAAGTGATAGCTTCATCTTGAGTGCTAGCTCAGCATTAAGTGTCAAGGTTTGCCATAGGACAGGGAAAGTAGCTCCGAAGCGTCTTTCACAAGCAATTAAATCCTTTGACTAGGAAGTGAAGCATTGAGCAGGAAGTGACACATAACCTTTCCATGCACCCCATTGGCCAGAACTAGTCATGTGGCCCAGCTCAACTGCAAAGAGAACTGGGAAATGAAGTCTTTCATATGTCCAGAAAATAATAGAAATACTGATCAGCTCAAATAATATCTACCACAGGAGGTATATAGATAAGAAAGCATCCAAAAGGTGGAAACTGAATGACTAAAATCTTGGAGACACTAGGTTTTTCCACAGTACACTGGCATCACTTAAGAAGCCTTAGGTGAATTTGCCTCAATTAGCTTAAACAACAAGGAAATGTATAATGTCATGCAAGGGAAGTTCAGAAGTGGTGCAGGTTCTCAAGTTGGCTCAGGTTTCTGGTCGATTGCAGCATTCTACAATATCATCAAGGAACCGTGTTCTTTCCACCTTTCCACATCTTCACTCTTGGCTCCACCCTCAGGCTGGTCACAATGGCTGCAGCAGTTCCAGGACAGGGAGCAAGAAGGAAATCTTTTTCTCTTCTATCGCCTTCATTTGATAAGGGAATCGTGTCCCATGTCTCATTGGCCAGAGGTAGGTCACATGGTCATTGCTAAACCAACCATTGATGGGGGAAGTGGAGCTATATGGTTGGCTTGGACTAATGAAGATTTGTTTCCATGCTGGTGTTGGAGTCCTCTGTGAGGGATACTTAAGTAAAGTTGGTTTTTTGTTTTTTATTTTATTTTATTTTAGCAAGACAGAGATGGAGGAGCTTCATCTGGTTTATAGAGATAGATAGATGGATAGATAGATAGATAGATAGATAGATAGATAGATAGATAGATAATTGATTGATGTAGATAGATAATAGATGGATTAGATAGCTAATAGCTCCTCCTACATCCTCAGATTCCAGAGCTGCTAGTTAGATAGAGCTAGATAGACAGAAGGTTGGGTGGGTGGATAGATGGCTAGATAATACACACATAGACAGATATTCAAACATATGGGTAATTTAAACCTACATTTATTGATATCCAGAAAAAGGATGGTTGTTGGTCATTTGCTCCCCCTTAACATATCCAAATATATTGCTTATTCTGATATTTTTTACATAATTATTGAATCTCTCCCTCACTTTGTCTGCATGGAAATAACTGATTTTCACACACTTCACCTATTAGCAAAGTAATTGAGTAATTGACTGTAGGGTGTGCCATGGGCCCTATAGTCTCTAGTTGTCTAAGGTAATAATGTCCCTTGAGTGAATGAAGCAAACTTCCCAGTACCCTAGTTTAGTAATTCCCTGAAACAGATTTATCTACATTTCAGAAGGTGCCTTGTACCACCTGACTCAGCTGGGTGCATTTGATCAGGTTTGCCCCCATCTGTAAATGTCCCTCAGTCCCCACGGAGCTGTAGAGGTGAGTGATGAAGCTGCCAACAGCTCTGGGTAGGAGCCTGGAACTTAGTTCAGTTTCAAGTTCCAGACCCTCTCCATCCTCAGGTTCTTCATCTATAAAATGAAGATCCCTTTGCGGTGAAATGTTTTGCAGCTCTGGCATCTGAGGATGTAGGAGGAGCTACAGAAGAGGGGTATAGGACTCACCTGAATAAATGTAGCATCTGTGATTACCATAGGAGACAGTGAGAGGGAAGAGGATACTGACAGTAATTCTTACTTTCTTAGTCGACATTTTGGTTGTGCATTAAATATGTCTTAATTTTTCAATAACTTAACCTGACCTCAAATTTTAGCTTCTGTTTCACTAAATCACAATCACTTCTGCGGTCTTCCATGCACCTTTGCCAGGGCAATATCTGAGCGCTATTAGGTTCATGTAGCACTAAGTGTCAGAGGGAATTCCACCTGCCCTTGAAGTTGATGTGCACTGAGATGCCCATTCTTCCTGTCCATTTTGCCCTTCAGGTGTGGTGACCATTTGCATGCCAAGCTTGAGGACACCAGAATTCTGCAAAGTCATCTGTTCCCTTGCCCACATAGGTCAACTCACAGCCATTTCCTCTCTCGGTCTTATTGTTTGCTAGGAGAGAACAGGCTCTCATTTGCAATATTCAGGAAGAAGTTTCCGCTTAATAACAGAGACCCAAATTAACAGTGGCTTAGACCAGACAAAGATTGATTCCACACTCTCATATCAGACACAGGCAACCCAACCTAAACTTAACTATGTGAAGAGTACCAGAATTGGGATGGCCAGGTCCTTGGGAGGCCCACAAATTGGAAGGCTCATCGATGGGTGCTGGAGATGGGGTGAAGAGGAAGATGAGGGGCCAGGGTTAAAGCCCCTCTCACTGGTAGAGGAAAAATAGTGGAATCCATCAGTGGTGGTGACATGCAATAGCAGCAAGACTTCCAAGTGACAGTCAAGATGGAATATAGCAATTTCGAAGTGGCCACGATGGAAGACGAACATGAATAGGCAAATATTTTTCTTTCTGTGCAATCACTAAAAGGGATAGAGCTGGCATTCCCCACTCACAGGGGGCCTCAGGGAAGCTGTATAATCAGAAGTACAGTTTCAGTTCATAAAAAATTCCAACTTCTTCAGTTGAGTTCAGGCATTTTTCAGGTCCTTAAGAACCTCCTTCCTTTTCACACCAGACCATTCTCGGACAAAATCCAAAGCTGCCTTAGGGGTGAGCTAAAAGATGCTTTGAATATTTCTCTGGCTGTACCAATGTCTTAAGCCCAATTTCAAATACTAACTAGGAGAAAACCAAGTCTTGGTTTCCAGATTTGTATAGTTTTACCTCCTTTGGCCTCTATCGTTGATGACTGGGAGGCCTCGGTTACTGGAAGAGACAATCCTTCGTGTAAACAATGCTGCCACATCCTGGTGTCATGGCCCAGGATTTTATAACTTCCAGTTTCTGGTCTTCCATGGGACTTTCCACGTTCTGCCCCTTTTCCCAAATTTAATGTGGAAAAATGAATTTGAAGTCATAAGGATTTAGAACTGAAAGAAAGTGTACAAAGACTCTCATGTACTTGAAAAAAATTGTTCTGTAGTAGTTTTGATGGATGACCAAAAGGAAAACTGGTAGAATGAAAGACTAAGGGGCTGGGCATGGTGGCTGATGACTATAATCCCAGCACTTTGGGCGGCTGAGGTGGGCAGATCACCTGAGGTCAGGAGTTTGAGACCAGCCTGGCCAACAAGGGGAAACTCCATCTCTACTAGAAATACAAAAATTAGCCAGGCATCATGGTGCATGCCCCTAAATCCCAGCTGTTTGGGAGGCTGAGGCAAGGGAATTGCTTGAACCTGGGAGGCAGAGGTTGCAGTGAGCCAAGACTGCACCACTGCACTCCAGCCTGGGTGACAGAGTGAGACTCTGTCTCAAAAAAAAAAAAAAAAAAAAAGGAAACAATAGTTTTAAAAATAAGGATTATTGTTACTTGAAGTTTACTAATAGGCCAGGCACTCGGCTCATCAATTCCTACACGTGATGCCGTCTAACCATAATAGTGCTGTGAGGTGGGTGCTGTTATTATCTCCATATTACAAATGGAGGTGGTTGGGGAGCGCCTATTGATTTTTAGTTGTATTAATTGATGTAACACTCAATTTCTCTGCAGAACTTACAGCTTTTCTATGGAAAACTCAGGCAGAAAGAGATGTCTTGTCCCTGTTACAGTCTATTTCTGTAATTTACCACCAAGCTACCAGAGAAGTGGTCTTGACCTTTGACTCTAGTTACCTCTGTTGCTACCTCCTGGCCTCCTGAGACCTGGGTGGGCCTGGAGCTACTCTCCCCCACATGTTTGTTCTCTTCCTGAATGAGGAGATTGAGGGTTTTTAGTATGTGCTGATGTATTTTCTTTGGGCCACCCAAGAAGTTATAGAGCAAAGAAGGATTAAAATGCCTCTCTCCTTAGTGTCTCTTCAGGAGAGGACTAAGTAATGGAAAATGAACATGAAGTGTCGTGTGAAGAAACCTTGGGTCAGATGGCAGCTGAGGTTTCCTGAGTTAGTGGTTAGATGGCCCAGGCTTTGAGTCAACCTTCAGTTGAGAAAAGACTTGGGGGTTATTCCCCAGAAGAATGTGAGTTAATACACTGGTGGCCCAGTGAGTCTTCTCAACCATGATTAACTGAGGAAGGCTGGGGAGAAGGTCAACATGTCTTATTCTAGAAGGTCCCAAGTGCAGCTGTGAATTTGACACTGAGGGAAAAGGAAATGGGTCATGTTGGTGAACGTTCCTACAGCAAAGATAATGGAGGCAGCTGGGTGGGGCAGCAAGGTTGAAAAGGCAGGGGTTATGAAAGTGGATAGACTTGAGTTCGACTCCCTCTGGGGAGATTTTTGGTTCCTGCCAAGATGAAGTCACTCCATTCCTCCAATTCCTACATCTTATAACAAAAAGCCCTGAACATAGCACAACAAACAAACATGCAAAGACTCTGAAATATGTATTGAAGACAGCAGGCTGCTTAGGAATCTCAGGACTTAAGGGATGACTCAGCAAAAAGTTTCCTGAGTTTCTATATTGAGTCCCATCTATCTCAAACAGGGTGCTGGAGAAGCCCAGAGCCCCAAACCATCAACAAACCCAGACAAAAAATTATCCTAAGCAAGCCTGTTTTCTCCAGTAAACATACCAGGGAAAGTGTGGATGAATAGAACTGAAAACCTTGATGACCACAGCCACCATGCTCCAGCCAACCAAAACCAATGGAAAAGCTCCTTCTTTCTCTATAGCCCTCCAGGTCTCCCACCCAGTGTTGTCCACAGAGCCAAACAGTGACCTAATCTTTCATTTCCTGTCCAGCAGAAGCTGGCATGCTCTGATTCCTCTGTTGCGGTGGTATCGGTGGGCCGAGTGGAGAGCTAAACCTCCATTCCCATCTGGAAGGAAATAGACTGAATTCAACAGCGTAAGGTGGAGCCAGTGGGCATTCCTCACCCCTCACCTCACCCTATACGTCAGCAAAGCACAGTAGGAGCTGAGCCTTGAATCCTGCCCAGCATCAATGAGGTTGAATGAAGTGGTATGAAAATGAGGAAGGTCTAGTCCACACTCTAGTTCCTCCCACCCTACCCCTGCTGACAATGAGGCCCAACAGGTAGCTGAGCCTCTACCCCATCAACAAGGCTGAATGAGGACAGAAGAGGCAGAGCTAGCCAGCACTCTGCTTCCCCCACTCCCTAGTATCAAGTGAGGGTACAGCAGGGGAATTGAGCTTACTACTCAATTTGGAAGCAATGAAGCAGTGTGAGTTGGTGTCAGTGGTACTGAGTGGGGGGCTGAATTTCTACCCCACCCATATGCAATGAGTTAGTGTGAGTCATCACCACGCCACTCACAGTGGATAGGTCAATGGAGCCCACTAGAGTGCTGAACAACCATCCCTACCCTAGATCTACAGGATGCATCTGAACATGGTGACTGCCTGCTTAAAAAAGAAAATTAAACAGGGTCCTGAGTCTCACAACACAATCCCCCAAAGTTCCAGCATCCAGACAAAATTTGCTAACCATCACAAGCACCAGGACAATAACAACTTGAAAGAGAAAAGACCACCACCAACACAAAAAATGAGATTATTTGGAATGATATGACAAGAATTATAAACAGCAATCATAAAAATGCTTCAGCAAGTAATCATGACTATACTTGAAACAAAGAAATAGAAAGTCTCAACAAAGAAATACAAGATATGAAAAAGAATCAAAAGGAAATTTAGAACTGAAAAATACAATAACCAAAATAAAAACACTGTTTGAGTGTAATAGCAGAATGAATATGACAGATGAAATAATGAGTTTGCTTGAAGATAGAACAAAAGAAATTACTCAATTTAAAAAACGGAAAGAAAATAGATTTTAGAAAAACAACAAACAGAGCTCCAGGGACCTGTGGTATACTATTTTAGAAATCTAATATTTACATTGTCAGAGTGTCAGAAAATGAAGAAAAAGCGTGTTGGTCTGAAAAAATGTATAAGAAAATAGTGACTGAAAATTTCCCAAATACGGTGAAAGGTATAACCCTAAGAGATTCAAGAAGCTGAGTAAAACTCAAAAAGAGTAAACCCAGATAAATCTGCACTAAGACACATTGCAAGCAAACTTCTGAAAAGTAAAGACAAGTAAAAAATCTTGAAAGAAGCTAAAGAGAAATAACATGTTACCTATTGGAGAATATCAATTCAATTGCCCATGGATTTCTTATCTGAAACCAGAGAGGACAGAAAAGAGTAGCACAATATTTTTCAAGTGACTGAGAGAAAAGAACTGTCAACCACAAATTCTATATCCAGTAAAAATATCCTTCCAAATTGAACGGGAAATAGATTCTCAGATGAAGAAAAACTGAGAGAATCCATCTCTCAACAGGCTCACTCTTAAAAAATGACTTTGGGAAGTTATCCAAGGAACATAAGAAGGGAAAGAAGAATGGACAAAAGTAGGAGTAAATATAACAGATATTACTTATCTTCTTGACTTTCTTAAATCCTATTTGATAGTTAAAGCAAAAATCATAGCACTATCTGAGGTGGTATTCAATGTATATACAGGAAGTAGCTAAGACAATTATATCTTAAAAGTAGGGAGCATAAGGGAAATGGAAGTTTTCTAAACTTCATTCAAAGTGGTAAAACCTCGATACTAATAGACTTTAATAAGTTAGTTGATATAGTATCTAAAGCAGCCACTAATAAAAATAAAAAAGTCATGCTAAAAAACATTGTTAAGTAAATAAAAATGGAACTCAAAAATGTTTATGTAACCTACAAGAAGGCAAAAAGAGAGAAACAGGAATGAGAAAAAGATATAACAAACAGAAAACAAGAAAATGGCAGACTTAAGCTATAATATATCAGTAATTACTTTAAATGTAAATATTTGCAGTATAATAATTAAAAAACAAGATTGGCAAATGGATTTTTAAAAACCCCACAACCTAATGATAAACTTTTTATAAGAAACTCACTTGCACCAGCCTGATCAACATAGTGAAACCCTGTCCCTACTAAAAATACAAAAATTAACTGGGTGTGGTGGCAGGTGCCTGTAATCCCAGCTACTCGGGAGGCTGAGGCAGGAGAATCTCTTGAACTCAGGAGCTGGAGGTTACAGTGAGCCGAGATTGTGCCATTGCACTCCAGCCTGGGCAACACGGCAAAACTCTGTCTCAAAAAAAAAAAAAAAAAAAAAAAAAAGAAACTCACTTGCAACATAATGACAGACGTTAATAATAAAAAGATGGAAAAAGATATATCATGCAAATATTAATTTTAAAAAGAAAAGGCTATATTAATATCAGGTAAAGTCAACTTTAGAACAAAGGAAATTGCTAAGGACAAAGATGTATATCACCTAATGATAAGAAGATCAGTCCAGTTTGGGTGTGGTGGTTCATGCCTGTAATCCCAGCACTGGGAGGCTGAGGAGGGAGGAATGCTTTAGCAGCCTAGGCAACATGGCAAAACTCTGTTTATACAAAAAAATAAATGAATAAATAAATAAATAAATAATAAATTAGCCAGGCATGGCGGCACATGCCTGTAGTCCCAGCTACTCAGGAGGCTGAGGTGGGAGGATCGGGATTGCTCAAGCTCAGGAGGTTGAGGCTGCAGTGAGTCATGATCGTGCCACCACACTCCAGCCTGGGTGACAGAGCTAGATCCTGTTTAAAAAAAAAATCAGTCCAATAAATTTGATTTCTGCCCTTTGGTATTTTTAATACCAAGCAACATAACCACTTTGAGGCTCAGCTTCTCCATCACTAAAATAGACACCATAGAATAGTTTGTAAAATATGATGATGATTAAATACCTAGTACAGGTTGGCACATGGGAAAGGTTCAAAGTGGTAGCTGTCATTATCATCATAAGTAATGTTTATTTTGTCATCACCATTTAAATAATGTACATCAATCAGGAAAATAGAAACCACACCAGTCTTGTATTGGGGGGTGGGTGCTGAGGGGTAAAAGTAGTCATCACATAAAATTTGCTATTTTCTGGCTGGGCGCAAGAAATATAGGCACCCAGAAATATAGGCGTTCATGCCTATAATCCAAGCTCTTTGGGAGGCCGAGGCGGGTGGATCAACTGAAGTCAGGAGTTCCAGACCAGCCTGACCAACAATAGAGCCCTGTCTCTACTGAAAATACAAATATTAGCCGGGCATGGTGGCACATGCCTGTAATCCCAGCTACTCGGGAGCTGAGGCAGAAGAATCGCTTGAACCCAGGAGTCAGAGGTTGCAGTGACCAGAGATTGCTCCATTGCACTCCAGCCTGGGCGACAGAGTGAGACTCCATCAAAAAAAAGAAAAAAAAAAAAAAAAGAAAAAACAAGAAAAGAAAAAGAAAAAAAAGAAAAATTTACTATTTTCACCATTTTTAACTACAGTTTTGTGGCATTAAGTACATTCGCATTGTTGTACAATCATCACCATTATTCATCGCAATAGCTTCTTCATCTTTCCAAACTGAAACTCAACACTCATTAAACACGCCAGTTATTTTTAACAGAGAGAATTCAGTATATTTTAACATCTAGTGATTGGACGACTGAAAAGAGGCAAAAGGTAACTTTAAGATACTGCAGAGGCAAGAATTACACATGGACTCAGCTACCACCTCCAGGGCTGTGAGGACAAAGGGAAGAGGTTGAGATTAGGAGAATTTGGGAGCTTGGAGGAGGGGTCCTATGGAGCTAAGACCCAGACCCCTGAGGAAACAAAGCTAAGCGGCTGATGCTGGTGTCTCTGAGGGGTGGGGCGGGGGGTGCAGCGTGGACTGGGGAAGAGTTTCCGGAAAGTGGAACCAGCTGCTTCTGACAGGGTGAAGCCCATTGATGCTGGGATGCTGATGGGACAGGAAGGAATTTGGCTCTCCTGCCTTCTCCTGCGTTGCCCTCTAGCGCCCCCTATTTGTGTAACCAAACAGGGAGCAGCTGGCAATGGCGAAGTGGGGTTGCCCAGCCCCACTGGAGCATCACTACGCAAAGAACAGAAGGGCAGTGTATGAGGGCCCGGGGACTGCCGAAACAAAATACCATGACCTGGGTGACTCACAGCAACAGAAACGTATTCCCCCACATTCTAGAGGCCAGACGTCCAAAGTCAATGTGTCAGCTCCCTCTGAGTGCTCTAGGGGAGAATGCTTCCTGCCTCTTCCAGCTCCTGGTGGCTCCAGGCTGTCCTTGTCCCTGGCTGCAGTGCTCCAATCTCTGTCTCCATCCTCTTGTGGCCTTTCCCCTGTGCATCTCCTCTTCTTTTAAGGACTCCAGTATTCCCTAATACTGAATTGGGGCCCATTCTAATTCCCACTGCAGATGGTCCTGGAGCTGAGAGACAAGAGCTTTATAACCAGCACAGGCATTGTTCTGAAACTCAGGTGATACGGCCCACGTCCACTTATACAAGACACTCAGGACTTTCAGTGCCTCTGTTTCCCCATCTGTAAAATAGGGGATTGGATTAGCAAACAGGTGAAGATCAACTATGTGCAAGGCTCCACACCACATGTGCCAAATATGAGAGCAAGGCCCAGTTCCTGCTCTCCAGGTGCTTTGGGTGAACAATGGCAGCTCAGAGCAGGCAGCGCAGGTGACCTCAGGGGAAGGGAGCTTGGGGAAGGTCCACAGCATGTGGGCATTCCAGGATGCCTGGGCGAAAACCCCTGTTTGTTTGACCTAGTGGAGGACAAGAGCCGCCCAGCTGGGTGTGAATGGATGTGTGGATTTGTAGGATCACCATGCGTTTCCCAAAGCTTTTTGATGGAATTGAGGGATCCCAGACGGGGCACAGAACTCGCAGGCGCAGTGCGTGAAGTGCTTTTCAAAGGACAGGCTGCAGCTTCCATATTCATCTGACTGAGAGTAATGTAAACTGCCTCCCTCACTGGAGCTACAGTTTATTTGTACAGTTTGGGACATTTCTGTAAACATTTGACCCATTTGGAAATCCAATCCAAAAGATAAGCAAATGAGGGCTTTTATATTGTGCAATGGAATTCACGATCGACGGTGGCAACATTTTACCGATTGCAATGTATTGAATGCTGCATTCAAGAATCAAGATAAAGAAAGGAATTTTTAAACATCTCAAAACTCACGGAGAAAAAAAATGCATGGATTCATGAAGAGTAAAGAGGTGTGAGACTAAACGTCCCCCACAGGTGGGGGAACGGGGTTCTCTTTACCATCACAGCCCCCCGAAGACAACACAGGGCTCAATAATTCTTGGATGGATGGGAAGCCCCAGAGACAGAGTCAGGGACCTTCATGGGAGTCAAGAGTCAGGGGCACCCAGGTGAACAGGTCCCCAGACGAGAAACACAGCTCTGCGTCATTTCAAAACATGAATGAATCCTCTAGTAGTTGTGCCTCCTGCTTTTCTTGTCCCCTGAATCAGGTTGTCACTATGCCAGGGACCTTGTTAAGGAAAAGAAATGCAACTTTCAAATAAAATAAGTAATTGCTACCAACTTACATTTTTTTTAAGGAATATATAAATTTTTATAAAGCAGGACTTGCTACAGCTAATATATGGAGAGAGAGAAAAAGAAAAGGAGAGGGAGGAAGATACAGAGGAGGGAGAGAGGGCACGGGAGGGAGGGAGCAGTCACACTCGAAGCATCTGCATAACAGATTACTGGTTTTAAAATGATTATGATTGTGTTGTTATGATTTGGAGGGATTGGAGATACACTGCAAAGAGCAGAAAATTATAAGTGGAGAAAAATGAACACATCAGTTAGTTCTTTACTTAAGAATTCAGGAGGGATCTTCCAAATCCTTAACTCCTGATATGGATGGCTTGGACACTGGGCACTCTGCTGGTTGCTGACCAGGTGGGCAGATCATGTCCATGATGCCAGTGCCGTGCTTGCCAGGCGGGTCCCTGTCCTGCTTAGTGTAAGATGTTACAGAGCACCATGAGCCACTGCACTGGCAGTTTTGAGCCTGGCCCATTGAGAACCCCTGAGAATTCTGTTAAAATTGCAGACTCTGGGGTCCTTCCCCCAGAGTTTCTGATTCTCTGGGGCTAGGGCAGGGCTCATAAATCTCTGTATTTACCAAGGCCCCAGATGCTGCCTTGGACCACAGAGGCAGGGTGGGACCTCATGGGAACAGAGACACTACCCGGCTTGCTCTCTGCACAGCACCTGGCGCACACTTCTAGAAACATAGCACATATCTGTAAAATGACTCAAGACTTCTGAGAAGTGAATGTGAGGTTTGTTCTCAGTTGAGGTCCCAATAGGAAGGAGATGAAGGAAGGATGAGTTTGCCGAGAGACTTACCATACAGGTGGAGATTGGTGTAAGGGAGGCCTGAGGGGTGGAGCAGGAAGCTGCAGCCAGTAACATTGTAGCTGTTACCACTCCTAGGTCCTGGGGTCAAGGGACGAGAGGGGAGCAGGACTCAGAAGGAGAGAGAATCATGGAGAAGTGGCCACTATGAGAGAAGTGATGACCTTTAATTGAGGAACATGCCAGCCTGAGGTGATCTCCCAAGGAGGACCTCCAGGAGGGAGAATAGTAAATACTCCCAATGCCAACCCCCCTTTCCTGCCTCCCACAGATCCTCTGTGCTCCCCATTGGCTGAGTTCAACTGGAAGCAGAGGGGAGAGGACCCAAAGGCTTGCTCCATGACCCCAGGGCAGAGAGAGGACGGAAAATGGAGGGATGGCCTGGGAGGCCCGTGGAAGGGCCCATCCTGTATGTCTTCCTAAGTCCACATTGCATCTACCCCCTGATGCTCATTGCCACTGTCACCATTGGCCTCATCGCCACTGCCATCGCTAGTCTCAGTGCTTCATTGCTTTGTGCCTGATTTATCGTCAGAGCTTCTAGCCTGGTCTCCTGCCACAGCCTCACTTCCTTTTCAGTTCACCTTCCAGAGGCCAAGAGATCAAGATTTCTAACACCCACACCCAGGCATGGCACCATGTTTGTCCCTTTTCACGCTGCTGATAAAGACATACCAGAGACTGGGTAATTTATAGAGAAAAAGAGGTGTAATGGACTTACAGTTCCACGTGGCTGGGGAGGCCTCACAATCATGGTGGAAGGTGAAAGGCACGTCTTACATGGCGGCAGACAAGAGAGAATGAGAGCCAAGTGAAAGGGGAAACCCTTTGTAAAATTGTCAGATCTCGTGAGATTTATTCACTACCATGAGAACAGGATGGGGGAAACCGCCCTCAAGATTCAATTATCTCCTACCAGGTCCCTCCTACAACACATGGAAATTATAGGAGCTACAATTCAAGATGAGATTTGGGTGGGGACACAGCCAAACCATATCAGGCACCAACCTTCAAAAGCCCTCCAGGGCTCCTCTCAACTCCTGACTGACCCTTTCAGCCTCCTGCCAACTGTGTGGACATCACCCTGGGAAAATGGGAATTCCTCCGAGACTCCTGGTGGTTTCCCACCTTTGCACACATGCTCCTTCTGGCTGGACCCCCTTCCCTGGTCTTGAACGGTTCCTATGCTTCCTTGAGGATTCTGCCCTGGTATCGCCTCCTCCAGTACTGTCCCTTGACCTCTTCGTCTGCACCAACCCCCTTCCTCTGAGCACCCACAGAGTCTCATGGCCGATGATCTCACATAAATGAGGTTTGTGCGGTGTAGTGGCCGTGTGTTGGCTTGTGTGTGGGTATGGACATCGACATTCATGCTAGGGGCATAAAGGAAGATTCCTCTTTGCTAAATGCCAGGGAGAAATGAAACCCCATCAAATTTTTAGCATCTGCAGTCCCAGGTCCTTCGAATATGTCATTAGTGTTATTATCACTGATAATAAATATTCTTCATGTGCCTACTAGGAGACAGGACTGGTGCACACTGGCTGGCTTGGGGGCCCAGGTGGGCACCTTGCAGGGGGCATTGGCCAGGCCCAGCTCTACTCACAAAGACTGTTTAATCAGTTGCATAGATGGTGTCAGTAAATGCATTGTCCTTCAGCTGGGTCTCCCTCTGCCCAACCCCAGAGCCCTTAACCCTGGAACACACAATGGCCTGGGTGGCTGCCAGGGGCCCCCATCAGCTGGATGGTGGCTGGAGATGGGGGAGGGGAGGCAATTGAGTGTCCTCAGCCTTGGGATCTGTATCCCAGACCCCCACACGGGCAGCGGGACACACAGATTGGGTTTGGACTGCGTCCTGATTTGGACCACAGTGAAGCCTCTATTCTTCTCAGGCTGCAAACCAGCCCATTCCGGGGCATTCACATTTCAGTTGGGTTTGCGGTCACATCCAAGTTGTTCAATTTCACCGAAATCAGCAGCACTCGGGGTGTCGATCTCAGCCCTGTGGGTTCAGTGACCATCAGTGCCAATTACATGAAATGCCAGTTGTCACGCAATTCTACCTTCGCACAGGCCAGCCGAAGAAAAAACTTTGTTCCTAAAGTTAATTAAAACCAAACCGAGACCACATGGCTTCTTTTGGGGGAACTGACCCCAGCTGCTTTCCCATCTCCGTTTCCTTCTCGTGGTGTCATAGCTGATCCCACCCAGTGCTCATTTTGATTTTTGCACAATTCACCTTTGTTGGGATCTAGGTTCAATTTGTTTGAGAAGTTGGTTGAACCAACAGCCCACTTGGATATCTGCATTTAATAGGCAAATTGAATCATACATCTGCTGGACTAAGCGTCTCTGCTGTGGGGATTTTCACCTTCGCAGAGGCACGTGTAAGTTCCAGGATTATGAAATATCAAGTTGTATTAACCAGGACAAAGGGAGGAGGGAGGATGGAGAGACGCAGTCCGTGGGATATTGGGTTACTTTCAAGGCCAGTTGATTTCTACAGCCTGTCTGGGCTTCCTGCATGTCGGTGGAGATAAAATTGATTGTGAATCAATTGACCAGAAGTTTCTCCTGTGAGATTCTGAGCTTGGCTCATTCCCTGGTGTACCTTTGATTTTCTGTTGAGCAAAGCCTTGGTTAACCAGAACAATAATTAGTCGTTAAGAGCACAACATGCATTTCAGAAACATCCCTGATGGCTGATAGAGTTTAATCTTACCATTCTGGGCTATAACTTTTTCAAATGTTTTCAAAGTATCTTCTTAAAATTTTATTGATTTATTTTTTAAGCAGCTTTATTGAGATATAAATTCAGATACCGTGCAAGTCACTCATTTAAAGCATAACATTTAATGACCCGCAGTATGTTACATCATTCACTTTCTAAAAATTGTGGTAAAATGTGTATAACATAAAACTTAATATTGTAACCATTTTTAAGTGTACCATTTGGTGGTGTTAATTACTTTCACAATATTGTGCAACCATCACCACCATCTATCTCTAAAACTTTTACCTCACCCCAAATAGACACAATGTTTCTACCATTTAGCCTCCCCACAGAGTGTGAGAGTACCCAGGTGAAAAGTGGAGCGATACTGCCAAGTTTCCTAAAGGAGTTACCTCCCAGGTGGCTCATGGGTTCCTGGAAGGTTCCAGGTCTTGCACTTGAGCTCCGTGAGGAAGGGAATTTGGCACAGTGCTGCCAAGATCTGCAACGGTGCTTGGCACATGTAGGTGTACAGTGCATATGAGTGAGAATCGTTGTTGGGAATATCTTAAAATTGGAGTGGCTGTGTTGGAACAGCTGTGGTGAGGTGTGAAGGGTGCCCGTTCCCTCCCAAGGGGCTCTGTGGCAGGACAGGAGCCTGCGGGGGATTGTCAGCCGTGGAGGCATTGGGTCTCTGTGAGGCTATGGGGGGCTGATGGGAACTGGGTCCATCTCGTATGTTCTGGGAACTCCTGGGGCTCTGAGCCAGCTGCCCCCTATCTGCTTTCCCCATCCCATGCAACAGCCATGCGGTTTACATCTGCCATGACACTTGATGTGTTTCTAAGATGTCTTCCAAAATAAGTAGAAAGAGAGGTTATTGCCCCATTTCACAGATGAACTAACTGAGGCCCCCAGGCAATCTCAGGGCGCAACGAGAACGCTGAGGCTGGTGTCCCCCCTGTTACTCTTGGGACTCAAGAAGAAGAGCCTGCCTTTTCTCCTTTCATCAATCACCAAGGTTACAAATAGTCACCCAAATGTCCTGAAGCCCTCACCTGTGGCCTGTTTGGAATCAGTATGTTTCCAGGCGGTGTGGCGGTTTTACCTGAAACATGGCTGCATACCCTGTGACTCTGTTCCCTTCTGTAGGTGGCTGCTGATCTCCTTCCCTGTGGACATTGACTTGCTCTGGTGCATACAATGAGGTAGAAATGAGCCAGTGTGGTTTCCAGGATGGAGTATGAATGAGATGCAGCTCCCGCCTCACCCTCTCTGTCTTAGGTGCCCACTCTTAGAGCCCAGTCACTGTGTGCAGGAACCAGGCCCCACAAGAGGCCGTGTGTTAGTCCTCTGGCCACAGCCCCTGCTGTGGTCCCGGTGGCACTTGTGTGTAAGTGCACAGCTCTCTGGGGGACCCAGCCCCAGCCTTTGAGCCTGCCCAGTGGATGCCGTCGGTAGAGGAGCAAGTAAAGTAAACGTCAGTCTTGTAAGCTTTGGGCTGGTTTGCCATGCAGGGGTGGATACTAGGAGTGGTGATATCACTGCTTGTGATGTATGAGTTCCAGGTTCCTCCTGGGGCTTCCTTCAACTTCCCTTCAAACCCTTTCTGCCAAGCCTCTGTCCGTCTGTCCTCTTTCTGGTATTTTATGGATTTAATGAAGAAAACTTAATCATCATTTGCCACACGTAGGACAAAACTTTACCTCTCATATATTAAATGGGGGATGATAATGTGCTGTTTCTCAGAGGAAATTAAAAATACATAGCAGACGTGTCCACTTTTCAGCATACCCATGGACACCACCATGGTAGACAGACCCATAGGCAGACCCAGGATCCCACATCCTGGTGTGCACACCCTGTGGGATCCCCTTCCCTGAGAGCAGCCAGGGCCTGTGACTGCTTCTGACCCAGGGTCTGGCAAAGGTGACAGACATGAACAGTTCCATACACGCGGTTATGGGTTGGCTCTGCCTAAGGCTGTGGCCCTCACTCGGCTGGAATCCACTCCCCTTGCTGGCTGTGAAGAAGCAAGTGGCGACACTGCTGAGCCCTGTGTGGCGGGGAACTGTAGTTGACCTCTAGTTGTGGAAGGCAGCCTCCAGCCGATGGCTAACAAATGAAACAAAACAAAACAAAGCACTCCAAAACTGCAGCTTTCAGTCCAACAGCCCTACAGACCTGAATTCTTCCAAAAGCCTGAGCAAGCAAGAAACTGGATCTTTCCACACTCAAGCATTCAGATGAGACCAGCCCCAGCCAACACGTTAATCAAAGCTTTGCAGAGGCCCCAGCTGAGCTGGGCCCAGACTCCAGACCCACAGAGACTGTGAGGTCATTGAGTGTTTTCGCAAGCTGCTATGTGTATTGAAATGTGTCATGTAGCAGAGACCACCTTAATCCACATCGTCACCATGCCATGCCCAGCAGCTGTACAGGTCTCCTCTCTAGCCTCCTGGCCTCCACCCACCTGCAGCCCCCTCAGCCTTTTCTCAACCCTTCATTGCAGTGACCCTGTAAAAATGTAGGCTCTGGCAGTGACAAGATAATTGTCATCAGGCTCATGGCTCACCGTCTACCTCCAGCTGCCCCTCTGGTCATGTCTCCTGCTCCTCCCCCTCCCTCCCAATGATAACTCCAGTCATGTGGGCCTTCTGTCTATTCCCCAAGCTCATCAAGCTCACTTATGCTTGGCACTAGCCCTTCCCTCTTTCTGGAATGTTCTTCCCCCAAATCTCCACATGGCCAGCTCCTACTTGGCTAGAATGGCCCCTGCAGCCCACCCCTCTCCACCTACTCCCCTCCCCATCTCCTTTCATTTTCATCTCGGCTCCCACCATGACCTGGCATGCCTGGCCTTTTTTGTTTATTTTCTGTCCCCCACCCCAGTTACACTGTGCGCTTCCTGAGTTAGGAACTCTGTCCTATTTGCACCTGCAGCCCTAAGGGTTAGGACACTCCTTGGCACATGGTAGGAGCTCAGCTAGTATTTGTGGACTGTTCTGAAGTCCCCAGTGAGCCAGTGGTGGATGAAGTTATTGCACATCACCCCCATGACGTCTCCGCCCCTGTGCCAGCTGCCTTCCTCACAGCCGCCTTCCTTCCCCAGTGGGGAACACGATTCCATGGGCGGATGCTTGGGGCATTTTTATTTTAACAAAGAAACCAATGCAATGACTGCCTCTGTGGGAAGTTTCGGCTCTCCAGAGGCCCGGTAAGGGAGTGATTTATTTTGTGGCTGGGCTGTAAATCTCTCACCAGAAGGTGCCTCTGAAGCTCAGGGGCGGCCAGCTCCACTCAAGGACAGTGACAATTCATAAGTCTGTGGCTCCAACAGTGACAAGATAATTGTCTCCAAGCTCGTGGCTCTGGCTCCTCCTGTTTTCCTCCAGCCTGGCTGCCCGGAGCCTCTGGGTGATGGAGAGGGGCACATCTCTCAGGGCTGGTGCCAGTCACTGGACAGAAAGGTGCCTCCCAGGCAGCAGAATTAGAACATCTGTTAAATGAATGTCAGGGACAGTGGGCAGGGCAGCAGCCTAGTTATTCGGCAGTGGGCATCAGGTCCAGGTGGGCCATGGCGCCCTTATGGTTTTCGAGAAAGATGAGAATCCTGAAACACCAGGCACTTGCCTGCCATCCCCAGCCCAGCAGGCAGTGGCTGCAGAAGGCTGGTTCGGTGGGGCTCACACTCCCAGCCAGGTGCACTCTGAGCCTGTGCCTCCCCAGGAACCTGGGGCTCACACTCCCAGCCAGGTGCACTCTGAGCCGTGCCTCCCCAGGAACCTGGGGCTCCCTAGGGTCTGGGAAAGTGGAAAAGCCACTGACTCAGCTCAGTGTTCAGCAGGGGATGGTCTGCACGTGCCCACAAAAGCTGGGCACAAAACCCACTGTGAGAGGGTTTACACAAGAGATGCAGCTGCCAGGGCCCCGCCTGCCCTTCTGTGTGTTCTCTGTGCTTCTCACTGGGCATGGTGATGAGTCGGCTTCCCTAGAAGCAGAGGCTACGTCTAGTAATAACAATAGAATTATAATAATAGAAGCAACACTGATATTTTTGCACTTTTCATCTTAACCCCCACAGCCTGCCCTATTCAGATGCACGCAGGTGCCCACTGTCCACCTGCCAAGGCAGTGCCCTCAGCACCTACACGGGAATCAGTGGCCCTTAGAGAGAGGGGCATGGGCTGAACAATTGCACAAATATCAGACCCCACCCCAAGGCAAGCACTGGGAAAGAAAGTCCTGCCCCTGAGATGTGACTTTCAAGCTCATTTTGTGGATGAGGGGTCTGAGGCCCAGGCAAACGATCCTGGGTGGGGAAAGCAGACAAGGGGGGAAGTGTGGACGCCAAATCCAGGGATTCCTGAATGGATCCCCAACCCTTGTCCTCAGGATGGGTCCCACAAAGGGCTCAGTGAAGGGCGGTTGGAAGGACAGCGAGCTGCTAAGTCCCACACTGTCATTGGGATTGAAACCACACATGGATTGGAAGAGCTTCTCTTCCCCATGTGATTCTCCCAAGGAACTGCAGCTGCCCATGTAGCAGGCGCTCGGTGAGGATGGCATGTCCCCAACACCATGCCAGGCAGGCTTGCGGGATGGCGCTCGGTGAGGATGGCATGTCCCCAACACCATGCCAGGCAGGCTTGCAGGATGGCGCTCGGTGAGGATGGCATGTCCCCAACACCGTGCCAGGCAGGCTTGCGGGATGGCGCTCGGTGAGGATGGCATGTCCCCAACACCGTGCCAGCCAGGTTTGTGGGATGTGATGGGGCTCTGGGCCGCAGGGGCCTGGAGACTGGGGTTGTAAAGAGAGGCATCATCCAGGAAAGCACTGGAGAAGTGAAGCAGCATTTGGAACCCGTGTCTGGTCTATCGGCTGGAGGGCCACGCTCTGGGCGGAGATAGAGGCAGGTCCCACGAGGAAGAGGGGAGAGTGTACCTGGAGGCCACCTCCATGCTAGTGTGGCCAGGCACCCTGCTGGTCTCCTGCCAGCACGTCTGTCTCCTGCACACACGTGTGTAGGCAGCGAAGGCTCAGCAACAGCAGACCACCTTCTGGGCTTGAGGGCAAGGGTGGTCGGACACACTCCTTAATCACATGGGAGCGCCCAGGGTGGTTTGCTGACTGTGCAAGATACAGGAAAGTGTGTCAGAGTGTGAGAGCGTGTGAGGGTGTCTGAATGTGTGGGTGTGAGTGTGGATGTCAGAGTGTGGGTGTGAGTGTGTGAGGGTGTCTGAATGTGTGAGTGTGGATGTCAGAGTGTGGGTGAGTGTGAGAGTGTGTGAGGGCGTCTGAATGTGTGGGTGTGAGTGTGGATGTCAGAGTGCGGGTGAGTGTGAGAGTGTGTGAGGGTGTCTGAATGTGTGGGTGTGAGTGTGGATGTCAGAGTGTGGGTGAGTGTGTGTGAGGGTGTCTGAGTGTGTGTGTGTCAGAGTGTAGGTGTGAGAGCATGTGAGGGTGTCTGAGTGTGTGAGTGTGTGTCAGAGTGTAGGTGTGAGAGCATGTGAGGGTGTCTGAGTGTGTGTGTGTGTGTCAGAGTGTAGGTGTGAGAGCATGTGAGGGTGTCTGAGTGTGTGTGTGTGTGTCAGAGTGTAGGTGTGAGAGCATGTGAGGGTGTCTGAGTGTGTGAGTGTGTGTCAGAGTGTAGGTGTGAGAGCATGTGAGGGTGTCTGAGTGTGTGAGTGTGTGTCAGAGTGTAGGTGTGAGAGCATGTGAGGGTGTCTGAGTGTGTGAGTGTGTGTCAGAGTGTAGGTGTGAGAGCATGTGAGGGTGTCTGAGTGTGTGAGTGTGTGTCAGAGTGTAGGTGTGAGAGCATGTGAGGGTGTCTGAGTGTGTGTGTGTCAGAGTGTAGGTGTGAGAGCATGTGAGGGTGTCTGAGTGTGTGTGTGTCAGAGTGTAGGTGTGAGACCATGTGAGGGTGTCTGAGTGTGTGTGTGTGTGTCAGAGTGTAGGTGTGAGAGCATGTGAGGGTGTCTGAGTGTGTGTGTGTCAGAGTGTAGGTGTGAGAGCATGTGAGGGTGTCTGAGTGTGTGTGTGTCAGAGTGTAGGTGTGAGAGCATGTGAGGGTGTCTGAGTGTGTGAGTGTGTGTGTCAGAGTGTAGGTGTGAGAGCATGTGAGGGTGTCTGAGTGTGTGAGTGTGTGTCAGAGTGTAGGTGTGAGAGCATGTGAGGGTGTCTGAGTGTGTGGGTGTGAGTGTGGATGTCAGAGTGTGGGTGAGTGCGTGTGAGGGTGTCTGAGTGTGTGAGTGTGTGTCAGAGTGTAGGTGTGAGAGCATGTGAGGGTGTCTGAGTGTGTGAGTGTGTGTGTCAGAGTGTAGGTGTGAGAGCATGTGAGGGTGTCTGAGTGTGTGAGTGTGTGTGTCAGAGTGTAGGTGTGAGAGCATGTGAGGGTGTCTGAGTGTGTGAGTGTGTGTCAGAGTGTAGGTGTGAGAGCATGTGAGGGTGTCTGAGTGTGTGTGTGTGTCAGAGTGTAGGTGTGAGAGCATGTGAGGGTGTCTGAGTGTGTGAGTGTGTGTCAGAGTGTAGGTGTGAGAGCATGTGAGGGTGAGTGTGTGTGTGTCAGAGTGTAGGTGTGAGAGCATGTGAGGGTGTCTGAGTGTGAGTGTGTGTCAGAGTGTAGGTGTGAGAGCATGTGAGGGTGTCTGAGTGAGTGAGTGTGTGTCAGAGTGTAGGTGTGAGAGCATGTGAGGGTGTCTGAGTGTGTGAGTGTGTGTCAGAGTGTAGGTGTGAGAGCATGTGAGGGTGTCTGAGTGTGTGTGTGTGTGTCAGAGTGTAGGTGTGAGAGCATGTGAGGGTGTCTGAGTGTGTGTGTGTCAGAGTGTAGGTGTGAGAGCATGTGAGGGTGTCTGAGTGTGTGTGTGTGTGTCAGAGTGTAGGTGTGAGAGCATGTGAGGGTGTCTGAGTGTGTGAGTGTGTGTGTCAGAGTGTAGGTGTGAGAGCATGTGAGGGTGTCTGAGTGTGTGAGTGTGTGTCAGAGTGTAGGTGTGAGAGCATGTGAGGGTGTCTGAGTGTGTGGGTGTGAGTGTGGATGTCAGAGTGTGGGTGAGTGTGTGTGAGGGTGTCTGAGTGTGTGAGTGTGTGTCAGAGTGTAGGTGTGAGAGCATGTGAGGGTGTCTGAGTGTGTGAGTGTGTGTGTCAGAGTGTAGGTGTGAGAGCATGTGAGGGTGTCTGAGTGTGTGAGTGTGTGTGTCAGAGTGTAGGTGTGAGAGCATGTGAGGGTGTCTGAGTGTGTGAGTGTGTGTCAGAGTGTAGGTGTGAGAGCATGTGAGGGTGTCTGAGTGTGTGTGTGTCAGAGTGTAGGTGTGAGAGCATGTGAGGGTGTCTGAGTGTGTGAGTGTGTGTCAGAGTGTAGGTGTGAGAGCATGTGAGGGTGAGTGTGTGTCAGAGTGTAGGTGTGAGAGCATGTGAGGGTGTCTGAGTGTGAGTGTGTGTCAGAGTGTAGGTGTGAGAGCATGTGAGGGTGTCTGAGTGAGTGAGTGTGTGTCAGAGTGTAGGTGTGAGAGCATGTGAGGGTGTCTGAGTGTGTGAGTGTGTGTCAGAGTGTAGGTGTGAGAGCATGTGAGGGTGTCTGAGTGTGTGTGTGTCAGAGTGTAGGTGTGAGAGCATGTGAGGGTGTCTGAGTGTGTGTGTGTCAGAGTGTAGGTGTGAGAGCATGTGAGGGTGTCTGAGTGTGTGTGTGTCAGAGTGTAGGTGTGAGAGCATGTGAGGGTGTCTGAGTGTGTGTGTGTCAGAGTGTAGGTGTGAGAGCATGTGAGGGTGTCTGAGTGTGTGTGTGTCAGAGTGTAGGTGTGAGAGCATGTGAGGGTGTCTGAGTGTGTGTGTGTGTCAGAGTGTAGGTGTGAGAGCATGTGAGGGTGTCTGAGTGTGTGTCAGAGTGTAGGTGTGAGAGCATGTGAGGGTGTCTGAGTGTGTGAGTGTGTGTCAGAGTGTAGGTGTGAGAGCATGTGAGGGTGTCTGAGTGTGTTGGGTGTATGTGTCAGTGTGTGGGTGAGTGTGAGCATGAGGGGGGTGTGTGTCTGAATGTGTGTGTGCATCAGAGCATGGGTGAGCGTGAGAGCCTGTGAGGGTGTTTGAGTATGTGTGTCTGTGTCAGTGTGGGTGTCAGCGTGGGTGACTATGAGAGCATGTGAGGATGTCTGAGTGTATGTGTGTCTGAGTGTGTGGTTGTGTGTGTGTCAGAGTGTGGGTGTGAGCATGAGGGGATGTGCGTCTGAATGTGTGTGTGCGTCAGAGCATGGGTGTGAGAGCCTATGAGGGTGTGTGTGTGTGTAAGTGTAGGTGTCAGCGTGGGTGAGTGTGAGACCGTGTGAGGGTGTCTAAGTGTATGCGCAAGAGCGTGCACTTGTGTGAAAGTGTGGGTGAGTGTGCACAAGTGTGTGTGTGACAGATAAAAGATGTTCAATACAGATTTGCTCAATGCACTCCTGTGCCCTGGGACTGCTCCCTTCTGGACATGCCATCAGTTAGCCAGGGAATTTCTGGAATACCAAGAACAATGTCAGGACACTTCCAGAAGGAAGCTCCTTCCTGTCAGAGGGAAGAAAACAGCCCCGGAGCTGGGAGGGGATCTGGCTGCAGAAATGCGATTCTGTGCCTCACCCTGGCTCCCGGAGCACAGCGGCTCCCAGTCGCTCCACGAGGAAAATAGGGCTGTGCCGCCGGCGACCTGTGATGAGGACAATAGCAGTTCTCCTTTTACATTCAGAGAGATCATACAACTCCTTAAATATCATAAATGTCTTTTATCTTTCCTATTTTTTTCTCTTCTCATCCTCACAATGATACCCAGGGAGCGGGCTAGATGGGGGAAATGATCCTCATACTTTGCTGCAGAATTTAAAATGACTTGTCCATGCCACGGTTAGTGGAGATGCCGGAGGTGGGTAAGATCCCAGGGGTTTGCTACTCTACCTAGGACCTCCCCTGAGGTGCAGCAATGGGAATGAGACGGAATTTCCTATTAAAAGTATGAGGTGCACACCAGTGGGTCATGCAACTCTGGAAAATGATCATCTCCTTCTGCTTCTTACCCTCTTTACATCCCTTCCGTGTGACCACTGTCCTTGCCGCTTTTACTTGTTGCTTCATTGTATTAGTTCTGCCTTTGTTTATTCCAAATATTTGCATCCTTGTTTGAGGTGGAAATTTGGGAAAATGCTTTGTGATGAATGTTCACCCCCACCTCTCAGCTACCTTCCATCGGGACTATTTGGAAGAAATCTGGGCAGCTCGGCCATTTGGATGGCTCATCTGTAAGTCCCCAAAACCAAGATGCACGGGATCTTCCCTCTGCCTTCAGAGGCTTGAGGTCCACAAGAGGCAGCTGTATGGGAGAACTGGTTGGCGATTTATTTATTGCCATCCTTGGGGTTTTACTGGGGTCTCCATAAAATCTGCTTGTTGAGTCAGAAAGGTTTATAGTCTGGGTTCTGTTTGGGGATTTTTAGATTCTGCATGTTTAGTTTGTCATTTTGAGAAAAGCCACAAGTTTTGTTTTGTTTCGTTTTGTTTTAAACAAAGGAATTTCAGGATTGGTGGAGAAGCTGAAGAGAAGCCTACATCCTACAAAAGGGAAGAAAACATTCTCTGGGGCATTTTCAAGGACATAGAAGCTACAAAGATTCGGGACGATGCATCTGGTACATTTTTTCAATCTTTAATTATAAATTTTTAAATCTCTGTCACTGTTTCTGTGTGTCACACACACACTCACAGATGAAATAGCTAAAGTGAGATTTTTTTTTAAAGCTTCAGGGGAAAATAAAAGTCATTGCCATAAAGTTTCCAAAGAATTCATAGTCCTCATACTTAGACACAATTAAAACGTACTTGCCAAGGTAAGAAGCAAATGTTTGTATTTATACAGAATGGCACATATGTCTTATAAAAGCATGCCTTGCTTCTTTCATAAAGAATGTAAATTTTAAAACAAATATTTTTGCCTCTGTTCAATTTCTCTTAAAAGATTTAGAAAGAAATCAAAGGTGTCTTTTTGACATGAAAAATATGCAATCATCAATTTCTCTCCAGCAGGCATTTGGGTGTGTGTGTGTGTGTGTGTGTGTGTGTGTGTGTGTGTGTATCACAAGCAAGCATTCTAACGTTGCAAAAATAGTTTATTCTCTTTGCCTACTTTGTTGCAAATTCTAAAGGTACCTAGGAGTCACACAGAAAAGCCCATCTTGTTTCTTTCAAACCTCCTTTAAATATTCCTTCTGCATGAATTTTGCTTTCAATTATTTCAATTATTTTCATGCAAATGTCACTCAAGAAATATCTATTTACATATTTCTGCATATAAAATGTACAAAGTCATCTTAGGTACCAAGTTTTTGCAGTAGATCACACTGGCAGTAATATGCATTACTAGGTTTACTACGAATTCAGACAGAACACAAATTAAACTGTGTTAAAACAGTTTTCATAGGAGCTCAAACTTAGACACAATACAAACCAAACTAAACTAAAAGAATTTTTATAATAGCTAAAATCTAATCAGTAATTTTAATAGAGTTTATAGATTCTCATTCAGGGTCTTAGGAATAAAACATCCTTTATTTTGGCAATGAAGTACTTGGTTCATTAAATAAAAACTACAAAATATGCAGTTCCCTTCACATTGACAAAATGCGAGAAGGGCATTAACTGATCACAAAGAACATGTTCACTCTCCAACAACAGCAAACATTTCAAACAATCCCCAGAATAAATTACAGCAGGCTGTCTTCCAGGGAGGACGGCTGTCCCCAGGCCTGGGGACCCGGATTAACCATCCCAAGCCGCATCCACTTAACTGCTGGAAAGGAAAATCTCCTTCCAGCACCTTCCCGAGAGGAGGGAAGAAAGAGCTGGATTCCTCTCTGCCTAGTGACTCGGCTGCTTTCACAGGGGAGACACTGCTTCCCTCCACGTCCGGGAAGGCCGGCACTTTCAATGGAAAGGGGGAAATTCACTGGACTCTTCAGTTATCTCAACGTCAGGATTGTTAAAATCCACCTGAGGCAGAAAATGTATCTTGCAGGTGGCTTATTTTTTATGCCTTAAATCTAGACTTCAGGTGTCATAGATGCAATCCGAAATCTGTCTGCATTTTTGTCAAGAAATACTTAGTTTTTAAGGTCTTCATTCATGAACTCATTAGTCCTCTCTCCCAGGCGCGGTGAGAAGGGGCAGCTCTCCATGCGGCTTTGTTCAAGAGATGAGGGGTGCTTGCTCCGGGGCCCGGAGCAGGTGAAGTGGGGCGAGGTTGTGCTCCCCACACGCCACTGCCTGCCATATACAAATAGGATGGGACAGTCCCGGTCACATCTTGGTCCTGGCACCAGTATTAGAGGCACTTTTTCACTCTCAAATGTGTGAGGACTTAGATGATAAATTAAATGGTGACCTTACATATAAATAAATGCATCAATATACATTCTCCCGTTAACATGAGGAAAGCAATCTGTGCTACATCCATGTGTGGATTTGTTCAGACTCCTAAGCCCTGGGACACAAAACCCTGCCCAGCCTCCCGATTGCAGTGAGCACAGCGTGCCTGGGCTCCCTCAGGGATGGCATGGTTTGCATCTGGTATTGCCTGGAACTTCCTGCAAATAGACTGTGTGTGCACGTATATGTGTGTTTGTAGGGGGTCCTCAGGAGATACGGGGTACCAAGGTGGAGCAGCGTAGACAAACCAGGGAGCAGAGAGAAAGAAAAGGGGAGGAGCCGTAATGACAGAGAAGCCCAAACCTGTCAGAGCTTTAAACAACTCAAAGTGTTCAATTTGCAGTAAAGGGGACAGAAAGTCTCCCCCTGCACCTGACTTCTGAGGACAGCTGCTTAGCAAGTCCCAAACGAAAGATAAAGAAGGAAGGCGAGAACCATTACTTTTTTTCTCCCAGCGTTATTGAGGAATGACTGACAAATAAAACGTACCTATTTAAGGTGTACACGTGATGTTTTGATATACATGTGCCTGGTGAAATAATTACCACAACCAAGATAATTTACATACCCATCACCTCATACAGTTACCATTTTCTTTTCTTTGTGGTGAACACACTTGAGATCTGTCCTCTTAGCAAATTGCAAGAATACACTACAGTATTATTAACCAGAGTCACATTGTTGTACATTAGTTCTCCAGAAATTATTCCTCTTCCGTAACTGAAACTGTAACATCCTCCCATTCCCCATCCCCAGCCTCTGGCAACTGCCATTCTACTCTCTGCTTCCGTGAGTCCCACTTCTTAGACAGCTCCTCGGGTCCACACACGGTTTTGGATTCCACACGCATCTCTGAATAAGGAAGAGCAGTGTATTCTTGAAGTTAAGCTCCAGGTAGGGGCAACAGAGAGGAACAGTAACTGTATTAGGTCCTAAAGTGTGGAATGAGGGTCTTGTTTAGGGGTTGGGCGTGACAGAGACCCTCTGGTTCGAACCAGGAACATTTTTTCTATCATCTGGTTGGGGCTGGGGAGGAGACGGTCCCAATGCCTGGGAGCCAGCAGGGAGCGGCGGGGGGCTGGAGCTCGCGGGCTGGGGCCCTCCCGCTGTCTCAGACCGGCTGTGGCCAGGTACCCAATCCTCAGGCGGCTGGGCCAGCCGCTTCCCTCTTGCCCCACCTCCCCCCAGATGTGGGTGGCCTGGGGGCGGGGGCGGGGGGGGGATCTGCACACCAGGCCACCCAAGGAGAGGGCTGCTCCTCCTGTGTGAGCCATTTTTCTGTTCTTAATGGACACAAAGCTGGCAGGGATCATTTGTAAGGTCGAGTTATGATCAAATTCCCAGGCCGGGACAGGTATGGACCACCAGGGTCTCCATTATGCTTCCACTGGCTCCTGGGAGCCCTGGGGTGAAGGCAGCCTGTGCCCAGCAACATGGGACTCACTCGACCCTGATAACTCACTTATTACAGCCAGGAAGTACACGGCGTAAAAGCTAAACCCCGTAAGTTGCCTTAGAACCGTTAGGGACCACCACTCAGGGCCTCAACGAAATCAAATTGCCAAGGAGGCCTGGCAGGCTCAGTTAAACCAATGGCCTCCCACACAAGTTTATGGGATCAAAATCGGCACAGGATCACCCCTCAAGGCCCACCCGGCACAGCCTCAGAAGAAGGGAGTGGGAGGGGGGAAGATTCCTGGACTCCTTCTCAGTTCACCCAGTCCCTCCTCCTCTGACGCTCCCATGAGGACCACAGTTCCCGGGTCAGCCCTTCACCAGAGCCCCGTTCAGCAACCCCCTGCCTGCGTGTGTGTGTCATGGGGCTGCAGGATGAGAGCGACTGAGAAGAATGCCTTCAAGGAAGGAGAACACGCAAGAGCTGGAAAGTTGTTTAATTTTTAAAACTATGCATAATGCCTTCGCCCACCAGCACAGCTAAAATTAAACGCTGGCAAGGATGTGAGCAGCCGCTCGTGGGAGTGTGAATCCCCCTTTTGGAAAGAGATTTGGCAGCATCTTCTCATGCCGGACATCATGCCTGCTGGATGACCCAGCAATTCCGCTCCTGGGGACACACACAACAGGAAGGCCAGCACGTGTGCACCAAGCATGTGTAAGCATGCCTTTGTCACGCAGCCCCCAGCCGGGCCTTCCAACCGCCCCAGCAAGAGGAGAGACACATGCGGATCAGTTTGTTGACGCAGCAGAATACTATAAAGCAGTGAAGATGAACCAATGCCAAAAATGCCACAGCTCTCCCATGCTGGGGACCTACAGAGATGCCCTGCCTGATCCCAGCACATCACAGGCCAACCAGGCTCTCAGGAGCCAGGAAAGCAATTGCTCTTGGGGAAGTGGGATTGTGCCAGGGAGAGGCCTTCTAGGGTGCTGGTACCATTTTCCTTCTGGGTGTGGGTGGAGAGTTACCTAGGAGTGTTCACTTTGTCGTCATGCACTGAGCTGCACACTTTGGATGAGAGCCATTTTCTGTCTGTGCTTTACACAGAACAAAATGATTTAATGAAAATGATCTGAAAATATATTCATGCACTGGACGAGAGTAGCGAAAGGGGTGCATTGGATCTGCGGGTGCGAGGTCAGATCTGCATCTAGCCTGCTGGGTAACCATAGCAACACATCGGCCTCTGTGCTTCCCCCTCCACAAAATGAGGGCCACAGAAGGTTCCCCTTTTGTGAGAATGTGAACTCCTTTGAAACACTCTGTATTCCTGCCCAGAAAAATACACACATGCGTGACATTTTGCGTGCACATTCTCGGCGAGGGCTCACAGGCCTCCCTAAAGTTCACCCCCAGGGATGCCCAACCAGATCCCAGGTGAAGGAGCTCCGGAGGGGGTGGCTTTGGGTGCTCACCTTAAGAAGCGGGTTCTAGAGCCTGACAGCCTTGGGGCTGAGTCCTGGCTCAACACTTTCTAATCATGGGGTCTTTCTTGGGCAAGCAGTTTGATGTTCAGGCCTCAGTTTCCTCATCTGTAGAAGGGGGAGAATAAGGTCCAGGAAGTGGAGGGGAGCTTTGTAGAGGTAAGGCATGGCCAGCCCTTGGCACAGAGCCTGTCACACAGTAAGCATGCTGGAAATATCAGCAGCTGTTCTGAGGTGGCCTCCAAGCCTCCTTCCAGCCCCAACGTTCCGGGATCTATTGTGTATGAAAAATTCCACCCTGAAATTAGAATTGAGTAACACGAGTCTGCGTGTGTCCTTCGTGTCAAGGTCAGATTTCCTCAGAGAGACGTGGTTTTGGCACTTGGACTCTCTGGAAACCAAAGTTAGCTTGCAAACGAGATGTCACATGTGTCCAGTGATGGCGTCTTGGGTCTTTTGTGTGCAAAGAAGTTTCCAGAAGGACATCCGCCCCAGCCCAGAAACCACTGGATAGCCCTTCGTGGTCTTGGGCTGCGTGACTCTGGTTTCATTAGTAATCAACTGTGATCCAGAAGACTGCTTGGGGCCTTGGCCAGAGTCGCTTCATGCGGTTGGGAGACGCCGTGGCACATGCCTGGAGTCTCCAAGGGGCTGGGAAGGATGCAGTTCCCGGTGGCAGCCGTGGCTCTTCCACGGTCCTGGCTTATCTCCTGGCATGCCAATAACACAGAAATGTTTGCAGCAATAATGAAATAGGTCCCCAGACTAAATATGCTGCTCCCTTCATTATTAGAAAAACTGTTCGCCTGAGGGGGCAGTGGCCTGGGATTAGGAAGCTCCCAGCAGGAGACATGTGGTTCAGAAGGAGGGAGAAGGAAGCCCGGGGAGGCTGCCCATCCACAGGCCCGCGTTTGAGGGCATTGCTCCACGTGTCAGAGCCAGGCCGCACGCCATCATCACGGGGTGTCCCTGTTACTCCACTAACACCTGTGCTTTGAGCCCCACCACTGGGGGGGTGCCGTTTCAAGGAAAAGGCCACATCTACTCCAAGCTTCCCACCATCAAAGGGCATCAAAGCCCTCCCAAGCCTTCATGGTGAAGATTGTGCTTCGCATTCCTAACATCAAGAGCCACAGGCAGTCTTTGTTGAGGGCTCACTATCCACAGAATTGCACTAATGCCCGCAGCACCTTGTAATAAAACAGTTTTAGGCCCATTTTGCAAAGGAGGAAACTGAGGCATAAGGAAACCAAGTGTGTTGACCACAGTCACCACTAGTGAATGATGGAGCTGGGATTCAAGTCCAGTCAGGTGACCCAGAACCCATGCCCCTCCCCACTGTGTCACAACCCCTCTGTGGCATGGGTATGGTCTCATTTTCTCCATTTTCTCCTGGACAAAAAGGGTGCATAGGGTGACTAGGAAGTTCATCAGAAAATAACACGGAGCCCTGTCTAACGATGAGCACACAGCAGCCCAATCCCAGCTGAGAAACATTCTGAAAACACCTGAGTGGCCTCCTTCACACCGTCAAGGTCATCAGAAACAACGGGAGGCCGACAGGCTCCCAGCACAAAGGAGATGAAGGAAACCTGACGGCTAATGTCATGTGGGCTCCTGGACAGGATCCCGGGGCAGAAAGAGGACATTATGTAAAAAGAGAGGAAATATGAAAAAAGTATGAACTTTAATTAATAATGAAATAATAACGTATCAATAGGGGTTCATTAATTGTAGTCAATATAATTGGTTTGTTAAATGTACTAGACTAACGTAAGAAGTTAGTAATAACCAGAGAAACTGGGTGTGAGGTATATGGAGACTCTCTGTACTATTTTCTCAATTTTTCTCTAAATCTAAGTGTGTTTTTAAAAAGAAAAATCTGCTAAAAAGAATAAGTTGGCAGGAAAGATGGATAGAGAGAGGAAGTGATATGGTTTGGCTCTGTGTCCCCACCCAAATCTCATCTCAAATTGTAATCCCCTTCATTTCCACGTGTCGAGGGAGGCATATGGTGGGAGGTGACTGGATCATGGAGGCAGTTTCCCCAATGCTATTCTTACGAAAGTGAATGAGTTCTCATGAGACCTGATGGTTTTACAAGTGTTTGACAGTTCCTCCTTCAGTTTCTCTCTCTCACCTGCCAGCATGTAAGACATGCTTGCTTCCCCTTCCGCCATGCTTGTCAGTTTCCTGAGGCCTCCTCAGCCTCTTTATGGCAATGTGAGAATGAACTAATATGGGAGGGAGGGAGGGAGGGAGGAAAGATGGACGGAAGGAAGGAAGGAAGGAAGGAAGGAAGGAAGGAAGGAAGGAAGGAAGGAAGGAAGGAAGGCAGGCAGGCAGGCAGGCAGGCAGGCAGGCAGGAAGGAAGGAAGGAATTATACAAGAATCACAGGACTGTGACAGTTGCAGAATCTTGGTGTGGATACGTGTGTACTTTTTGTATAATTTTTCTGTATGTTTGAAATATTTTATAATACAATGTTGGGAAGATAAAAAGGTATCAGAGGCTAAGGGCAGTATTCAAGTCTCACCCAAACCAAGTTTCCTTATTCCTTTGTGTGTGGGCGCATCCTCCCCGGACGAGGAAAAGCACTACTCGCTAATCACGAAAGCTTCATCACCAGCACACAACAGCAGGACACGGCGTCTCTAGAGTGTACGATGTGGCCCCTGACACCAGGATCCTTTTTTCTTCCCAAGTGGATCCAAATCTTGACAGGGCCAGCATCCAAGCCTCTGAATGCTGAGGAAACAGGGCTAAAGAACAGGCACGGGGCGTGTAAATCATCCTTCCCTCCTCACAAGCCACAGTCCGTGCCACTCAGGGCATCACAGCATGTTACAGACACGAGCTTTGCGCTCGGCACCCCCTGGGCCACAGAAGGGGAAGAATCTCACACCCCAGGACCAAAGAACCTGTCAAGATTCGGCAAAAGCCCTGCAAAGAGAAAAACACACATCTGGTGGCAGGAGGAGGGCGTGCGGGCGGGACGGGCATGCTGCCGCTCCCAAAGCCCCTCCTCTGGCTGATTGAGGACGGGACGCACAAACAACCCCAAATGCTTCCAATCTGGTCCTCGAGGAGAAAGGATATTTGTGGTAACAGAGAAATTTGCCACCCAGCGATGTTGCTTTGGTGTCATGTTTCTGCGGTCACAAGTTATTCATCCAAAATTGGTCTCTGCTAAGAAACAACAAGAAAAAACGTCCATGCAACAAAATGAGATTTGAAGTGATCTTCCATTCTGGGGTTGATATTGGGGAAATGAAGAGAAAAAACAAAAGCAGAAGAAAAGAGAGAATAGCATATTGGACTGAAGTCCTTCTGCCTCACTCCACCTTCCGACATGGGGAACCAGGCCTTCCTCCCGCAGAGTCAGGATGGGCTTCCTGCCTGCCAGGGAAGGTCTACGCTCCGCGACGCAGATGCTGGGATGTGCTCTCAAAGGGCCAATGGCTAAGGCACACCCAAGTGGGGATCCCAATTCAGAATGCCTGGTACACAGTGTAGAGTTCCCGTAAGACAGCAGCACCGGATTTCAGGCTCCCATGAGCCACCTTCCTTGCCCTCCTCTTGCCTGTTGGAGGAATATTTTCTCAGTCAGCCTCTGGGTCGGTCGCTGGAAAATACTTTATCCATGCAGCAGCAGCAGCCCACTAGGACACAGCACGTAAGGCATCTGTCTGAGGTCCCCCTGCCCACAAGCACGCCCCAGCTCTCCATCTGCAGGACCGGTGGCTGGGCCAGCCACCCCAGGCCCAGGGAGGCTGCAGCATTTCACGAGCTCATCAACTTCAGCCCCACAGCACCAGCCACTCCCTGGTGCTCAGAGATGCTCAGAGATGCTCAGGGTCAGACCAGGGTGGAGTCCTGGCTCTGCCGTGTGAGAGGTCAAGTTGCTTGGATCTCGCTGAGCCTTAGGAGCTCAATGTACAAAATGATAATGGCGATGACACCCACCCCGCAGGGTTTTGGGAAGCCAACCATTCAAAGTGCTTCACCTGCCACTGGACCAAAGGGAGTGCTCAAAATATGTTCCCATAATTATCAGGTGGACACAGCACACAGCTTGGGTCTAATCCCTCTCCCCGGATCTGGGCCTCACTTGCCTGCAGCTAAGCAATAAAGGAGCTGAGATTGGAAAGCAGGGAGTCTGTGCTCCTACGGGAGTGGTGAGAAAGCGTGGCATGATGGGAAGGCTGGGTCACCCACCACAGATAGAGCCAAAAATGCCTAGAGTGTGCCCACCCCTTTCCATCCCTCCCCCATTGCAGGTGCAGGTGGAGAAGGAACCCTAGATGCTGCTCATCCCAATCAGGCCCTTTCCAGGTCTGCCCCATTCCAATCGGGCATCAGATGTGGCATTGATTACCATCTACTTAATAAATGAGGCCCCCCTTTCAATGCACTTGGTGAGCTCACAGGCCACAGGTGGGCAATCCACAGGACCCCCTTCCCTCCCCTCCTCGCCTTCCCCCTCCCCCCCGCCCAATATCAAGCGCCGCTGTGGGTTTTTGTGCTAATGAGCATTACAATGTGGTCAGCTTTCCATCTTATCGTTTCTTCTGACGACTGGAGATTTACCTCATGGAGAAGAGAGTGGAATACTGAGGGTGGGCGCCCCAGCTCCCTAAAGCCCTGCTCTGCACTGATGGCCAAAGGTGGGCTGGAAACCAACTGGTTCGGCTGGAGTAGAGGAAGCAACTCATGAACAGGGGTCCCCTTCAGGGTGGGTCCTTTGGAGAAGGGCCCACAAGGTGTAGAAAGAGCACAGTCCCCAGTCACTGACCAACATCACGTGCCCTGGGAAGACAACTCTCAACACACCAGCCCTGGGGCTTGCCCTCCACTGGGAGAGACTGACAAGTGCTGAAGCTGCCAATGAATCACAGAGTCAAAGGGCCAAGATATCAGGGGCCTCAGATGATAATGGAGTTGGATTCCTGGAACGAGTCTATCCCAACACCACTTATTGTTTCACCAATCCATTCATTTATTCAAAGAATTACTCATTCAGAACATAAAAGCATTCCATTTTGGTTCCAGAAGAAGAATTATTCATTCATGCAACAAACATTCCACAGGGTCTCCTCTGGACCAACCTTGGTTCTGAGATAGCAGGTGCTGAAATACTGCTGAATCCTCAAAGCCAGACCAGCCAGTGCCTGGCACCTGATGGGAATATGATTTCAACGAACAGGTGGGTGGATGGATAGATGGATGATGGATGGATGGATGGATGGATGAATGGATGGATGGACAAATGGGTGGATAGGTGGATGAACAAATCGGTGCATGTGTGGTGGTGGGTGGGTGGATGACCTTCACCTCCTCATAGAAAGTAATCTTTGCTGTGTTCACATAAAATCCACACAACAATCTCTCTCTCTTTCTCTCTCTCTCTCTCTCTCTCTGAAAAGAAAAGAAAAGATCACCCAGAGATACAGACCCAGCCTCTCATTCTCTTACATTCTTTATGTCCAACATTTATTGGGCCCTTACCTTGTGCTCTATATGGTGCTGAGTCCTGGGAGCTGGGGTTACAGACAACTAAGATGACAGACTTTGCTCCAAGAAGGGATTCTTGGCTCTCAGCCCTATGGAGAAAGTCTTCTTATCACCTTTCTGCACAGGTAAGGAAACCGAGGTGCAAAAAAGTTAAGAAACTGAGTTAAGGCCACTGCATCAGCTGCCTCAAAGCCCCTGTGTCTGCTCTGGCTGGCACTCTGAGATCCCACTGCTGACAAGAATGGAGTAAGAGAAAAAAGAGGTGATGTGCAATTCTGTGAGGGGCTCTTACCAGTCAGGGATTCAAAGGCTGAAGGAAGGTGAGGGCTGGAAAGTCCAGGGAAGGCTTGCAGGAGAAAGAGAGAGGCAGGTAGTGGGAATGAGGTGGGGTGCTGTAAGCTCTAAAGGTCAGAGAGGATGAAAGGGAGTGACCCTTGGTCAGACCAGAGGCTAAGCCACCTTCAAATGCAATTGGCCCTAGCATCAGTTCTACATTCCCTTCCCCTCCCCCTTATCCTTACCACCATTACCACCACCACCACCACCAACAACAACAACATCATCATCAACAACACCAATAACAACACCATCACCACCAACACCAACAACATTATCACTGCTAACAACAATAATATCAACATCAATAATACCAACAACATCACCATCGCCAACATTGCCATCATCAATAACACCAATAGCAACACCATCACCACCAAAGCAACAACACAACACTGTCACTACCAGCAACAACAATACTAACATCAATAATACCAACATCACCATCGCCAACATTGCCATCATCAACACCAATACAACACCATCAACACCAATACAACCCCATCACCAACACCAATAACAACAAATCACCCTCAACACCAACAACACCATCACTATCAATAACATCACCAGCACCAACATTGCCGTTATCAACACCAATAACATTATCATCACCAACAGCAACAACATAACAACACTATCACTACCAGCAACAACAATAATGCCAACATCAATACCAACACCATCACCATCACCAACACCAACACACCAACAACACTATCACTACAATACCAACACCAACACCAATAGCAAAACCAACACCATCACCGTCACTACCAACACACCAACAATACCAACAACACTAACACACCAACACCAACATCATCACCACCAACAGCAACACTAATGGCAACAGCAACAATAACACTCATAATATCTAAATAGATTTGACACTGACCATGTGTAGAGCACTAAGCTGAGAGTTTTAAGTGCATTACTTTGGTTGACTCTCCTGAAGGAGAACCATGAGAGAGGCACTGCTATGACAGACCATGAGAAAGGCACTGCTATGACAGACACCCCCATTTGGAGATGAGGAACTGAGGACTAGAACTCTTGAAAAGCTTGTCCAGTCGCTCCTGGCTAGACCTGAGAAAGGCCTTGAACACAGACGTTGGACTCTGAAATCAGTGCCTTCGACAGCCCCTCCCCATGACTTTCTGTTCAGAGCCATCTCTAGAAATGGGTCACGTTTGTTGTGTGCCCACAATGTGCAATGTGCAGGGTGTCCTGAAGGTGTCCCACATGCAGAAAGTCAATTCAATCCTCTTCCTTCCCCCAGGGCAGGGCCTGTGACCCTCCTGGTTGGGTCCAAAAGGAAAGGCTCCTCAGGGAGACTGAGAATCGCAACTCTGATTTCCCAGGAACAGAGTGGAGGGTCTGGGCTTTGGTCCCGACACCCTGATTTGCCGCTGCTCCGTGCCACCTCCTCCCCTATACCTTACTCCTGGGTCTCACTCTAGCTTTACCCTCTCTGAACCTCAGTTTTCTCATCAGCGAAACAAACAGATTCATGAAGAGCTGTGGTTCTCACTAAAGCGTGATTTTGTCCCCAGGGACATTCAGTGGTGTCATCACCACGAGGTGGGTGCTACTGGCCCCTGGTGAGCGGAGGCCAGGGGTGCTGCCCAACATCCCACAACGCACAGGACAACCCCAGATTCTCCATCAGCAGTGCCCAGGTGAGAAGCCCTGGCCTAGAGAATCCCAAGCTCCCAGAAATTGTAACTAAACCCCCAACGCTTGTCAGAAAACAAATTATCTGTCAAAATCCCTAAAAGGAAAGAAAAAAAAATCCTTTTCTCTGCTTTCCCAACTCCAGCCCAGTCTCACACACGTGAACCTCTGCAAAGATGGAGCCACAGAAGCTTGAGCACGGTTGTGTTCCAGACAGAAAAGCGACTTAATTCTCCAGTAAAATAGTAAAATAGTCAAATTCTCCAGTAAAAGAGTAAAATTCTCCGATTTTATACTATTTAATATCTGCACACGATTCCAGATCCTTTCTTACTGCTGTTCGGCACAAGACAGCGTTTTCCTTCTTTTTCTTTCTTTCTTTTTTTTTTTTTTTTTTTCTGCTCCCTGCTGCCCTCAGATTGAAGTTCCGTGAACTCTGGCGTCGGTTGTAAGAACGTCTTTATAAAGGGTTGCACGAGATTTCTTACTATATCGGAGTTCCTGAGGATGATGTATCACATTACTAATTCCCTTAATTGCATGTCTGGGCTAAAAACAGACTCTCTTAGTTTTTCTAAGAAGTTACATTCTTAATGACATTAAAACACGATGGTAAATGAAGCTAAATGCTAACTGATGTATTTAAATCATGAATCAGTCTATAGAGTGTTTACCTAAACTTGTTTATCCTTCTTGGTCACTCATTTTGTAGGTTCTGCCAAAACTGAGAGAGGAACAGCGGTGTCAGATTCGGTATCTGGAAATGGCTCAAGAATTTTTGTTTTCTTTCGATTTTTTAGCCCCAGACTGAGTGGATGCTGCAATCATGCAGTAATCAAAGAATTAGAAAAAGCAAGAGGCTGGAGGCTGATTCATTTCCCTGGATTTTTGCAGGGTCGGGAGGACAGAGAAGCTGCAGGGAGAGATGAAGTTTTTTCCTTAAGGATGAAAAGCTCTTAACCTTGCATGTTTGGCTTCTTCTATTCAATTTTTTTTTAAAGCAAAGATAGGGAGGTATGTGATTAATAGCAAGAGACAGAATTTAAGGACCACAAGGTGCCAGGTGTTCTAAACGTGCTATGTATTTTAGCTCACAGAACCCTCCCCGCAAAGCCAAGAAGCAGGAAGCAGCAACCCTCCCAGATGAAGAAGCAAAGGAAAGCGAAGAAAAGTTAAGTAACTTGTCCAAGCTGACAGAGCTTGTGAGAGGAGGCACTGGGATTCAAATCCTTGCAGGGGGAGGCCAGCAGCCCCGACTTTAGCCGCCATGCCTCCCGCCTGAGAAGCTGGCTGCGAAGGTTCCAGAAGGAGACTGCGCTCCAGGAATAGAAACAGCGCATGACTGCGACCTGTCTGCAAAAATCTTTATCACTTGTAAATCCTTTTCCACCTGATAAGTTATCGCATTGGCTCATGATGTTTTTTTTCATTCTCAGTGAGTTCAAAACACTATTTTGGTTTGTCTCAGTTTCTTCCTCTCTCTCTCTCTCTCTCTCTCTCATATAAAGGTATTCACATGTCATTTGTTGATAATCTAATTTTTGAATAGACAATTCATTGTCAAAACCATCAAACAGTATACTACATATCTGCATTTGACTCGATATACATTTTACCTAAGAAGGAAAGCCCATAAACAAACACTAAACTCTAGCTAATGATCCACATACAGAAGTGCTTGGGAGGATGGGCTCTGAGATCTGCAGCTTACTTTGAAAGGCATCAAAAGGTATTGACAGACATATGGATGGATGGAGGGATAGGTGTGTGATAAACCAAGTAGAGCAACATGGCAATTACAGAAACTGGATGATAGGTACATCGCTGCTCACTGTACAATTCTTCATGTTGCTAATTTCTTCATGTTGCTAATTTTCACTAACACGTTCAAAAATTCAGAATGCAGACACTTGATAGAAATTCCAAAGACACAAGTTAAATGTAAGTCTTCCTCCACTTCATCCCGTCTGTCAGTCTTTCGGGTTCCCTAACAATGGCAATCCCTAGTACCTGTGGCTCTGGCGTATCATTCCAGGGATATTCTATGCCTGTTTCAACACATAGATGATTTAATTTCAATGATGATAATGGTAACTAATGATTATGCAGCACCTGCTACATGCCAAGCACTGTCCTAACTGTTTAACACACATTGATTTATGAAATCTCTTCAACAGCCCTATGGCATGGAGGCTGTTCCTACCCCATTTTACAAAGGAGTAAAGTGAGGCCCAGAGAGAACAGTTAAATCACTTCCCCAGCTTCACTCAACTCATCCATGGTAAGTTGATGGTACACGCGCCCTTCCACAATGCAAAGGTCTCCACCTTGCCACGTGTCACTCTGACTGTTCCAGGTGCAAATTTTGCATCCACCTCTTTACTTCTAATGGCCGTATCACTTTGCGTTGGATGGTGACACCGTCATTTATTGGACTCATCTCCTATGCACAAGCATCTAGTTTATCTCCAAACTTTTGCTACTGAAAACAATGCTGCAACGAATAAATAAGCTCATGCATGCTTCTGAGCGTGCGTGCACACTGTAATATGAGATGAATTCCCAGAAGTGGAGTGGCTGAGTCCAAGAGTAAATGCATTTTTCGCTTTGATAGTATCGCCAAATGTCTTTCCAAAGGGGTTGTGCTGGATCCCACTGCAGCTAGCAATGTGTGAGAGCACCAATCCCACCGCCCACTCCAGCACACATATTGACGTCGGTTAGTCCAATACTAGCACAGGCAGCCAGCCCTCCTGGGGTGATGCAGTGGGCAAAGTGTGCAGTCAGCTCTGAGGTATTGAGGAAACTGTCTCATTGTGGTTGGGATTCAAGTTTTCTTCCATAAATGGGACAGAGCATCTTTTTTTTTTTTTTTTTACAGTGTCTCACTCTGTCGCCCAGGTTGGAGTGCAGTGGCACGATCTGGGCTGGCTGCAAGCTCCGCCTCCCAGGTTCATGCCATTCTCCTGCCTCAGCCTCCCAAGTAGCTGGGACTACAGGCGCCTGCCACCACACCTGGCTAATTTTTTTGTATTTTCAACAGAGACGGGGTTTCACCGTATTAGCCAGGATGATCTCGATCTCCTGACCTTGTGATCCACCCGCCTTGGCCTCCCAAAGTGCTGGGATTACAGGCGTGAGCCACCACTCCCAGCCATATCTTTTTATATGTCTGAATTCATTTCAACTGCTGCTCCTTCGACTAGACCATTTTCTTACAAATTGCGGGTTTAAGGGCTAGACAAGCAGGTTTATTCCTCTCTCCCAATGTTCTAACTGAAGGTAGGTTGGAAAATTATCTTCTCTAGGAAGAAATGTACTACCACCCTGAAGGATGAAAGCAAGCAAGCTGAAAAAGGAGAGAGTGAGAGCATGAAGAAAGAAGACAAAACTGAAGTTGGGTCATGGAAACCAGAAGAGATCCTGGGGCCACACTGTGCACTTAAATCTCATTATGGTCAAACCCTGTTGCAACATTTCCCAAAAGACCAAGAAGGGGAAAACTCTGGAAGCCAGGGAAGGGAAAGTACTGACAGCATGTGCCTGAGTGTGTGAGCGTGTTTGTGTGTCTATGAGTGTGTGTGTGTGTGTATCTTAGACTTGGACTACAAAATTTAGAGAAAAAAGAGTAAGAAAGAAAGAAAAGAAAGAAAAAATACAACACTTAGACATTCCATACATAGAGGTCACATATGAAGGGACAACGAAAGGGTGTCTTAGAAGAATTTGGGGTCTTTGCAGGTGTGCCCCCCAGAACACCGCATCAGTCTGTATCTGTGTTCTCGTCTCTGAAGAAATCATGTGGTTCTTCTGGTGCCCTCCGAGGAATTTACTGGTATTTATGAAAAGAACATGGCTTAGTTGCGTCTCTTCTGATCTAACCCATTTGGAACGTAACTTAGAAGGACAGTCCTGCGCATCTTCTTGCGAAACTGTTCCATCGTCCTCCCATAGGAAGTCGTACAGTTCTTAGAGATGTTTGGGCAACTCGTTAATCTGCCTCATCAGGGAGGGAGGGGACAGAGGCCTGGGGTAGAAAAGGCCAGCCTCATTTTTTTTTTATTGTGATGAAATTGCAAACTTACATCCTGAGACTAAAATTAAATGGAGGAAAGGTTTGCCCGTCGTGGGTGGTCTTCCTCGGGCCCTTTAGAAGGAGGGATCGGATGGAGCAGGAGAGCACATTTAGCAACATTTCCAATAGGGTAATGACAGCAATCATGATAGCTGTCCCCCTTGGGAAGGAGAAATCACAAAAACCTACACAGTGACAAAAATAAACAAGCGTGTAACGCCAGCAGAGAAGGCCTGGCTGGCTCTGAACTTGGAGAACATCAAAGTGAAGCCAGTTATCAGGCTGTCCAGGCTCCAGGCTCCTTCGCGTCCTGCTCAATGCTTTTATCAGCCGTTTGGACTTTGGAGGAGCCCAGAGGACACTCGCTGAGCACAGCTGTGGGGAACAGACGTGCTGGACTACAGAGTCTGAAAAGAAAGGATGCTCAGGCTGTGGCTGATAAATGGGGGGCACAGGAGAAAATTTCACAGGGATGAACAACCCTCCTCCATTTAGATTCCAAAAATTCCAACCCATGAAAAGAGCAGAGAACGCCCAGACTGAAGTCAGGCAGAACCGGGAAGGAATCCATACCTGTGCGTCCCCTGGGCAGCACAGGGTGTGAGGCCCTGGAGCCCTGGCTTCCTCACCTGCGGAAAGGATGAGACTTGCCCAGCATTCACCCAGTGGGTGCCAGGCATAGTTTTAGGCACTGGGAATAAAGGGGTGAAGAAACAGAATTTTTAAATTCCTAAAGAAATCAGATTTTAAAAAATCCTTGTGGTGACGGAAATGTTCTGTACCGTGATTGTGGAGGATGATACAGAAGCCTACGCATGTAATAAATTGCATAGAAACACACACACACACACACACACCCCTGCAGGTAAAAAACGAGAAACTGAGTAAAACGGGTGGATTTAGTCAATGTCATTATCTTGGTTGTACCATTGTATAGCTCTATAAAATGTTGCAATTGGGGGAAACTAAATGAAGGCCGCATTGTCTCTCTCGTATTACGTCTTAGAACCGCCTGGGACTCTACAATGACCTTAATACAAATTTCAATTAAAACAACAAATAAATACATCAAAACCGCTGCCATCCTGGAGCCCACATTCTGATGGGGAACTTCCAAGGTAGACTCCAACAAGATGGCAAGTGTGGGGCCCCCACTTCACATCTCGTGTCGGGGACAGTGGGAGATCAATAATGGCCATTATTAGCTACTTCGTGTCAGTCAGGGGCCTACTCAACTGGAAGTAAATGGCGGTTCAAACTGGGCTTTAAACTGAAGCTGGCATGATAAGGCAATCTTCCCAAAGGTGTGGCCCAGGTTGATGGAATACCAGGAGGGGTAGCTATGCAGAGGAGGAAACCCCAGGGGTAGGTGGGGCAGGGCGGGGCTGAAGGGGCAACCCAGCAGGTAACTTGTGAAGCAGAAATGTATTCTCCCACAGGTCTGGAGGCAGGACTCTGAAATCAAGGTGTGGGCAGGGCTGTGCTCCCTGTGGGGCTTCAGGGGAGAATCCTTCCTGCCTCTTCCAGCTTCCCGAGGTTCCAGGTGTTCCCCGGCTTGTGGCTTCATCCCTCCAACCTCTGCCTCTGTCTCCACACGGCTGCCTTCTCCGTGTCTCTCTGTGTCTGTGTTTGCTCCTCTTCTGTCTCTCTTGAGGGCACTTGTCATTGGATTTAGGGCCCATGCTAATCCAGGACGATCGTATCGCAGATCTTTAATTACATCAACACAGGCCCTTTTCCCCAAATCAAGTCACATTCACAGGTCCCAGGCTGGGCCATGGATGTATCTTTTGCAGGAGCACCTTTCAATCCCCCACAGATGGTTCCAGGTGGTCCAGAGCCTGACAGGGCAGGAAAGCCTAGGCTATGGGTCTGGGGGGCAAAGATAGGCACTAGGGGACCCGGAAGGCAGCACTGGCACAGTCAGTCCCAGGAAAACAGTGATGATGACGATTATGACTACAGCCCGAGATGAAACACCTGGGCTCCGGCAGCGGCCAGCCTCGTCCCTCCACTCTCATTCCCTGAGAGGTGTGTCGCCACCTGCTTGGTTTCCCACTGTGGCCAGTTTTGATTCTCTGCCCAGTATTTGCTCCTTTAGATTGATTACCTCGTGTTGTATAACCTGAGTGGCTACTAGCAGCAGTCTGCAGTCTGCAACATCCAGAAAGCCTCTGTCAGCTTCAGGTATCAGAGTCAGCAGCCTGGGCCTACGGGAGGAAGAGCTTTCCCAGGCAGGACCCATGACATAATCTGGGGGTCCAGGGCTAGCTGAAAATGCAAGGCGCTTTGCTCAGCAGTTACCCATTTTAGGATGGTGTCCACGGGGCATTAAACCCAGCACAGGCCTTTCTGAGTGTGGGGCCCTGAGTGCCCGTGTAGGCCACGTGTCTGTGGAGCTGGACTCGTTCTCAGGTTACAGTGAGGCAGGCAGACCCAAGTCACACAGATGGGGCCGCTGAGTCCAGGCGACATGGGGGGGTCTCAGACAAATGACATTCGTTTTTCATGAGGATTATGGGGTTGGCAGAAACAAGATGGTGAATGTGTCTCTGCAGGGGAAGCCTTGGCTCAAGCTGCAGGCTGACTTCTGATCCCCAGATGAAAATGAGTGAGTGTACATCCAGCTCTCAGCACACTTCAGGAAGGGAAGAATGGGCAGCGGGAGATCCCTCAGATGGGACGCGCTGGTGGTGGCCAGTCCCTCTGTTGTAGCCACGAGGAGCCCTGGGTGTCCTTCGATCCTGCAAGCCGGGGCTTAGTCCTGCTGCCAACCCTGCTCTGAGGCTCCTCCCTGCCCCAGCAGGCTGTAGGGTTGGAACCCAGCACACACACCCCAGGGCAGACTCCTCACCCTTGGCCTGCACTCTGTTTTCCAGCCAGAGTCTCTGAGAGCTTCCATCCTGCATCCCAGCCACCACATGTGCTTAGCAGAGCCAGTGACTGGGGTCTGAGCGTCCCCTCTCTGTGGGAGGAAGCTGAGCATAGCAGGTAAGCAAGCACATGCTGGTGGGAGCTGGACTGCCTGGGTTCAAATCCCAGCTCCGCCACTTGCCGATCAGGGGGTGCTGGTCTGCAGTGAGCGCTCTACTCTCCCTGAGCCTCGAGTTCCCCAGTTGCAAAATGGGGATATGGCCCCACCAGGGATGCTGTGAATGCCACTGCATTTCGGGCATTCAGAACCGCGCCTGGGGTACCCACTGGTCCTTCTTATTGAGAGGTTGAGACATATGGAAGGTGAAATGGGGCCGTTGCTCAAATGCTCCTGTCCATGCGGCAACCTCCTTGCAGTTGGCTGAATGAGGCCCCTTCGGCCAGACATCCACGTTCCGACCCACAGAACCCGTGAATATGTTGCCTGATGTGGCCAAGGGCACTTTGCGGATGGGATTCAGTTTGAGAGAGGAGAGTATCCCAGATGATCTGGGTGCGTCCAAGGTAATCTCAGGGTGCTTACTGGGGGCAGAGGGAAGTGTGGCAATGGAAGCTGTTCAGAGACACCAGCTCTGAAGATGGAGGAGGTGCCAAGAGCTGAGGAATGTGGGTGGCCTTTGGAAGCCGGAGAAGGCAAGAACAGATTCTCCTCTGGAACCTCCAGAAGGAACCAGGTCTCCGGACACCTTGATTTTAGCCGAGGGAGGCGCATGTCAGACTTCGGACCCCCAGAGCTGTAAGAGAGTGAGTCTGTGTTGTTTTAAGGCACTAAGCTTGCGGTCATTTGTCATGGCAGCCTAGGAAACTAATGAAATCATAAAGTGGAAAAAGGTTTCCCAATCTTGCTTAACCATAATTAACTGCTGATTATCGGTCACCTACCAGGGCCAGGCCGCACAGGGCCTTACAGACATTATCTCACTCCATTGCCCCAACGGCCCCAGGACACGAGTGCTATAATCAGCATGTGCAGCTGAGCAAACAGCCTTTGCGAGGCCACGCAGCCTGCCCGAGGCCACCCAGCCGTGAGAGGCAAGGGAGCAATTCGAATCCAGGACCCTGTGGCTCCCAAGTCTATGCTCTTTCCACTTTACCAAGCTCCTTCGGTTTCAGGGGATCAGACAGGACCCACTGAGCAAAGCACCCCGACATGCCAGGCCGACCATGGCTTTTCTTGCTTTTCAAACCCACGTGGAAAGGAAATCCAATCTGTCTGTTCCTGACTCATTTACACACAGTTCATCGAAATGTTCTTCAGTGCGAGTCATCTGAAACCCAAAACGCCTAATGAGCTATTTTTCCTTTGAACCAGGAAGCCAATCCTGCCAGCTCCGGACAGAACTGAAACTTGGAAAGGTCCAAATTCTGTTCCCAAATTAGAAGTGAGGAAGTTCGCTGAGATCTCCACACGGCAGAGTGTAATTAGGACCAGGCTATCTGTCTCCAGTGGGGTCAGGGCCTGGGGCCGGCCCTGGAGCAGGCAGAGCTTCAGGAAGACCATGGCTGGCTCTTCTCCACAACCCCTCCCTGCAGCGGACAACTGGGAGAGGCGTGGAGGGGTGTGCTGGCGTCACAAACAAAATAGGAATAATAGATGACGACTACAGGACACCTGCTCTGGCCAGCACAATCCTTAAGAACTTTACGTGAACTGCACGTCGGCTTCCTCATTATCCCATTTTACAGATGAGGAAACTGACGTCACACACAGATTGATTAAAAGACTTGCCCAAGATGACACAGCCAGAAACCTTGGGCCAGGGTCCTCCAACTGCCGGGCACACTGAGCTCCCCAGAGCACTTGTCAAAGTGCAGCTTCTGACTCAGCAGGTCGGGGGCAGGGCCTGAGACTCTGCATTTCCCATGGGCTCCCAGGGCACACCTGTGCTGCTGGTGTGGGGACCTTACTTCCCAGGCAACAGGTTAGGGCAGAGCTTTTCCACCCAGGCTGCTCTTTAGAATCCCCAGGGATAATACAAAAGAACAAACAAAACAACAGCTCTGATGGCCAGGACCCTGCCAGACCAATGTAGTCAGAGTGTCTGGGGTGGGGAGCAGACATGCATGTTTTAAAGCTACCCAGGTGATTCTGACCTGCACCCTGGGAAGAATCGCCATTCCAGGTCAACAAGTCCAGGTCTTTTCCTCCACGTGGAAGCATTCACTCCCGCAGAGAGCCGTCTCTCCTTAGCAAGGAGCCAGCTGAGCTGGCACGTCCAGGAAGCATTTGCAGGCCGCACCATGCATGCTTGCAGTGGAGCTCAGGCCATGCGCCTCTGTGCCTCTCTGGTCCCTGCCTATGAAATGGGGAGAACAAGGCAGGGAGCTAATAGGGCCATTGGGAGGAGTAAGGAGTTAATCTAAGTGAAATTCTTCAAAGGACACCTGGCTCGTGGCAAGCCTGTCAGTGTCAGCTGTTCTAGCCACTGGGTATTAACTGGGCACTCCCCTGCTAATACGGCCCGGGCACTCCATAAGAATCTGCAACTGCTTGTGAATGAATGAGGCCCGGGTTCAAGAAGCAATGAATGAATGGATTCATGAATGAAGGGTAGCCATCTGAGGCAGGACGCTTCCCTGGGCTCCTTCCTGGCTCCCCATTTGGGCATCTCCCTAACAGCAGGAATCAGCTTGAGCCTTTGCCTAAATTAAACAGCCCCCTCTCCTGAGCCCCACCCTCACGCAAATCCACACTCACTCCCACAGCCCCAGCACACATATGTGTTTATTTTCTTTGCCGTTCACACTTCTCCTTTTACGGTCCCTTCCACTCTGATCCTAAAGGCTTGTCTGATTTTGTACAGAGCTCAAAGCATAGCACTGAAGACACACACCTGGTCTTCCTGCGGTAGGTCAGTGGGTGAAATGGAGAGGCTGTCCAACACTGAGCATCCCAGGGGCTATTTCCCGAGTGTCCACCATGCTGGGAGCCATGGAGAGGCACAAAAAAGGAAAAGGTGTGTATGAAGTTCACTCTGCAAGGAGGCAGCAATGTGGTGTAGAGGAAGGAGCCGTGGTCTGTGTGGTGTAGGGGGAGGAGCTATGGTCTGTGTGGTGTAAGGGAGGGGGCCACAGTCTGTGTGGTATGGAGGAAGGGGCCATGGTCTGTGTAGTGTAGGGGAAGGGGCCATGGTCTGTGTAGTATATAGGAAGGAGCCATGGTCTGTGTGGTGTAGGTGAAGGGGCCACAGTCTGTGTGGTGGGGGAGGGTCCATGGTCTGTGTGGTGGGGGAGGGGCCACGGTCTGTGTGGTATGGGGGAAAGGGCCACGGTCTGTGTGGTGTGGAGGAAGAAACCATGGTCTGTGTGGTGTAGGGGAAGAAGCCATGGTCTGTGTGATGTGAGGAAGGGGCCACAGTCTGTGTGGTGTTGAGGAAGTAGTCACAGTCTGTGTAGTGTGAAGGAAGGAGCTACAGTCTGTGGTGTAAGGGAAGGGGCCACAGTCTGTGTGGTGTGGGGGAAAGGGCCATGGTCTGTGTGGTGTGGAGAAAGGGACCATGGTCTGTGTGGTGTTGATGAATGAGCCATGGTCTGTGTGGTGTGACGAAGGGGCCATGGTCTGTTTGGTGTGGAGGAAGGAGCCATGGTCTGTGTGATGTGGAGGAAGGAGCCATGGTCTGTGTGGTGTAGGGGAAGGGGCCATGGTCTGTGTGGTGTGGGAGAAGGGGCCATGATCTATGTGGTGTGGAGGAAGGAGCTATGGTCTATATGGTGGTGTAGAAGAAGGAGGTATGGTCTATGTAGTGTAGAGAAAGGAGACTGTGGCCTACATGGTAGAAAAGTAGGATCAAATGATCTAGGGCTGCATTATCTGGGCTGAAAACCTGGGTACCATCATTCACTAAGACTGTAAGCATAGTTCACATATGTGTTAGTTACATGCTATAAAAGTGCCTGGCACAAAGCTGATTTCTCAGTCACCCAACAGCTCACACCTCTGTCCAGGCCATTATCACGGGACATTCACTTGGTTATATATTTATCTGCTCTTCTAAATAAAAACAATGAATATTCTTATTGCTGAAACCTGTCACACATCTTAACTATACATAAATAGATTCTTAAGTTAATCCCTCCCCCAAATGTGTAACATTTTAAAGATATGGAAATAAAAAAGATAACATCAAGGACCTAACTAATCTCCACCTTTGCACACTGTCTCATCTCAGGAAGTCACTGTCTGGGGCCGGCTAAGGAGCCGTACTATGCAGAAACCATACCCAGGACTTCAGGCCGAACCCAAACCCTCCTTGCCCAGCCCAGGAAAAACGTACTGACTGCCAAACAAAATAGGAAGTCCCGCCCCAGGAAGTTCCACCCCAGGAAGTCCTGGCACAGGAAGTTCCACCCTTAGAGGTGGGCTTTTCCCTGTAGGCCTATGCTGTCCAATATGGCAGCTCCTCTCCCCACGTGGCTGCTGAGGGCTTGAGATGTGCCTGATTTGAATTGTGAGATGTGCTGTAAATGTAAAATACCTAACCAACTTTGAACAATTATCAAATCACAATTTAAAAAAGAATTTAAATATATCAATAATTTGTATGTTTATTATAGGTTCAGGTGATACATTTTGGATAAATTTGCTTAAAATATTTAAAAAGTTAACTTCTGTTTCTTTTTGATCTCACAACAATCCTGCGCAGTTAACATCTCCTCACCATTTTCTTGGAGAGATGGGACACGGGCCCCAGGCCACAGCTTGTTGGGAACTGTATAGTCCAGAACCTGGCCTCTGTAGGTGGTTTCACTGTCATCCTCGAAAGTCCATCTGCCTGGACTCCTCTCCAGGGCTCCTTGCATTTTAAAACTGGGGCTGCCAAGGCCTTAAGGCGCACCTAGCTTTTGCATCCTCTGAGTATCTGGACTTCTATGGGGACACCTGGCTGTGATCCCATAAGCCTGAGGGAGCTGCAGGACAACTGGGAAAGCGGAAGCAGACTGCCTTCCCTACCCCACAGCCCTCCTGCCTGTGGTCCCCCATCCCTCCAAGCCCCTCACTGTGCAGGCCTCTTGTCCTGAGCCCTCTGCTCCTCTTCACTGCCCAGGAAGAGCAGGGCTCCGTGGAAGTGAAGAGGCTGCCATGTCACTTCAGTTGAGTGCTGTTTCCATTAGGGCAACTGTTGACAGGAACGTGTCACATCAGAAGATGGATGCTGGTTTTGTCCCATGAGTCCTAAGACTTCAGTGCCAGAAGTGGCCCTGAAAGGCCTTTTTTCAGTAAATTACTGCGTTTATTTAGTCCTTGAAGGGTTGTGTACAGACTCCGCCTGGCTGAGGAGGTGGCTGCAGCCACTTACTCCTGGATGGCTGTTGATTCTGGGTGAGGCTATCCCTGGACTCACCACACTTTCCACCAGAGGCAACGTCAGAGCCAACCTGGCTCAAATCCCCCACCTTTTGGCATTTCCTTAAGCATTAGAAGCTCATTTTGTTATTCTTTTCAGTCTTCATTAGATATAACTTCATTGGCACATTTTGAGTTAGTTACAGCAGCATGGTGTGCTAAAGAGAACACCACCACGGAGGTCTGTAAGCTCCCAAATCAGGGAACCACTCACAGCCCCCTTACACACTTGCACTTTCTGGGTGAGACCTGAAAGCCATTCTTTGCAGAGTGCCCGCTATGTTCCTAGCTCTGTGCTAAGGAAAGCCCTTCAACTAGGATTTCGTAGCCCCATTTAGAAACTGAGGTGAGGAGAGGCGGAGAGACCCCCAGGAACGGCGGCATCAGAACTTGGAGGGGGACTGTAGTTCCACGACCCTGTGTAGGCTGCTGATTACATGATTAGTAGGAGGCACCACTGTTTCCTGCAGGGCCACACATTGATTTTCACGTCGATCGTCAGGGCTTCACCTCGCGAGAGATGCTATTAAAATAAGCCTACGCTGGAGTAACTGGAACCCTCCCACACTGCTGGGGGGAATGCAAGATGGTGCAGCCGCTGTGGAAAACACCTGGCTGATCCTCAAAAACTGAAGCCTAGAACGACCATTGAAAACAGGTACTCATGCACAACTGTACACAAATATTCTTAGCAGCCTAGCCGTGACAGCCAAAAAGTAGAAATAACTCAAGTGTCCATCAGTAGTGAACGGCTAAACAAAATGTGGTCTATCCACATGATGGAATATTATTCAGCAATAAAAGGAAAGTAATTCTGATACATGCTATAACATGAACGAACCTTGAAGCAATTATGTGAAGTAAAAGAAGCCAGACACAAAAACATTCCATATTTTATGATTCCATTCATACGAAAGGTCTGGAATAGACGAATCTGTGGAAACAGAAAGTGGGAGAGCTGGGGACTGGGGAGAGGTGGGAGAATGAGGGATGGCATCTCATGAGCTCAGGGTTTCCTTCTGGGGTAATGGAAACGTCTTGGAACTCGACAGAGGTGGTGATTGCACACAGTGTGGATGTACTAAATGCCACTGAACTGTTCACTTTAAAATGGTTGACGTTATGGTATGACGAAATGTTAATTTCACCTCAATAAATAAAATATTAGAAATGAGCCTGGAGCTGCAGAAAGCCAGAGGCCTGGGGCTGTGGGTTAAGTCCCTGACCCTGAGACTGCAGATTCTCTATGTGATATGGGGCAGGAGGGCTCAGCACCACCTACCGGCCATTCTTGTGTTGTCTTCATTTTTTCACAGAGTGGGACCCTTGTCTCTTCCTCCCAATGTGGCCCAGGGACACTTTAGACAAATCAGCGCAGTGGGCGGGCACTGAGCCTCTGATTTTGGGCAAAACCACCAACTTCACAAACATCCAACCCACTGAAGCCAAGAGCTCCTCAGCCCCTCCTGAGACCACGTGGGCTCTGCAGACAACTCCCCAGGCCCCAGAAGGTTCTCCAGTGCAACAGAGAGGAGCTCTCCTTATCCTAAGTTTCTTTCAACTGCATCAGGAGAGTTTGTAAGCCATTTCCCCACCTGCAAGTCTCAGCAGAGGGCATCTCTCATGCCTCTTCTCCTGCCTCCCAGTGCCCCCATTAGGCCCCTGCAGCAAATTCTCGACAGGCAGCAAAGACTGATAACTGCCCAGAGAGGTGGTCCCAGCCCCCATGCCTGAACTCTCCAGAGGGAATTATGTGCTTTTATAGAAAGATCACCAGTTTCTCCTGGGTTTTTATAAAACCCTGTAGTTTCTCTCCTACTGCCTTGTTAATGAATTTGGGACTCCCTTTGTGGACCGGATTCAAGACGAAGGTGTTAAAAAGTGAAGCTGGGTGACTGGAAAGCCCTACTTTTTAAATCCCCCCCACCCCACCCCCCACACACAAAGCGTTGTTAAAGTCATAATCCTTGGCGTTGCCAAAGGCGTAGAGAGATGAGTGGCTGCCTGCCTTGCTTATATGGAGTGACCTTACAACCTCTCTAAGGATGATGTGGAAGTTCCCGCCAGGAGCTTGGAACCTTGATGTGAAACTTCCATGTGTCACTCCTTTCATGTGAATGCCTGTATCTGTAACTTATAGAAAGAAATCGACAGGCAGGTTCACACAGATTTATGTGTAAGAGTTTACATTTGCATCATTAGTTATAAAGGTGAATATTTGGCAACAATCTAAGTGCCCGACAATAGGAGATGGCTGAAATAAGCATGACATGAGCTACTAGGGAGACACCAAACTGATGTCCGCACTGGGCTTTTGTCCTGGCTTTTCTGCTCGTGGGCAGAATCACCTTCCTTCTCTGGACTTTATCTTCCTCATTTTTTACAACAGAAATATATCCCCAGGTTCTAGGGGATAAGTGGCCTTGGTTTTTCCAGAACTGCTAGGGGCCTCATATACATATATATATATATATAAAAATATACATATTTCTTAAATAATAAAGAAAAGGAAACATTGCATAAAAAAGGTTCTAAAATTATATATAAAATAATTCAAACTGTGTTTAAAATGTACATAGGGAGACAGAGACAGAGAGAAATAAAATATAGCAAAATGCATAAAGCAGTTAATCCCAGGATGGCAGGGTTATATTGATTAATAAATTACTCCTTAAACATTTTTATTTTTAAAAAACTTTCTATAATGAATATTTTGTTTTATAAGAAACATGATACCTTTACAATTGAAAGAAACATGTTTGTTTTTAAACCTCTGCCCCTTGTAAACTAAAACAGTTATAAAGGAAAATGGTACACCTTAGATAATCGCACCTCGCACTTTCTAGGTTGAAACATCGCATGTGGAGATGCATCATTCCAGGAGGCATGAGTGGGTTGTGGAAAATGGTCTTGGTCTCATTTTGTGGGTCAGGAGACCAGGTTCTAGGGGGCCAAGCAGCCTTGGTTTTACTAGAACTGCTTCAGGTCTCACCTGGGAAATGGGAATGAAATGTCTCCCTTGAGGCTGTGATGTCACTGGGGTAATGGCTGTGGGTATTGCCCAAGCTCCGGGGAGGAGCCATGCACTTGGGCACAGCAGAGAATGGACAGCAGCCCCTGCCCATCCTGGGTGGCACAGGTTCGCTGGTTGGTCCACCTGGAAGGAGGAGAGCCCTGGGCTCTGGGTCCCACCCTTCCCTCATCTGGCCAATTACAGCCGTGCCTGGGCCAGCTTGTGGCCACCTTCAGCTGACTGAGTGCCTGATGAGCGCTCTGGCACTGACCTCCTCTCTCTGGGCCTTGGTTTTTCCCACTGTAAAGTGAGAAGATCTCTAGGTCAGTGTTTCCGAAACCTCATCATTCAAGTTCTGCTAACCTGTCAACATTCTTGCTGCATCTCTTTGCTATCCTGTGCTTATCTACTTAATTTTCTTTAAGTAAATTCACTTTAATTTTTTAATTTATTTATAAACATAGGTGATACCTATTATCCTTTGATTTTTTTTTTTTTTTTTTTTTTTTTTTTTTTTTTTTTTGAGGCAGGGTCTTGCTCTGCTGCCTAGTCTGGAGTGCAGAGGTGTGATCATGGCTCACTGCAGCCTCCACCTCCCAGGCTCAAGCAATCCTCCTCCCTCAACCTCCTGAGTAACTAGGACTACAGGTGCATGCCACCATGCTTGGCTAATTTTTTGACTTTTTTGTAGAGACGAGGTCTTTCTATGTTGCCCAGATTGGTCTTGAACTCCTGGGCTCAAGCAATCCTCCCATCTCAGCTTCTCAAAGTGTTGGGATTACAAGTGTGAGCCACTGCGCCCAGCATCATTTGCTTTTTAAAAAATTTCATTTAACAAATATCTTTTTGTTTTCAACTTTTATTTTAGACACAGCAGGTATAAGTGCAAGTTTGTTTCCTGGGAATATTGCATGATGCTGAGGTTTGGGGTTTGAATGGTCCTTTCACCCAGGTACTGAGCATCATACTGAAGAGTTAGTTTCTCAGCCCTTGGCCGCCTCTTTCCCTAGTACGCTGTTCCTATTGTTGCTGTCTTTCTGTTCATGAGTACCCCATGTATTTCTTTTTAAAAGGAAACTTTCCATGGCAATTGTAAATGGGAAAGGAACACCCACCAACATAACCGCACAAATTATATTCAGTGAAAACAAAGTAACGTTATTGAATTCTAGTGATACTGTAGACTGATGAATTTCCACTCCGAAGGCCTTGGCTTTTATGTTTTGTTTTAGAGAGATGCGGGTCTCACTCTGTTGCCCAGGCTTGTCTTGAACTCCTGGGCTCAAGTGATCCTCTCCGTCCTCCTACCTCAGCCTCCCAAAGTACTGGGATTACAGGTGTGAACCACCACAGCTGGCCTGCTTTTTCTTAAAAGGAAAAGGCAGCCCCTGCTAGAAAGGTGTAAGATAGAACAGCATTGAAGGAACACTTTCTCCTTGATGTAGTCAGAAAGCTGGAAAGACTGGGAGAAATGATGTACTCACTTCTGAAGTGATGTATTGACTCCCTGTCCTGTACCTTGTGGAGACGAGCAAGGAAGTGCCATCGGCTTTGAGGCCTCAGCTCCCAGCTGTTCTCCTGAATCCCAGCAGGCTTCCCAGGCTGAAGGCCTACTTGGTTTTCATTAGGCCCCAGAACAATGGAGGGTGTTAAGCTGTTTATTATTTCAAGTCAGCAGAATTAGCGAAGACTTCGTGCATAGTACTTAAACCTATGCCACCCTCTAGAAATCCAGCCTCTTTCAAGAGATGCAAATTGTTCTCAAATCTCTTATTAGCAATACTCTTAACTGTTGAAAGATTACAGGCCATTAAGAGGTTTGAGAAAGCACAGAGGCCCCTGAGAGCCGCGACAGAGGGCTGGAGACACCGAGGGGGTTTTCCTGGGCACTTGGGGTGAATGTGCAGCTCACTGTGCAGCCGCCGCCAGATGCTGTGTGCTGGACACTGGACACCTCACATGGCCTCGTCCTCACCACCACCCTGCCCATGGGGAGTGTTAAGCCTGTTGTACAGATTTTTCAGTGGAGCTCAGAAAGGCGGAGTTATTCTCTAAGAAAACTCATTCATTCATCCATTTAAAAATATTTACGAAAGCCTCCTATGTCAGCCATGGTTCTGGGCACTGGAGATACGACAGTGAAGCTGTTACAACGGGTAGTCAGGTATGAGCTGGGCAGGAGAGGGCTCCCCCACACACATCAGGAGTGTCAGACAACCATCAGCTGATGGTCAGGTGGATGTTACTGTCGTGCTAAAGTAATAATTGGTCACAGCTGGTGCCAGGGAACGGGCCCTCTCCTAGCAGATAGAAAACACCTGAAACTGGTGATCAGCAACTTCCCAGTAAGATCTCAGGAGTTAGAAGTAACACAAGACTGACCGGGCGCGGTGGCTCATACCTGTAATCCCAGCACCTTGGGACGCTGAGGCGGGTGGATCATGTGGTCAGGAGATTGAGACCATCTCTGGCTAACACAGTGAAACCCCATCTCTACGAAAAATACAAAAAAATTAGCTGGGCATGGTGGCGGGCACCTGTGGTCCCAGCTACTTGGGAGACTGAGGCAGGGGAATGGTGTGAACCTGGGAGGTGGAGCTTGCAGTGAGCTGAGATTGTGCCACTGCACTCCAGCCTGGGGGACAGAGCAAGACTTTGTCTCAAAAAAAAAAAAAAAAAAAAAAAAAGAAGTAACGCAAGACCCGGAAGTACGCCAACATCGAAAGCCCCAGGTCAAAAAGTCAAGCTGTGCACTTGATCTCTCAAGTCACCCACTTGCCCCTCTTCCAAGGGTACTCTCTTTCCTTCCTTTCATTCTTGCTCTAAAGCTTTCTAATACACTTTTACTCCTGCTTTAAAACTGGCCTTGGTCTCTCCTTGTGCTTTATGCCCCTCCGTCAAATTCTTCCTTCTGAGGAGGCAAGAATTGAGGTTGCTGCAGACCTGTCTGGATACGGACTCTCCACCATTAACAGACCCTAACAGGCAAAAACTAGCCGCCTAATGGAACCTGCATTCTCATGGGGGAGGGCATATATCAGAGATTCAGAGTGGGGTCAGATGGTGCAGAAAATACCTGCAAAGGCCGGGCGCGGTGGCTCAAGCCTGTAATCCCAGCACTTTGGGAGGCCGAGACGGGCAGATCACGAGGTCAGGAGATCGAGACCATCCTGGCTAACACGGTGAAACCCCGTCTCTACTAAAAAATACAAAAAACTAGCCAGGCGAGGTGGTGGGCGCCTGTAGTCCCAGCTACTCCGGAGGCTGAGGCAGGAGAATGGCGTGAACCCGGGAGGCAGAGCTTGCAGTGAGCTGAGATCGCACCACTGCACTCCAGCCTGGGTGACAGAGCGAGACTCGTCTCAAAAAAAAAAAAAAGAAAAAACCTGCAAATACGAGGTATAGGGTGGAAGGGGCAGGTCCGAACAGCATCGTCTACGCCTCACCTAGCTCTCGGTCCTTTTTCAACATTTCTCCTGAATATGCTCTACACATATTAAACCCACGAGTGGGTTGCATCAAGGCCAGCATCCTGGTGGTGACACTGCACTGTGGTAGGAAAGATGTTACCAACGGGGGAAACTGGATGAAGAGTACAGAGATCTCTCCGTGTTACTCCTCACACCTGCCTAGGAATCTACCATTATCTCAACATAAAACTTTGTTTTTTAATTAAAAAAAAAAAAAGTCTTTGACCAAAACCAAACTAATAACAATGACTCCCATCTGTCAAGTGCCTGGAGAGGCTGATGGTTAACAAACAGCCCTGGAGCCAGACCACCTGGGTTCAGATCTCAGCTCCACCTGTGGCCTTGGTCAAACGACAGCACTGCCCTGGGCCTCGGGGCTGACATCTGACAGATGGGTTTGTGGTGGTGACCACCTCCTTCGGTTGGTGTGAGGAGGAGATGTTTATGAGCAAGGACCCCACTTGTGCTGTTTGTTTTTTATTGTTATGACTTTGTGGAGGGTTCTGGAAGGCTCTGTACTGACCTTTTATAAGCCTCGAACATTCTCTCAGGTAATCCCCACAGCCACACTTCAGAGGCAGGACGAGGCCCACTTCACAGTTGAGGAGTTGGGGGCACCTAGAGCTCAGGTTGAGCGGTGGGTCTGTGGGACCTGGAGGCTGCTGGCGGAAGGGAGGGGGCTGAAGGGCACCTCTTGGACGGGGGTTGCTACATCCCAGTCCTGCCCAGCCCTGGAGAGGCAGGACCCTGCCCTGGCCACACAGGCTGCAGGGATGCTGACTCTGGGGCCAGGCTCCGTGCAAACCATCATCTCCCCCAAGGAAAAGCACCGAGGCACTGTGTCCTCTGGGGTGTCTGGGATTCAGAGACTCCCCAACGCTTTGCAGAGCTAGGGGCCCGTGTGTCCTCCCGCCATCTTAGGGAGAAGCTGGAGCTGAAAGTCCGCCTCATTCCCAGAATCCAAAAGACAGAGGGTCTCCCTCACCAGCCGGGGTCCTACATCTTTTCTAAGCCTGCTCCAGTTTTTGTTTTGTTGCCATGTTTGGCTCAAGCCTCATGTGTTGTCCCAGCAAAAATTGGTTTGATATTTCCAGAAAGGTTTCTTCTCCTCCCCGAGAACAAACAGATCCGAGCTCCACACAATTCACACCCTCAGGGCTCAGGAACCAGAAAGAATAGAGGAGGAAATCGGCGTTGGAGGCCTGGGCGGGTGCACCAGGGAGAGAGATGCAGCGGGCGCCACTTCACGGGGCCACCCCACAGCAGGCGCTGCTAATCCCAGCTATGGAAATCCCAGCTATGGAAGAGGAAACTCCGGCCTCAGAAAGGAAAAGTGACTCCCAGAGGAGCAGAACTGGCTGGGGTTGTGGCTCTGAGGACACCACTTAAGAAACTCTCTTAAATAATCATCATGTTTTCCAATTTAATAATAATACCCTCCTCTCTTCTCAGTACCACTGCCCTGCAGAGGTCAGGGGCTGAATCTGAGCTCTGGTACTTACTAGCTGTAGCCTTGGGGCAAGTCTCCTGGGCCTCACTTACCCCATCGGTAAAATAGGCACAAAAAATACCTACCCCATAGGGTAGTGGACACAGTGAAAAAGATTAACCGACATGAGGCTCCTGAAATGGTGCCTGACTAGATATTCATTCTCTCTCTCTCTCTCTCTCTCTCTCTCTCTCTCTCTCTCTCTCTCTCTCCCCCCGCCCTCTCCCTCTCTCTCCATATACGTATATGTTAGCTGTCATTAAAGAGGTTTATGATTTACAGAAAAGTAAGTGGGCCAATGTAGCATTGTAAATACTTATAACAAATAACTAGAATTCATCTTAATTCAACAAGATTTGAATTTTTCCCAGAAGGCTTTTATGTTTTCTCTTGGGTTTTGTCTTACTGTATTTACTAAGACAGGGAGATTCCCATGCTGATGAAGGGGAGCGTTCCTGAGGTCGCTTTTGGGCCAGTCCTGTGCATGCTCTCGGTTTGGACAGCGAGGCCCTGGGGCTAGGGTAGGGACCAGCACAAGATAACCAGGGGCCGCATCGCTTTCCTTCAGACCCAACCCACAAACAAAGGGACAGAACAGATGTGGGCATCCTGGAAACCTCTCCCAAAGCTGAGAGCGTTTCTGCTTCACGAAGAACCAGTCCAAAGCGCCCCCACCCAGCTCGCGCCGCCGCCCGGGTGTCAAGTAGGCTGCAGTGGTGCTTTCCTCGCAGGCTGCTGTGGCCCTTGGACCAAGGTGAGCCCCCACTCTGGCAGGGCACCCTTCGGGAGCAGGAATTAAAGACAAAGAAACAAAACCTCAGAAGTCTCCAGTTCATTACATGGAAGTGTATTTCCTAAATTTGAATCTAGAAGTTTAGGCTTGGGGCGGTTCTCAATCCCTGGCTGTGCACAGAATTACCTGGGAGCTGGTAAAAATAAATACATAATAAATAAAGCAGTCACATGCCCTCAGGGTCTTCTAAGTCCCTGGGGGGCATCTGTGCCGTAAAACTCTCTAGGGAATGAGAACTGCTGGGCCTAGGATGGGAGCTTTGGGCTAGGGACAGCAGGAGACAAAGGTCTCTGCAGCAGAAGTGAGCGCCAGTGACAGGAGAATGGGGCAGATCCCTGCCACCTCCCTCAGCCACCCACCCAGCCTCTCCTCGTCCCTGCACTTTCCAGAGAGCACTGCTTGCCTCCCACTCCCCTGACCCTGCCTCATCTTCTCAGCTCTGCCTGGCTGTTAACAGCACCAGGACTTCTCCCCTCTCCCCAGGTCTCTAGCCCCAAAGCGTTTTCAACTTCACGTCTTTCTTATCTGCCTGCCCGGAACCCCATCTTCACCTCCTTCATCTCCCTCTTTCTGGTTTCCCTTCCTGGCGTCCCAGGCCAGCAACACACTGAGTCCTGCAGCTATGACCTTCTTCCGCATCTCAGCTTCTCTCCTTTGATGCTCAAGAGGTGTAAACAACAAACAGGCTTCCCTGGGCTCTTATTGATTAATTGAGGCAGCACTCAGGCCCTTCTCAAGCCTGGCCTCCAGCTCTGGCCTCCAGCTCTGGCCTCCAGGCCCTGGGAGGGGCATTAAACACTGGGTCCACCCACCCTGGCTTCAGACTTTCATAGCTTCTGTCCTCACTCACTTGCCACTACACCTTCCCCTCTGGCCTCATAAGGGCATTCAAAGTAAATCACAGAAGGAATCCTGAGGCTGTTTTCTTTGGATGTGGATATGGAAATTCAGCTAGAAGTTGGGGGAACCAGAACTTAGCCTGGGGACTGGCGATTCTCTCCAGAGCCCTTGGAGCCACCAGGTGCCAGGCGTGGCTGCTCAACCCCTAGGCTTTCAGTGTCTTTCTTCAGGGCCACTGTCCCTCCAGGCAGTATGCACGGTGGTCAGGAGCCTCACTAAGAAGCGGGGCTGTGACACCTCTGGGGTTAACAGAGCAGAGGTGACATGCAGAATGCACCTGGAATACACCTGGCCCTAGAGAGCGCTCCACAGTGGCCTCAGCCCCTATCCACCGTTCTCTGCGGCGCTTTAAAGTCCGTCGGCGGCGTGATCTCATGTGCGGCCCTCACCGCTGGCCGGTAGGACTTACAGGAAGGAATCAGGCCGAACCTCTGGAGTGGGTCCGGACTGAAAAATAAACTGCTCTTCTATCTGTGTTGTGGGGAGGGGAGGCAATTTCCTGGAGGGCCCTGGGAGAGGTTCAGTGTTAGGAATGAATCTGTAGAATCTTCTGTGTGATTTGGAGATGAGAAGTGACTGGCAGTTTCAGGCAGATCAGTCAGGGGAGGGCTGTTGGGCTGTGTGCCTTGTTGGGTTTGCATGTTCTGAAGTTATTTGACAAAGAAAACAGTAAAGAAGTGAATAAAAATATCCAGTTGTGTTTTTGAAGCACTTTTATTCTAAGACCACTTTCAGGGATGAAGGAGGAAAGACATAGTTATCTGCTTGCCCCAGCTCTCACAGCCGGACGCTGCGGCTCGGGTAAGATCTTAAGGAGTTTTCTTAAGGTCTGGCTTTGAGCTCCTGCCCAGCTCCATTCCTCTGTGTCAGAAGAGTTTAATGAGTAAGAGGGTGGTCGCTGAGAGATGCAAAGAGTCTCAGGAGAAAACGCGTCCCAGAAACAAAGGCACGCCCGTGGTCACACAGAAAATAGGAATAAATGCTCAGTCTCCCGCCTCCCTAACCTCCAAGAAGACCATAAACCCCAGCTCAGAACTGGCTTGCAAGGCATTGACGCATTGCAGGGGGGAAGGCAAATATCTCCTCAGCTAACGAATGTGGGGAAGGGGGGGGTGATTTTATATTCCAAATGATTTTTTTTTTCTTTTGAACATAGACATCTGGTGTCCTATAAATAAAATTCAAAATGTAAATACTGTAAAGCCCATTAGAGAGTGGTTTTAGGTTTGGTGGGAGCACGGGTCAGTTGCTAACTCACTGCACTGTGGTGGGAAAACATCACCCCACACGTGGGTGTTCTCGGCTCCAGCAAGCCGCCCGCGTCACTGCAACAGCCGGGCTGCACTTCGTCTTATGAATAAACATTAAAACACGGGTCAATTGTCTTATATTTATTATGTTGCACGAACAGTTTTAAATAGCTACCTAAAAACCTTTCTGCTTTCATTTCATACATTGGGGAAAAAAATACCTTGTGAAGGGAGAAGACCGCACTTCTTAAAAGGACCCAAATTCCTGTGCTCACCAATGAAGCCTCGGGACATGCGCTCGGCCAGATTTTAATATCAGGTTTAAAATGCTCTTCCAAAGACATCTGCTGTTCGAGACATATTAAACAAGCTTTATTTAATAATGCTCAATTTGACTTTTCCAATTTAAATATGTGCTCTGATCAGCAACCATTTGATCCCGGTTTCATTTCAGGCTGAAGAATAATTTCTCTTGGTTGTTTTTCTTCGGTTCTGGGTTGATCCTGGGGCCGAATGGCTGCTCTCGAGTTCCCTACATTTCTCGAGTCTGTACTGTGAGTGGAAAGAAACAGAGCCATAAAAAGCCTCTCCCAAAGCTGCTGTATAACGTTTACATTGTGTGTCCTCACATCTGTCTGGCTGAAGACAAAAGATATCATTTAAAAGACTCCTCCTAACTGGATAATTATACGGAGAGGTTTTATTTTTTAAAGTAGAGCATCCGAATGCAAAGAAATTCCCAAGGAGGTGTTCTTTTTCTAGATATATTCTGCTACCTACCCTCTGCTTTTCCCCTGTTCGGGGATTTTTATAAGAATTGTTTACACCAAATGGTCATCCATTAGCGGTCAAGGATTTTAAGGCAGCAGCAAGAAGAGGGAGAGTTATTTTAATATTTTAGTTCAATGTGTTTTACAAGAGGGAATGCCACTGTAGATCCCACTAACCTCAGGAACATTTCAGATCGATCTTTTGGTTCCCGTCATTACTATTCTGATTTTACTAGAATGCTATTTAAAAAGCAGACCTTGAATTTTGGTTTTATCTTCTCACGCCACCTTCAGAAAATAGCCACCATGAAGCCCGTGACCCTGGTCCCCCTCTCGAGGTATCGTAAAGCCATTCATAACGGCATAAATGCCTGACAACACTCCCTGATTCCAGCCCGGGGTAAGTCAGACGGTGGTGAGGGTGGGAGAAACGCTGTCGGTTATCCGTGCACCCTCTCTACAGGGACTGTGAGCCCAGCCTGGGAGGAGGGGTCTTTTGCTGTGAAAGGAGCATTTATTAGCGCAGGGCCAGCGCCTGGTTTATGGACCCCGGCCGGGTGGGAGGATGCCACCCCATCCCGCCTGCAGCCTGCGTCCTGGCCTGAAGTGTTTACCGTCAGGGTGATTTACACCATCCAGGTGTTCATTTGGGAAGCATCTCGGCCCTAAGCTGATGCAGCGATTGCAGCGGGTTTGCAGACTGCAGAGTTTTTCTATTCATCAGGGTCCAGGGGCCAAAAAGACAGTTTTTGTAAATGCTGGCCCAAAGCAGCCTCCTCTCCTGTGATTCCACAAAGGAAGGCTGAGTGACCATGTTAGCCAAGCTCCCCGGTGCCCTGTCCATGTTGGAGAAATGGCCCCTTAGTGCAGTTGCCCTGCTCTCTCACCGATCCTCTCATCAGATCAGTTCCTCCCGGCAGTCCCTGTCCTCCGGGCTTTGGTGGCCGTGTGGATGCTAAGCCGGGCTTTCCTTCTGCTCCTTTAGCACCCTGGGGCTTTCAAAAGGGTCTTGCTCAGCCGATTCTTTTCTGAATGGAATTTGGGGTTCTCAGACGAGCCTGGAGTGGTGGTGATTGCTCCATTTCTCCCCAGCCCCACAGATCAGCCTCTGCTGGGTGCTTCCATTTTAAGGGATGCATTTTCCAGGAGCCGCTTTCTCGAGATAACCATTCTAATATTTTTGCTCACTTTTCAGCACAAGTGATGGCGTTATTGTTTTGTCACTGGGTTTCCACGGGGAGTCCCTGAGACCTATGCCTGGCATAATTTGAATGCCAAATTAAAACATGCCCCAAGACACTAAAAATGGCCTTTTTGTTTGATTTAAAAAAAAAAAATTTAAATTTGTTTTATCATATCCATTTCATCTCCATTTAAAGGAGTTTGGACATTTATTAACATATCCATTTTTACACTTGTACTAATCTTTTCTCCAGCCACTTCTGGTACTCTGATGAAAAAACAAGAAAATGTATTTTTTGCCTCATAGAACTCTTTCTACACACACACACACACACACACACACACACACACGCACACACACACATGAGAGTGAGGGGAGGATTCTTGTAGTGAAGTAAAAGATGATTCTTTGTCTATGTTTAATTTTTGCAAATAATGTTTTGCTAATCCTGAAAGTAACTTTTTTACTGATCCTGAAAATACTGATGCTGAAAATTTAAGAGCTCATTTCATCTTAGCTGGTTTTCTCTCCCTGATGAAATTCTCCCAGAATAGTTTTTTTGCACCCTTGCAAGATGGGTAAACATAAAGCATTTGGTCAAACACAGGTGGGTTAAAAAGGGGGAACCATTTGATCCAGTTTTAGCAAATAATATATTATTCCTTCTGCTTTGAACTCTACATTTAAAATAGTCTTTTACGCCAATGATTTGAATACTAACAAATTCACTTAAAAAGCATCCAAACTTCCCGTTTGTGCTCTTTTCTCCCTGGACTATAAATATGTAAACCTCCCCAACAGAGTGAAAATAGCATTGATTTGCCACACTAAACAGGGAAGCGTTTGCACCAGCAACTGTTTAAAATCACTGGTCCTGGGATGAAGAAAAAAATGGCAGAAATAAAATAAAATTTTTCATTTCCAAGCATCAAGTTGAAGCCCTTTGAAGCGATCATCGGCTCCCTGGGAAACGCTTTTTCTCTGTTACCTGGCACAGCCAAACATTAAAAAGAAACGTGGAAAACATCACACTGACCCAAAGAAAATTGAAAGAAAAGTACTGGAGACCAATTCTCACCCTTGCTATAGACAGAATAAGTACGTGCGTTTGTGAACCTTAACTGTTGATCTAAATATGTTGCTTCAACAGATGTCCACTCGTGGATACAGACACATGAAAATACACGAGACCATGCTCTATTTTAAAGAATTGTGGGAGTGTTGAATACTCAAACCCATCGCACACCACCAGGGCAGCTAAGAGCACAACTGAATGAAACCACCAGAATCATTTATTTTAACCTCCACTGGAGCTGTCCCCAAAAAGCAGGTGACTATTGAAAGTGCTTTTTTCTGTTTTTTTTTTTTTTTTTTTTTTTTTTTTAATTCTAAATAACAAGAGAGATAAAAATTAATGTCATTCTATGGGGTCTGAACATTAAAAGGTACGAGAGAGTTAGCCAGGGCCTGCTAAATGGCTAAACAGATTAGTAGCCTTACTCTTCAACATATAAACATCTGAAACCCGTTTCCTGTTTAAGAAAAAAAAAAAGTCTAGGTGGATGACCTCGGGCACTTTTTTTTTTATTAACAAATGTGAATTGTACATCATGGTGGAAAAAAAAATGGTCCACACTTGGTGGTCTTTCTACAGTCTGTATATGGGAGACAGAGAAAAAAATACAAAAATAAACGTTACCTTCTCACTTGCAGGGTGGGCAGTGCCATTTCTGCAGCCGTCCAGGGCTCTGGCAAATGTTAAGGCTGTCACTGCAGACAGAATCCCCATGGTCTGTCTGTGTGCCTCGATAGAGTCCGAAGAAAAACATTCCTCACATTCCTGCCGGTTGGTCCTATCTCCAGGCCTTGGACGCGGCCCGCAGGCTCGTGTCACCCCGTCAGACGGCCTAGGCCACGGCTAATCTAAACCCCTGCCCTCCCCAGCCGGCCCTACGGCAGGGTGAAAACTGGGACCAATTTGCTGCCTAAACCCTGAGGATACAGCAAGTTGATTCTCGACCTTTAAGGACACCGGCTGCGATTTGTTCAGCCGCAAAGAGCTTAGCGGTTCTGGCACATTCTGACAAGATACATTTTATAGGGTTTGTGCTAAAATTTGATATTGGAAGTTGGGATTCCAATTTTATGCCTCCAGTGATAACAATAGCAGCTGGAACCTTTAAGAGATGTGTGTATGCCTTCTATCGAAGAGTTACATAATACAGCTATTTATGTCAAACACCTTATAAGGGAAAGATTTCGCCGAAATGCCAATATAACATATAATACTTTTTCATATTTAGATAGGATGAAAAAATCTACTATCAGTGCTGCATATAATTTTTGGTTTGGAATATTAGATCCGTGGGGGCTGTCGACATTTTAAGTAAGCATCTCCTTGCCTTAATCTACGAATTCATCGAAGGGCCTTTTTACAATATTGTTTCTGTACAAAAGACAAATACCGATACCTGATTATTTGATTTTCCAAGTCCTTCTAATGAATGTACACAAAAGAAGGGCACAATTTCATGTTGTTTGATTTGACTTCTGTAATTCCCAGCATGCCATAAAGCCATTCAGTGATCCCTTATAAACCCAGGCTGCTTTTGTCTCCTGAAAATGGCCGTGGTTTTGGAGAGGAACTGGCTGACCAGAACCTTGATAGTTCTGATGAAGGAAGAGATCCGCCACTCAAGGAAGAAAGCCTTTCCCAGCAAAGAAACAGCAGTGCCCAGTTCAAGGCAGCATCTGCAGCTCGATTTCGGAGGGGCTTAAATCCCCTCCAGCTTCCCTGGTGATACCACAGCAAGCTTTCAGAGGATGAATCCCACCACCAAATAGACAATGACTCTTGTTTACACCAGACGCTTAGGAGTGACCACGCGTGGGCCTGCGAGGCGGGCTTGGCTGGAAAATCCCAGCTTCCCTCTTAGTTTTTCTGCTCAGATGGCAGAATCTAATTGAGATGGGAAGAGAACCCCGATTAGCAAAGCCAGGGGTTCGCCTGCACCCACGCATGTGCTGGTTCTGTCCCCTTGCTTCAGTTTTCTTTGATGAATTGGACGGTGTGACCACGGGTTAATGAGAAAGCCCAGTTGGACGGCGGCACACACGGTCATCTGGATGCTCTCTGCTCCTGCCCTGGCCCCTGAGTCTCCCACCATGGACCACAGCCCCCATTGAGGAACACAGAGATCACGAGGGCCAAATGCAAACACCACTTCTTCTTGGGACCTGTTGCAACCAGGCATCACCAACTTAAACTTGGCAAAACGCAAGTTCAATTTCTTTTGTTCTGAAGTCACAACTTGAATGTAACAGCTCCTAAGCCAATACGATCTGAAAAAGAACTCACAACTGAGCTGACCCCTTCCCACTGTCCGAAAATTGCTTCAGCCTAAATGGAAGGCAATTTCCTTTTCTTTTATAACAAGAGAACCGCTAAGCTTCACTTAGTGTTTTCCCCCAGTGTCACCACTAAATACCAGCATTTACAAAAAGATCCCTCGTTGTGTCAACTGCCAGGGTGTCTAATATGTTGAATTTTAAATATGTTGGCTACATGATTATTGTCAGAGAGAATCATGCTCCAGATAAGGACCAGGAAGTGCATCTAAAGACAGAATTAATATTTAGAATAAAAATGCACTGGTCCAGACGTTTTTGCAGAGACTTAGATTTGAAACAATGGCTTGTGTCCCATCCACTCAGTGACACTGATGCTGACTGTCATTATCTACATTTCACATCAGGGGAGATGGAGGGAAAGGAAGATTCGGTTTCACAAAGGGAGAACATAACAGATGAGGCTCGACAGTAAGTAATAATAATTGTATTAATAACCACCTTGATGGAGTTATTGCCAGATGCCAGGAGTTTTCCACTCTCGTTATATCATCATAATTGGAAAGACTCATCTGACCCCCACAACCACCCAGGAGGAGGGACTATTATTAGTTTAGTTTTGTAGATGAGGAAACTGAGGCAGAGAGCGGCCAGCCCATCGCTGAAGACCAGGCTGCTGGAGAGTGACAAAGTGTTAGAGTCAGGAGCCCAAGCCAGGCTGTCCGCTGGAAGAGCTGGAAAAACAGGAGATAAACATCAGCAGTGAGAGCCCAGGTCACACTGCCCAGGGCCACACCCTAGACTGCCACCTGGGTGAATGAACCATTCTGAGCCTTAGTTTGCGCTTCTGTAAATTGGGGAAAGCAACGGTCCCTACCTCACGGATTTTTTATTGGGATTGCATAAAATAGGGCCTGAAAAGTGCATGTCCCATTGGACATGCCCAGCAAACATGAAGTGCAGTGCATGTGGTCTGATCTGGTCGCCCACCAGACCAAAATTCATTCCCCTCACTGACCAGGTCATGACTGCAGGGTTTGCTCCAGGAATCCATCTGAGAACTCTGTCCATGTTCTCAAATGCCCGGATGGCAAGGTGGCTGAGGGCAGTATGGTGCGATCCCCAGCAGCCAGGACTCAGCCCGGCTGACCTGTCCCCAGCCAGTAGATGATCCGCAGATGCCCACAGGAAGGGGATGCATTACCAGGTCCACCAGCCCTCCCAGGGAGGCCATGTGCAGAGCCCCACAGACAGCTCCAGGCCCCGCCGCCAAGTCTGTGTCCTATATACAATGTCATCTGAGGGTGGCACAGAACACCCGGCTGGCTTGCTGGCCACCCACCAGCCTTTCAGCCACCCTGGCTGCCCTCTGGTTTCTATTGTGTCTGTTAAAAGGCAGACCCCTCTGGATGCTTTCCTCCGCTCTTTTCAAAGTGCCTCCGCCCTCACCCTTCAAACATGAAGTTGATGGTTGTACCATGAGCTGCAGGAACAATAAACAGCCCTGAAGCCACTCCACTCAAGGCCTCGAGGCCCTCCCGACAGCCGGACGCCTGCTCTGCCACGGGGGCTGGGCAACACAAGTGAGGGCTTGAGAGCTGGTTCAAATCCTGCGTCTGCCCCCTGCGAGCTGTGTTTGCTCAGACAAGTAGCTTGCCCTCTCTGGATCTAGTTTCCCTGTCCGCAAAAGCACAGCAGACATGGGCAAAGTGCTGGCTTGCAATTCTCAGTAAATTACGGATTATCACATCCCTATTTAACTCAGGCAACAAAAAGAAAATACTTGATTGTGTGAAGAGCAATAACTCTTAAAAATGGGGTGGCCACCCCATAATAAGAAAAGCTAGAAAAAAACAAATCACAGGATGCGGTGATTTGGCAGGGTGATATACGGAGGAAATTCTGCCACCAGGAAACAGTATTGTCCGTAGGTTTTCTTCCTACCTTCTTCCTTTAATGGCTAAATAAAATCTTCAATCACTGAAAAATTACCGTAATATCAACAAACATGCCGTTCCCAGTGGCACCAGGGAATATATTCTTCAAATATATGGCAGTTTAAATATATTCTTATATTTAAAGTATCTACACATTCATAATTAAAATATTAATGTTTTACAAATATAAAAAACTTGAAAAATAGAGTGGCAGGATTGTGGTTGAGTTCTTTTCTGTTATACATCTTTGATTAATGTCTTACGTTTTTTCCTCCTCAACTTTTTCTGTGAATTTCTTTCCATATACACGTAGTTGGAACCTCGGTGTGGCTTTATGTAAGTATTTTAAAGTGGCGAACAATATTCTAACACAAAACCGTCTTCCTCCCTATTCTTGGGTATTCACGTTGTTAAATTGATTTCTGTTACAGAAATATTTCACCCGTAGAGATTTTACCATATTTTGGGTTATTTCATTGGCACAAATTCCCAGTAGTGATGAGAGTCGAAGGCTATCCACATCGGATGATCTTGATAGACCTCAATGTCACTTATTAAGGAGCCTCCCCTCGGGTACATAAAGAACCTACACTCAGGCAACACCCTATAGGTCAAAGTTCAGGGGCAATGACCCCACGGATGGGTCTTTGCCTCTGACTTGAATCTGCATGAACTTTTACTGGGAAGTGGAGTTTATGAAGATTTTTTTAATTGTCACAAGTTCTTTGGGGAGAATAGCTTTATGGATGAGATTAGAATTAAGAGAATTGTTTACAGATAATACAGAGAAAACATGTCTGCTAATTAATTAACAACAAACCTTAAAAAAATAAAGGGAAATGCCAAATGGCCATATTAAAATAAAAACAGTCAGTCCCTGAGCAACATCATCTCTTAAAACCCCCGCGCACTCGCGGTTGAGGGAGGCTCATGGAGCCGAAGTCACAGACTGTGAGGGCTGTGAGGGGCTTTGCAATTCCTCCAGCCCAGCGGCACGCTCGGAACCTCTGGGGATCTGACTAAAGGGCAGATTCAGATTCAGCAAGTCTGGATGAGGCTGAGGGTCTCATCACTAACTAGCACCAGGGAGGCCAGAGTCGCTGGTCCCGGAACCACACGGGGTAGCCAGGGTTTAGAACAGAAAGGATACGGATTTCGTCTGTTTGGGGTAGTGGCTTCCTGAAGCCTTGTTTGAGAAGGATTTGGAACAACAGATCTTAACTTTTACTATACTTTAGAATCACCAGGGGAGGGGTTTTAAAAACCTCCTACGTAGGTTGCACCCCCAGCTAATTGAATCAGAATATTTGGGAGTGGGACCCCGGTGCTGGGATTTCTTCAAAGCTCCCATGTGATCCCAACGTGCAGCTGAGGCCGAAAACTGGTGATTGAGATGCTTCTTCGAGCCTGGGCAGGAGGGAGCTGAAGGAGGGACTGGTGATGTCTGCCAGGAGGAAGGCGGTAGCAAACACTGCAAATCTGCCATCACTGATCTGAGGTTTGCAGGGAGTAAGAGACACACCCAAAGTCTCGACTGTAGTGGAGTTAGGGAGTTGGGATGTCCATCTTCAGACTCTCACCTTCAGACTTCTCTGTTTCCGTTTTTTCTTTTTTCCTTTTCAGACAGGGTCTCACTCTGTCATCCAGATTCTCCAAGCACTGATGTGATGATCACAGTTCATTGCAGCCTTGAACTCCTGAGCTCAAGAAATCCTCCCACCTCAGCCTCCCAAGTAGCTGGGACCACAGGCATGTCCCACCACACCCGGTTTTTTCCTCCTGGTCTCAAGCAATCCTCCCACCTTGGCCTCTGAAAGTGCTGGGATTACAGGTCTGAGCCACCATGCCCAGCCGGACTCCAGTTATAATTGAAGATTGCCATGGGCAGGTAGAGGTCCCTATCTTGAGGTCCCTATCATATTGAGGTCCCTATCAATCATATTGTACTGTTTGGCCAAGAACTGTTAAGCAGGGGCCTGGCGTTGAAGTCCTGCCTCAGCAGTCGTGAGAGCCAAGGTTGCTGAAGAAGAAACTGAGAGAGGACTAAGTGACACTTTGAAAAAGTGTCAGAAGCCAGTCTGGGAAGGCTGGAAAATGGGGTGCGTTCAAGTGAGCCCCGCTGTCTGGGATCCCAGAAGGTCACAGGAAGGCTTCAGACCATGGCAGATTGTCCAGAGGACAGGGTTAACCAATACCGGCAGGTCAGGGCATCCATGTCAAGAACACAATTTAGGAATCTGGTGTTTTTCCAAATACACTGAGAGTCAAAATTGGAAGTGTGGCCATCTCTGGGATAGTATCCTATACAGGGTTTGCAGGGGGGGGACCCTCTGGGTGTCCACATATGTGACCATCTTCAAGCTATACATTTAAGGTTTGTGTACTCTGTACCCTATTCCTGCATGTAAGTTGCATTTTAATTTAAACAAGAAAAAAATTAAAAGCCAAGAAAGATAAATCTACAGTAGTCCCCCCCATCTGCAGTTTTGCTTTCCGAGGTGGTTTCAGTTACCCTCGATCAATGGGGTCTGAAAATAGGTAAGCACAGTACAATAAGACATTGAGAGAGAGAGAGAGAGAGAGAGAGATTCAGTCACATAACTTTTATGGTGGTATATTGTTATTGTTCTATTTTATTATTATTCATTGTTCTTACTCTCATATTGTGCCTCAGTTATCAATTAAACTTTATCGTGGGTATGTACAGGAAAACCTTAGTGTACACAGGGTTCCATACTCTCCACAGTTGCAAGCATCCACTGGGGGTCTTGAACATATCCCTCGAGGATAAAGGGGGACTACTGTTATCTTACAAAGAAAGTGGCTTTTTGAAAAGACATAAAAACAGAAAACAATTAAAGGAAGGGGTAAGTAACAGAAGATGAACCAATAAAGCAAATCAACACATGATATATGATGACTGCAAAATGCAGTCATGATCCTCTGCTCTTTGCTGGCTTTTCTTACATTTTTGGAGGTTTAGTATTGTGTTTCTGTTGAATTTCACAGAGCATGGGGGCCCACCACTGTCTTTTCAGTGCTTGTCTGAATCTGCTGTGGGCTGGATTAAGTGCTGAAGTGGATCAGGTGACACTTACAAGCCTGCAGGGAATATTCCCCCAAGGAGGGAAGGTCTTGGAGGTTTTAAGCAAAAAGAATCCTTGAAGTAGCCCCAGATGGATTATGCCAAGCCCCTAAATAAGGCTCACAAAGATGTGATTAAAAATAAAATCTGTCCTGACTGTAAAGTAGAAATTATATTGAAACTTTTCCTCCTCTCTTTGATATGTCAAATATCAAATCTATTTCTCAAAAATGAAAAAAACATGTATTTTCATTTGGAAGAGGGAACATGGGGTGGGGGTGGAGGGACTGTTTTTCCAGATGAGCTAAACAGAGGCTGCATTTGGAAGAGCCACACAGGTGATGACAGGAAGGCTGAACAGGGAATTGGTTTCACTGAACGTGTCTGTCATCAAAAGAGACTCAGAGTCAAGGAGGGGACGTCAGATGTAGGGAGGTAAGTCCCTGGGATCCTCCCTAGAGAAGCAGGTGCAGCCACCGTCGCCCAGGGCAGCCTGAAGAACTGACGGCCAAGGGCTCAATGATCCTCAGAGAAGGACAGCAAGGGAAATCCATGTTATCACAGGCACAACCCAAAAGCATCTCTTGTCTCTGCCTGTCTCACTGAAATGTTTCACCACAAAATGCGATCCCTAAAATATACCCTCCCCCAAGAGGAATGGAAATGCTAGAACAGAAATTCACATCAAGGTATAAATGGCTGCAAAACCAGGATTGATGAGGAGCTTTGGGGACCTGAATGGAGGGTGGGGAAGGCCCTCTAAAGCAGGAAGGGTGGGTTCAGGCCAAGTCCTTACCCTCTTCAGAGGTGCAACCCATAAAATAGCAGCAGGAGCTCTAGGCCATGTCAACCCTCACTGTTATGGAAGATGTCAACAAGTTCAAGCTTCATTATAATCCACGCATCTTTATAATCCATGCATCTTTATAACCCATGCATCTTTATAACCCACGCATCTTTATAACCCACGCATCTTTATAATCCACGCATCTTTATAACCCACGCATCTTTATAACCCACGCATCTTTATAATCCACGCATCTTTATAACCCACGCATCTTTATAACCCACGCATCTCTATAACCATGCATCTCTATAATCCACGCATCTCTATAACCCACGCATCTCTATAATCCACGCATCTCTATAACCCACGCATCTCTATAACCCACGCATCTTTATAACCCACGCATCTTTATAATCCACGCATCTTTATAACCCACGCATCTTTATAACCCATGCATTTTTATAACCCATGCATCTTTATAACCCATGTATCTTTATAATTTTGGAGCCCCTTTAGCTAGGTGCTGGGGGAGCTCCCAAGTAGGAGAAACAAGCAGTTAACACAAGGCCTGTGCAGGTCCACCAGTGAGCCCAGACCCAAAGGGGATTCTGAAAGTGGGAGGCAGCCCCTTCTGGACAGTCCTTACTCTCAGGTAACCCAGGACCGTGCATAAATGAACAGCAGCTGGAATCAGAATCACTGTAATCAACCGTAACCAGAAATTGCCCGACAAGCCCCTTTTGTCTCCCCATCGTCTGCCAGCTAATGGGTGTGTCTATTCCAGTGATGCCCCCTAGCACTGGCAGAATAACCACAGCACAGGTTCAGGGACCCGCTGGGCCCACTTTAGGAGAGACGTAAGCTGGAACTCCACAGATCAGTTGGCTTCCATAAACCCCTGCTTATATTGGTAAACCCAGTGACATTTTAGGTCCCCTAGAATTAGTGTCAGTTCACAGCCAGTGTCTAGGAACCTCCCAAAGCTCTGATTACTGATTTTTCCTCAAAGCAGTTACCCCGGTCAATGGCCATTTTTTCCCCATCCACGCCCCACCCCCAACTCTGAGCCATTCTTGCAGGGCAGCCTGAGTGCTCTTTCACCAGCAAGCACAAACACGTCATCTTCTTGCTTATTAAAATCCTTCCCAGAGTGTCTGTATGGTTCGTTGCTCCAACCTGGACACTTCTGAGAGTCAAGGGGGATGTTGTCAATAATCACAGTGGAACAATAGTCACAGACTTGGGATGTGCAACCGGTAAATTGGGACATGTGGTACCCATGTGTTTTACAGGGCTCCGAATGCTGGGTCCTGGCTCCCACGCCAGCCTTCTCCCATCTTGGAACCCAGCCAAGCAGGTCTACCCTCAAGCCGCCTGCCTCTGAGCCACGGCACATGCAGGTTCCTCTCCGTCCGTCTCCCCTCATTATCTGGATGCCTCTGATTCATCCCTTGGATGCATGCAGAGGCCGAGCCCCAGAGTCTCAAGGGCTGTTGTGTTGTGAAATTCCCTTCCCATGGCCCTCTCCACACCTGGTCTGTCATCTCTGCCAGGCAGTGAGGAGAGGGCTCCCCACTGCCTCACCACCATGGACCTTCAGCTTTGGCCGTGCCTGGTACGCAGCAAACACCCATAAATATCTGTTGAATGAACTGGACTTCCTTACATGCCTCCTGCAGAAAGGAAGAAGTGAGGACCTACAAGGCTGCTGGGAATTTCTGCAAGTTTCAGCAGTTTAGGCAGCTTCCTGGTGCTAGCATGCTCTGATTTTGAAAGACAGCCATCCAGTGGAGAAAGATGAAGAGTCTGGAACAACGTGCACTGCTAGACCATCTTCCTGGCTACAAGTGGAACCAGGGATTTTCCCTTCCACTGTTCCATGAGCAGCTACTGAGAGAGAATGTCATTCTGGGGAACATGGGTCTCTGTGGACACAGCACAGAAATGGGAGTGGGCAGAGTTATCTTAGAGGAATAGAACGACTGCCTTGGCGAGCCCACCAGGTGCCTTTGCCAGAATGACCAAAACAGTGCCCCTCTGCAGGCAGACCGGGCTCTCCATTGGGGTGAATAGCTTCCGAGCTGCCCCCACACCCCGCCACTGCCATGCTGCCCTGCATAGTCAGCAAACCACACAACTGTTCCTACAGCCCTGGAGCGTGGGAGCAGAAAGGGTCTAGACCAACGGAATGCCTCCTTCTCCCCTTTCCTCCCCTAAACCCCAGTGTTGGCCTTTGTGGAACCAAATCATAGTGGAACTTTCCAGAAAGCCTGCAATAACGATGCTATTTCTTTGAGGCTGCGGTAGGTGGCTTCTCTTTGTTACCCTATGTCATACCAATGTTATTTCCTTTTATTATAAATAGGAATTTCGCTCAAAGGGGTGCAGCCTAATACCCCCCCGGCTGCTTTGTACTTTAATCAGGGCTTTCCTGCCGAAATGTTTATCTTCCAGCAAAGAGGTGCTAATTTTATCTTGCAAAAGTGGATATCTGCTTACGTCCCTTCTACCTTCGAGAAAGATAACCAAAAGCATATTATGTCATCTAAATACGGCATCCTCTGAGATCAAAAGGGGTAATGTACACATCTGCCAGAGTTGATGGAGCGGCCATTGGCAGGCTCTTCCGCCCGGCTTGCGTGTGCTCCATTGATAGACGCACTTGGCCATTTCTATGAAAGAAACTCCCAGACGCTCTGTTTGTGCCAGTTGATTTCGATGATATTGGGAGGTTTTGAAATGAGAATTCAAAATAGATATGCCCTTCTCACCCCTCTGTGTAAGCCCTTGCCACAGGAAATGGCACAGGTTCAAATGTTCGTATTGGAAGCAACGTGGGACTAGATAAGAAGTACGTTCCTGATGGTGACGTCTTCATGTTTAAAATCTAGTCAAAATGATGCATAGTCAGACGCCACCTGAGTGTGTCTTCCTTTGACTCGAGTCCTACTTCTAGTTCCAGTTCAGTGTTTTGAACCACATTCTGTTACAAGAGTACGCATGTCAACACAGTACCCACACATGTACACACACCCGTTTGAAGTAAACGCTCGAAAAACTGACATGATCTGATGTGCATCGCATGCTGAAACATTTTGTACCAGTCTGGTCCAGCTTAACACCTTGTCCTTCGGTACTCAAAGTGTGGTCCCTGGGCCAGTGGCCTCAGAGTCGTCTGAGTTGGAAATGCAGAATCTAGGGCCCCACTGGAGACCTGCACGGTGTCAACAAGCTTAACAACAAGCTTGTGTTTTAACAAGCTCCCATGGCAGCAAGGTGATGCATATTCGTTTGAGAGTGCTGGTCTATTTCGTTTTTCTAAATGTATTTACTTTTCATAATTTGGCTGCAGCTGACTAAATCGATGTCCCCACTCAGCACTGCTTCACGATCCAGGATTGGACAAACCTACTGCAGGACACTGGAACCAGGATTCCGAGGGCTCTGGGGCGGCTGTATTGAGAAAAGAAAGCAGCATTTGCCTACAACGCTGCCCTTAGAAGGCACTTTTCCCTTAGGCACTCAGACTTTGAATCAGGAAGGTGACATCCCAGCCCTGGTTCCCCCTTCCCTGGCCCGCTGCTTCCTCCTCTGCCTTCTCTTCAGAAATTCCTCCAAGGCTCCTCTCCTTGGCCTCTTAGGTCTCCAATATGCTCAGAAAAATGAAGACTTTCTATTTAGTGTGGTTTCTGTAAGCTTTGTCACAAATTGAGATTTAAGCTTCCAAGCTTGGTGGGGTTTGCAAAGACTCTCAGAGATCAGAATTTGGGGAGGGGGGTGCTGGCCTGGCGACATGGCTCCCTTATCTGTACCTCTGTGAGGGTCTTTTCTTGCCCTGGGTGAATGCATCACCAAGGGGCCTTGGATTCTAGAGGATCTGGCACCAGGCCACTCCTGGGAGACAGAGTATTAAGGAGTGGGACATATCAGATGTTAGGTGAAAAGGCCAACTCTTCCCTCCTCGAATTAGAGTTGAGAATAAAATAAAAATGCCTAAAACATCTTCGGGCACCCTCACATGAAGGCCGATTAGCTCCCTCAGCTCAGGATGGATTTACGAGGATAAAATAAAATTATAAATGGACATAGCTTTGGAAACTGAAAAGCATATTGAACTCGCCTGGATTTAACAGCAGGAAGACTGCTTCCCTTATAGAGTAGATAAATATGTTGTAAAACTCATTATCACTCACATGCTGATTTTTAACTTTTTTTAAATTTCAAAAGTAATCTCTAGCTCGAAAAATAGACAAAAGCACAGAGAAATGATGAAAACCACCTATAAGCTCTACACCAAGAGAAAACTGCTGGCCAATTTGCTATGTACCCCTCAAGATGATGTTCTATGAATCCACACACACATACATGTGTATACATATAATAGTTACCACCTTGTGTTCTTACACGTAAATGGCATAATATTGAACACATTATTCAGAAGCTTACTTTTTCTCCCAGCAATATGTGTTAGAGATCTTTCCATGTCTACAATACTTCACAACCTCATTTTTTAAACCAAAGCACAATATTCAGTACAGAAACATCATCGTTTGTTTTACCATCTTTTTTTTTTTTTTTTTTTTTTTTTGAGACGGAGTCTCGCTCTGTCACCCAGGCTGGAGTGCAGTGGCCCGATCTTGGCTCACTACAAGCTGCCTCCTGGGTTCATGCCATTCTCCTGCCTCAGCCTCCTGAGTAGCTGGGACTACACGCCCCCACCACCATGCCCGGCTAGTTTTTTTGTATTTTTAGTAGAGATGGGGTTTCACCATGTTAGCCAAGATGGTCTCGATCTCCTGACCTCGTGATCTGCTCACCTTGGCCTCCCAAAGTGCTGGGATTACAGACTTGAGCCACCGTGCCCGGCCACCATTTTTATATTGATAGTCATTTCGGTATTTCCAATTGTCACAAATTGGCATTTAAGCACCCAAGCTCAGTGGCGTTTGCAAAGACGCCTAGAGATCCAAATGAGCAGCAGGGAGTGGTCACATGTTCATGCGTTACTCATGATACTATCATAAACATGTTTCCAGTGAATATTTCAGACCTGCCTCTTTGGGGACATGTGGGTATTTCTTTTCCAAAATGGATGTCCGTGTTGAAGGGTTTATGAGTTTTCATTTAGAATAGATCTTGTCAAATTGATTCCAAAAACAACATACCCATTTTTGGGCCGCCAATAGAGTCACCCTGCTCTCCAGCCTATCCCCAGTGCTGGCTGTGATCAATTCTTTTATTACTGATAAAAGAAAAACATCTTGGAGTTGTTTTGTTTGTTCGTTCATTTGTTTGAAAGACTGAGTCTTGCTCTGTCTCAGAGACTGGATACAGGAATGCCATCATAGCTCACTGAAGCCTCAAATTCCTGGGTTCAAGGGATCCTCTCACCTCAGCCTCCCAAGTAGCTGGAACTACAGATGTGCACCACCAAGCCCAGCTATTTTTTTTGTTTTTTTGGTAGAGATGGAGGTCTCACTTTGATGCCCAGGCTGGTCTCTAACTCCTGGCTTCAAGCAACTCTCCTGCCTCAGCCATCCTCCTGTCTCAACCTCCCAAAGCTTATCCTTTGATCATTTTTCTCTTTATACATCTATGTGCATGTCTATAATACTTTTTACACCTGATTTTTAAGAGGGTTCTGACTATCTTGGATATTATTCCTTTCTCTGTTTCATATTTTGCAAATATTTTTCCCAATTGGTTACCTGAATTTTCACTGTTTATGATGTTAATTATTGTATTACTTTTACATAGTTCAATCTGTCATTTATTTCCTTTATTACTTTTGCATTCATCTGATAAAGGAAGTTTTTCTGTCTTCAAAGTTGCAAATGTGTTCTTCTACATTTATTCCTAACATTTTTAGAGTTTAGTTTTTTTACTTTCACACTTTTTCCAATTGTCCCAACACTACTGAATGCTAGATACTCTTCACGATGTATTGGAGTGCCTTCTTCACTGTGTAATAAATCCCCCAAAAGGCACCTGTTGATGGACTCTGGTCTATGTCATTGGTCTGTTTATTTCCAGATATTTGGGGATTTTTTTCATATACCTTAATGTTGATAGTTTCTAGTTTAACTGTGGTCAGATTTAAATTTAAATTTAATTGTGGTCAAGTTTAAATTTAAATTTTAAATTTTAAAAACATTAAAAAAATTTTTTTTTAAATTTATCCAGCTTATTTTCTGACCTAGAACAGGGGCAGAGAAGGTTTTTCTGGAAAGTGCCAGAGAGCAAATATTTTAGGCTTTGCCAGCCACAGACTGTCGCTGCTGCATGTTTTTCTTTCTTTAATTTTGTTGTATTTTGTGCAACCATTTAAAAATATAAAAATCACTTTTAGGTCATGGTCTGTACAATAAAAAACAGGCCATGGGCCATGGTGGCCTAGAACACGGTCCCCCTTGGTCAGCATTCCATGTGCATGTGAAAAGAATGTGCACTCTCTTGTTGGGCAGCGTGTTCTGTAACTGTCAGTTAGATCAGGTTGGTTTATAGTGTTGTTCAAGTTTTCTACATATCATGACCATTTTTATCTATTTGTTTCATCAATTATTGGGATACGAGTATTGGAATCTCCAACTGTAGTTATGGATTTTACTCTTTCTCCTGTTAGCTCTATCAGTTTTTGTTTCATGCATTTTGAAGCTGAAACACTTTGTCACATGACCTCATGAATAATGATTACCATCAAATCAGATTGTTGAATGAGTGACAAAAATGCCACGAACGTCCATGTTATCAGCAATCCTCGCAGTAACATTTTCAGATGCTTAGTTGTGGAAACAGCACTTCCCCAGTCTGCAGTTCTTCCAGAAACCAATGGTGAGGCCACTGGTCGGGGTTGTAAGAACCAGCCCTCAGTTTTCCCGTGTGTAAAATGGGCATGGTAAGACCCCACCGTACGCAGGAAAGATTAAATGGGACAATATATACGTGTAAGACTTAGAGTGGCTACTGTCAGAGAGTGTGTTCTCAGAGTACTTCACTGTTGGTATTGGTGTTAGGATCCGTAACTGCATTATTTCCTAGCGGGGTAGAGGAAAATAAGAGAGGGCTTTTGCCAGGCACGTGGCCATGGTTGAGCAGGAAGGAAAGGGGCTGACTGAGAGCCTCCATCTAACAAGATGAGAAGCAGACCAGGAGCGCGTGGGCAGGCTTCCACCACATGGCATGGACTATATTCCGACTTCCACAAACTGTTGAGATCACATCCCTCCCACTCACCCTGCCAGGCTCAAAAGCTAAAGCCCACTTACCCAACAACAGCGTCGACGGTTCTCCAAGAATTTAAACCCTGGGCTTCAATGAGAATGCTAATAAAAACAGCACAAACTGAGTGGGAGGCACAAGGATGCTGGAGTCCGACGTGGGCACAGGCTGTGACCTAAACACTCGTCAGGCATTACCAGTTATGCTTGATGGAACAGTACTGCATAATAACCAGCACAACACCTTGGGAACAGAAGAACAATATGCACAGAGGGCGCATGTGCCCAGGGTGAGCTCCAGTCTGCTGGGCAGCTCCACTGCTCTTGGCCTCACTGACCTGGGTGGCCGTCTCTCGCTGCAGCCTTAGTCCAGCACGTGCTCATGGCCTGGTAAAGAAACCGTGAGCCCCACCCCCTGTGGTTGCTAACATCCCATTGGCCAAAGCGAGTCATGTGGCTGAGGCCACATGAAGGGGCGGAGCCTGTCATCCCACCCACATGGGCACTCTCAGTTCAGCAGCAGCAGGCTGAGGGTGGGGAGCTGGAACCAAGGGCATGATTCACCCTACACCTGTGTACATGGACAATGGCTTCACCTCCGTGGTTCAGCCTGTTGACTGCCATGGGAAAGCAGCTCTGTGTCTCAGGCAGGGGGCAGTTCTGGTTAGGCAGTACTGCAGCATCAGCAGGTGCTCCAGTGCCCACCCCAGGGACATATTCAGCAAGGCCAACACCCCAGTAGTGCCTGATGCTCACCCCAGTGCAGGCGCCTGGAGAATAGGTGGCTCTTTGTCCCACCAGGCCCGACTCTGCCCATGCTGCATTTCTGGAGTTTCCATGTTCTGTGTATGGGTGTTTCTGGTATATGTGTGAATGTGTGTGTGGTGTGTGTATGTGTATATGTGTGTGTGTGTGTGTATGTGTGTGTGTATATACATATGCATGTGATGTGTGTGTGATGTGTGTGTATATATATATGCATGTGTGTGATGTATACATATATGTGTGTGGTGTGTGTGATGCATGTGAATGTGTGATGTGTGTGTACGATGTGTATACATATGCACGTGATGTGGGGGTCTGTGTGGATGTGTGTGTGATGTGTGGATGTGTGTGTGTGATGTGTATACATCTGGGTGTGCATGTGTGTGATGTGTACACATATGCGTGTGGTGTGTGTGCATGGTTTAAATGTGTAATGTGTGTACGTGTGTGATGTGTATATATATATGCATGTGGTGTGTGAGTGTTGGTGCGTCATGTAGGTGTGTGTGATGTGTACACATGCAGGTGGTGTGTGAGTGCATGGTTTGTGTGGGTGTGTGTAATGTGTGTGTGATGTGTATATGTATGCGTGTGACTGTATGTGTGATGTGTATATATATGCATGTGGGGTGTGTGTGGTACATGTGGTGTGAGTGTGATGTGTACGCATATGTGTGTGGTGTGTGTGCGTGCGGTGTGAATGTGTGTGCTTGGCAAGCTCAACGCCAACACAGAGTGAATGGTACTAGCCCAGGGGAAACAACTTAAGCTTCCTAATCAGAAATTGCCAACTCACCTCTCTCAGGGACTTTCCAGTAAAAGAAACCAGTCTGTTCTTGTCCTGCTTGGGGAGCACCTTATAAAAGCCTCCCCTTCACCCCTCGGTGGAGCCCTGAGCCGCCTGCGAGCCGGAGTTGCCTGTTCTATGAATCGCCGTTTGCTCATTTACACTCATTAGAATGTTGATGTGCCCAAGTTTATCTTTCAGTAGGGGTATGGGTGTGAATATGTGTATGCAGGGAGTAGTGTGTGTGGTGTGTGTCTGTGGTGTGGGTGTGAATGTATATGTGTGTTGGGAATGAATGTACATATATGTGTGTGCAGGTTGTGAATATGTCTGTGGGGTGGCTGTATGTGTGTGTGTGTTTGTGGTGTGAGTGTGAATATGTGTGTGTAGCCAGAAGAAATCTTGCCTTGGTGAAGTCCAGAGTGAGCCTGAGGCTGAAGCAAACCCTGATTGCATGATGCAGACATTTTCCCAATAAAAAACCAATTCAAAGTTCTGGCCTGACACCCAACTGTGAGACTGGAGTTGTCCATGGAAAGATCTCAGCTCTCTCTATGCCTTCCGCAAGATGAAAAGACTGCCCCCTTTTTAAGCAGTAGAAGCAGACATTTGCATTAGCCAGAAGTAACTTGTAGAGGCAGACATTTGCATTAGCCAGAAGTAAGATGTACACCCTTTTCTGCTATTGGACAGATTTTTTAAAAATCAATCTTATGGAGGTAAAATTGATTTACAATGATAAGTGCTCATTTTAAATTTTGAAAAATATATGTGCCATGTGACCATAACTCCAACAAAGATGTCTTTGACTTAGTTCATTTATATCACTATGAAAATTCCTTTATGCCCCTTCCCAATCAATCTTCCTCTCTAAGCAACCACAGATCAATTTCGATAGCTACAGATTAGCTCAACCTGTCCTAGAACATCATAGAAATGGAATCACGCCGTATGCACCCTTTTGCATCTGACTTCCTTCACAAAGAATAATGTTTTAAACTTCATAGACAGTGTTTCGTATATCAGGAATGTGCTCCTTTTTGTTGCTGGGTAGTGTCCCGTGGTATAGATCTACCACAGCTTGTGTATCCATTAACCTACTGGTGGGCCTTTGGGTTGTATCCTGCTTTTGGCTACTGTAAATGAAACTGCTCTGACCATTTGCAAATACATCTTTTTGTGAACAAATGTTTTAATTTATCTCGAGAAAAATACCTAAGAGCAAAATTGCTAGGTCATTCAGTAATTGTACATTTAACTTTGTAAGAAATTGCTAAACTGCTTTTCAAAGGGGCTGTGCCATTTTACACTCCCACAGACCCTGTGTGAGGGTTGCAGTTGCTCTCCATCCCCTCCAACACTTGGTAGTTTTAGTTTTTTTAATTTTTGCCATCTGGCAGGTGGATAGTGTTACTATACTGTCATTTTAATGTGCATTTCCTGATGACTAGTGGTATCGAACATCTTTTTTTTTTTTTTTGAAACAGGGTCTCACTCTGTCACCCAGGCTGAGGTGCAATGGTGCGATCTTGGCATACTGAAACCTCCACCTCCTGGTTCAAGCAATTCTCCTGCCTCAGCCTCCTGAGTAGCTGGGATTACAGGCACCCACCACCATGTCTGTCTAATTTTCTTATTCTTAGGAGAGACAGGATTTCACCATGTTGGCCAGGCTGGTCTCAAATCCTGATCTCAAGTGATCCACCTGCCTCAGCCTCCCAAAGTTCTGGGATTACAGGTGATATTGAGCATCTTATTGTATGCCTAATAGACATTGATGTATCTTCTTTGTGAAGGGTCTGTCCAGAAGTATTGACCATTTGTAAAGTTGGATTGTTTATCTTCCTGAGTTTTAACAGTTCTTCATGTATTTTGGATACAATTCTCTCTCCAGACATGTGTTTTGTAAATACTTCTTGCAGACTGAGGGACTTGCTTTTTAACTTTTAGTAGTATTTTTAAAGTTTTTTTTTTTTTTTTGATGGAGTCTCACTCTGTCGCCAGGCTAGAGTGCAGTGGCGCTATCTCAGCTCACTGCAAACTCTGCTTCCCGGGTTCAAGTGATTCTCCTGCCTCAGCCCCCCGGGTAGCTGGAACTACAGGTGCCCACCACCATGCCCAGCTAATTTTGTATTTTTAGTAAAGATGGAGTTTCACCATGTTGGCCAGGATGGTCTCGATCTCTTGACCTCATGATCCACCCGCCTCAGCCTCCCAAAGTGCTAGTATTACAGGCATGAGAGCACCCGGCCTTTTTAAAGCTTTTAATAATATTTTTAAAGAGAAAACTTTTAAATTTTGATAAATATCAATTCATCAAAATTTTTTCTGTTTGGTGATCTGTCAGGTCTAAGAAATCTTTGCCTACCCCAAATTTGTGGAAATACATTTCTTATGTTTTTCTTCTGGAAATTTCAGTTTTAGTTCTTACATTTAGCTCTTTGATAAATTTTAAATTAATTTATGTATATGGTGTGAGATAGGGGTAAGATATCATTTTTTTTCTATTTGACTATTCAGTTGCTCTTTACCAAGTTGAGGAAATTTCCTTCTAGTTCTTAATGACCAAGTGTTGTATTTTGTCAAATGCTTTTTCTGTGTCACATCACACATTAAAATACTGACAAACATGAACTGCATGAATAGTCACCAGGACTACATGGTTGGGAATGGAAACAGGTCTCATTGCTTTTGATGGGTTTACTGCCTTGACAGCTAGAGGTTTGCCATAGACAGTGTCAGTTGGTGGCCCAGTAGCCATTTGCAAATCCTCCTTCCTTGCCTTCCAGATAACCGCTTTCCCAACCTCTCTTGCAGCCAGTGGTGAGTATGTGACCCAGTTTGAGCCAATGAGCCATAAGGGAAAGCATGCTGTAGGTCTCCTGAAAGAGAATTTTTCTTCCTAGTAAAAGGACAGAGGTCACTTTTCTATCTACCTGCCTTTAGAGGTAGTCATAGGAGGATGTGATGCCTAAAGAAACACCTGTCACCTTGCAACTATGCTGGAATGATCAGGAGGACTGTGGACATGCTTCCCAGGGTCCTGACATTACACGAATTAATTCCATCATGGGATGCTGAACTTCAGACTTCTCATTGTGAAAAATAATAAATTGTCTTTATTGTGTGTGCTACATTAGTTAGTATTTTATTATTTATAAACCATATAGTCTTCTCCTCTACCTACCCTCACCCCCCAAAATCCTAGTCCAGTATAGAATGAACCTTTTCTTGAGCAAATAAGCTAAGTATTTTCATCACCAATCCTTTTCAAGCATGAAAATGAGACAGACTGATTCCATAAGCCACAAAGTCATGGGATGGGACCTAAGGAATAAAGTGGAAAGAATGCCCAGCCTGGGGATTACAAGCCTGGGTTCTCATGCTGTCTGCCTCCCCAGCATCCCTAGGCTTCCTTCATTTTCTCAAGGCTTCATGCACCTTTGTGGAGTCTTCTGTCAGCCTGAAACACTCCCCTTTACCTAGACTCTTTTCTTTGTCTGGTTTGTTCTACTCATCCTTCAGTTCTCAGTTTAAAGCTTACCTCCTCAGGGGTCCTTCCAGACCCTCCAGACTCTCTCTTACCATTCTGAATTTTTTCTCACAGCAGTAATCTCAATTGAAATTAGGTGTGTGATTTGCTGTAATAATCTTCTCCACTGGAACATAAGTCTCTGAGGATAAGGATCAGACCTTTGTGTTGTAGCCCCATGCTCAGCACCTACTGCAGTGCCTGGCACATCAGAGATGTTATGCACATATCTGGGATGGATGGGTGGATGGGTGGGTGGGTGGGTGGGTGGATGGATGGATGGATGGATGGATGGATGGATGGGTGGATGGGTGGGTGGATGAATGGATGGGTGGATGGACGGATGTATAGGTGGATGGGTGGATGGAGGGATGAATAGGTAGACGGATGGGTGGATGGGTGGATAGGTGGATGGATGTGCAGGTAGATGGATGGATAGGTGAAATATTTCAATGGTACCATCACCAACTTGCTACATACTTAGGCAATTTATTTCCCCTTTCTGGGCTGTAGTTTTCTCATCTGTCATATGTGAGTTTGAACGAGGTGGAATGTAAGAGTCCTTCCATTGCCAACCATTCATCAAATGGAACCCAGATGTTTGAATGTAGTTTTGCTTTTAAAATTGGCCCTTCCCCCATGTATCCATTTATTTCCCTCCACTGCTGATGACCCTGCATTTGTCCCAGAAATTCATTCCATAAAAGCATCCCATGGAGGACAGCTGGAGCCGGTTGCTTTGACTACTCCAAGATGCAGGGTGCACTGGTTTCCAGGCTCGGGATAGTTTCAGCATCTGCTGATTTCTCCACAATGCCAAGTCCCTAGTCCCTTCTCCCACATTAAGGAGGCAGAATTTGTGGTGGGTTGTCAGTAATCATCAGAGGAGGCTGCACCTTTATTAGCCTGCTTTCCAACACATCTGTTCATCATCAAGCAGATGGCAGATAAGAAGCAAAGTCCTTTTTTTAGATTAAAGATTGCAATGAGTGCAATTGCCTGCAATGCCCATAATGTGGCTTTTACATCTGCATAGTGGGTGCTGCAGTGGCTTAATCCTGAACATCTGTCTTCACATGGAAACCAGTCCTAGAAACTCACAGCACAGACACTTCTGTATGAAATCCTCTTATCATAATTCAAAGTGGAAACAAAGGCTAAGACAAGTTCCATCACTTTTTCATTTTCTTTTTCATCCATTTCCTCAGCGAAGAATCACCAGCTCATCTGCTCTTCCCCTTCTGGTGGTAATCACATTAAGAGATGACCTTTCATTGAGCCCCACTGAGCCAGTAACAGTGCTGAGGACATTTCATTCGTTCTAATTCTCAAAATAATCCTTTGCTGTGCATTCTCACTGTCATTTGATAGATAAGGAAACAGGCTCACAGGCATGCTCAGACTTGCCCAACTTCTGCAGCTAAAGTGGTGAGTCTGAGATTTGAACCCAGATCTGAGCCTCTGAGGCTGAGCCTGTCTACTACTCCAGGTTGCTTATCCAGTAATATTCTGTGGCAGGAGGTAAGATGAAGAGTCAGAAGATGGACTCAGAGCCCAGTGGCCAACTGCTCAGCCACCTCCTTGCCTTCCTGATACCTGCAGGTGAGGCAGGAATGAGCTCTACAGTAGACCTCATCTCTTCACAGCAAGCCCAGTGACCTTCAACTTCAACCCACAGACTTTACCCTGAGATTATCTGCAACAGGGATGATGGCATTTTTTAAATAAATCAAGAGGATCTTTTCTATAAAGGGATTGGCGGCGGGGAGAAAGGGGGTGTGAAAATGAGATATTTAGATCTGCTGCAACATCTTGGGATGGAGGTTAAGAAAATCACCAAGATGCCATGGCAGAGCGTTGATGTGGCTTAGCCTACTGCCATATCCAGCCTTCTTGTCCCACGAGAAAAGCAGCTCCCCATGTCTACCCTCTGTTAGCCATGAATGAGTTACTTGCAGCTGACAGTATTCTTAACTGATACACAATTTCAGCCAGAAACCACTCTTAAACATATCCAATCGCTTCGATGGCTGTCCAAAAGGGAGATCTAAATCTTTAGCTGACATTCAGGACCCCTCATCACACGGCCCCTTCCTAAGTTTTTGAACTTTCCAGTTCATCTCAGGCAAGCCACCCGGTATATTTTGACTCTCCCTTGCAAAACCCTGCAGCAAATTCCAACTAATATATTGTCAAGGGTCAAGGGATCCTTACCAGTGGGAGTAATAGACACTGTCTGTTCTCTAGCCACACTCAAATTCTTTTAAAAATCAGAGTTAGTTTCCCCACATTCTCAGCTCAATAAATACAACTGAATGATGGGAGATGAAGATGAAACAGCCAAGCATTCCATCTGAATCCGGAATCTGTAGCCCAGATCCTCCCAAGTAAGGCACAACTCCCATCACCACATAGCTACCCAACCCTACCATTAGGCAAGGCAAACCCCTACTTACAATCAAAATGAACTTCATGTGTAACCAGGAGGCCACTTGTTTCCAGGAATATCAGGCAGAGCCCTCCTCATCCCCGACCCTGCCCCAGAAGCCTCCTTTCCATCCCCAGCTCTAGTGCCTGTGCTGAGCAGAGGTGCCCTGTGATGTCGGGAACCTAACAGCTCTTTTTCTTAACTGTGTTATTTGCCTACCTCCTGCTATAGGAAAAGTAATCTCTTTCTCCAGACCTTTTCTTCTTATCCGATGTTAGCATTTGCTTTTCCGGATGAGACTCACACTCCCTTCAATGGGACTGTGATAGAGTCAAAACTCAGAGACAACAATTTTATATTTTAAAATGAAAATGCACATAGATTGGGCATAGTACAGAGGAAAGAGGAAACAACCTATATTTGGCTTCAAGGAGTTTAAATTAGTGCACCTTGCCCAGAGGGCAAGTGGGGATACATAGCCAGATCCCTTACAGTGTGTAAGTTCACATCTGGTAACATCATCTAAGGGGAAAAAAATGGAGATTACACACAAATGTGTGTAATGAATGAATCACTGTTTTTCTAATGAAGCATTTGGGAACAACTTAGATGTTCAAAAAATATGGAATAATAATCATTAATTGACAAATGAGAAATTGATGAAAAGCAAGAATGCAGTCATTAAGAAACACTTCTGTAAAGAGAACTTAATGCCGGGCGGGCACCGCGGTTCACGCCTATAATCCCAGCACTTTGGGAGGCTGAGGCGGGTGGATCACCTAAGGTCAGGAGTTCGAGACCAGCCTGGCCAACGTGGTGAAAGCCGTCTCTACTAAAACTACAAACATTAGCCAGGCATGGTGGTGGGCGCCTGTAATCCCAGCTACTTGGGAGGCTGAGACAGGAGAATGGCTTGAACCTGGGAGACAGATGTTGTAGTGAGCCGAGATTGTGCCATTGCATTCCAGCCTGGGCAACAAGAGTGAAACTCAGTCTCAAAAAAAGAGAAAAGAATAGTCAATGCCAAGAAACTTTCATAACCATTCATATATTCAAATATGAAACAAGGACTAGAATGAGATATGTAACTGGATGCCCCTTATGTAATCTAAATATTCAGGTATGCAGAAACAAATATATCTTTTGCAAGAATGCACTCTGTAACAGACACTTCTTGAGTGCTTACTATGTGCAGGAAAGTGTTCTAAATGTTTGGCATGCATCTTACCACAGCCACCCTATAAGGTAAGGTTCGTTGTGACATAAACTGAGGCTCCAAGTCCCACAGCAAATCAATATCAGATCTGAGATTCAAATCCAGGAATCCCAGACCCCAGGCCTTTTAGCTGAATGCTACAAATATAAAGGTTTACATTGAATATATTAGAATGATTGTCAGTGAAGTGAGGGAGTGGGGGATGGAGGTAAAAGGAATAAAAAGCTCACCAAAGAGACGGGGCTTTGCACAGCATGGCAAGACAGCTCTGTATAGGAGGCAGGGAGAAGAAAGAAATGGACGGAGGGAGAAGAGGAAGGGAGGAAGACATACATGAAGATATAGGTATAGATGTGTGTGCATGTGTGTGCAAGTGTGGATGGTCTCAGTCTTAGTTCAGGCTGCTATAACAAATATCATAGACTGGGTGGCTTAAACAATAAACATTTATTTCTTAGAATCCTAGAGGGAATTCGAAGATTGGGGTGCCAGCATGGTCAAGTTCTTGATGAAGACCCCCATCCTTATTCACAGAGGGTTGCCTTCTCACTGTGTCCTCACATGGCAGAGAGAAACATCGTCTCTCCATATCTCTTCTTATAAAGGCATAACCCCATTCAGGAGGTCTGCCCCAAGACTTAACCACCTTCCAAAGATCCCACCATCCAACACCATCACATTGGGGGTTAGGATTTCAAGAACATTTTGGGAGACATGAACATTCAGTCCATAACATTCATACATAGACATATACATATATAAATATACATATATATTATATATAATTAAATCTGTATTATATAATTATGCAATATATGTTATATGTTCTAATATGTAATAATATATGTAATATATATTCTGTGAAATAGGTCATATATTTATACATGTTATATATTAATATATAACGATATATTCATATGATACATACATATATTATATGATTATATAATTATACATTTATATATTTAATATATAATAATCTATTTAATTTATTACATAATTATATATTCATGTTATTCATAATTATATAAGTATATATAACATATTACATATAATATTATATTGTAATAGATAATATATATGTATATATGATCTCTAGCATGGCCTGTGACTTTGCTTCCTAGGAGGGTGTGCTGTGCCTCAGGGTCCATATTCCCACCCACTCACTCACCACCTTATCCTGGTCACAGCTGACTACATCAGGGATTAGCAGTGAACCCAGACGAGAAACATTCCCAGTCTGTGCAGCAATCTCTAACCTCAAAAGGTCATCTGATTCACTCAAGGTCCAGAGAGTTTGGACTTGAGAACATGGAAAGAATCTACAAGTGAGGGTGGAGCTGGAGCGGAGAGAGGCGGTGTGTAGGGTTCTGGGAGGCGCTGATGGGACGGTCTGGGGTCTGAGGCCTGTGCCTCCCAACAGCCCTGTGAGGCAGGCTGGCGGAGCAGAAAGAACAGCGGGGTTGTGTGGAAAGTGCAAGAGTCAAACCTCACAGACACACAGGGACCCTTGGGGGAAGGGAGAGAGAGGGAGAAGGAGAGGAGAGAAAGAGACAGAAAATGGAGACAGAGAGACAGAGAAAGAGAGGGGCAGACAGATGGATGACACTAAGTACACTGAGCCTCCCCAGGTAAAGGCATCCTAAAGACAAGCCCATTTATTCCTAACAATAGCCCTCTAAACAATCCAAAAATGTCATATACCACATTATCTACTTCACCATTTGTCCAATGCACTATTATTTTGTGAACCACAAGAAATACACTCTAATGATTTATAAGAAGCCATCGATTATACAATGCACCCTGACTTCAGAGACGTTAAAAAGTGGGAAAATGTGTATCTTAGACTAGATAAATTTCTAAGTATGCAGCTGCTCTTCCCTTACGCTCTCCACGTAGACATTACTAATCAATTATGGCACTGTTTCTGGCCAAGTCTACTACTCAGCACACCATGACTAGCAACCAACAGCTGATCTAAGTGGGCACATGAATGACACCACTGTGTGGCTTCTGGTCTGTGCCTAGGGTTTCTCAAATGAGATTACAAACAAGTCACTCCCTCACTGTGGTGGAGGACCATGGGAGAAATCTCAATTTCCTGTCCTAGAGAAATAAGCCCATAGTTTAGGAAGGCCACTTAGAAAATAATTTGAGGGCTGTGTTTCATTTTAAATAGGCCTCCACCTAATCCGTCTCTTTCCTCCCCAGGGAGATGTCTCAAATGGGTTCTCATGGTTGACTGTCCAGAAATCTTGGGGTTGCTTCTGGAACTCCCTGTACAATGCAGATAATTTTGCCAAGAGAAAATGCTCTAGTATCTGTGTACAAGATGAAATTATGAACGCACATACTCGGCCATCCCACCAGACACAGTCTGTCATTTTGGGGTTTGCCATCAAGGGTCATTTGTCTGTTGCTGGCCTTTGCTAGCAAACAAATACTCAGACTGGCCTGAGATTTGAGAAAGGCCTCTGATCACACATTGCTGGTAAGAAGGAGAAAGGGCACAGCCACTCTAAAAACACTCTGGAAAAATTAAACCTGCAGCACCATTCGACCCTGCAGTTACACTCCTGAGCATTTTGTCCAGAGATGTGAAAGCCTATGTTCACCCAAGAACCTGTATAAGAATGCTTAGAAGAGCTTTATTCCAAATCGCCAACACTGGACACACCCAGATGTCCTTCAGGGAGTGAATGGGCAACTTCTGGGACATCCACACCATGGAACACTGCTCACCAGCAGCAGGGAACAAGCTATGGACACACGCAGCAGCCTGGATGGCTCTCCAGAGCACTGCGCTGGGAGGAGAAAGCCTATCCCCAAAGGCTGCAAACTCTATGATTCCATTACAGAACATTCTTAGTCTTGTTGCCCAGGCTGGAGTGAAGTGATGCTATCACAACTCATTGCAGCCTCAACCTCTCAGGCTCAAGTGATCCTCCCACCTCAGTCTCCCGAATAACTAGGACTACAGACATGCACCACCATGCCTGGCTAATGTTTTTGTTTATTTTTTTGTACAGACGGGGTCTCACTATGTACCCCAGGCTGGTCTCGAACTCCTGGGCTCATGTGATCTGCCCACCTTGGCCTCCCAAAGTGTTGGGATTACAGGTGTGAGCCATGGCACCTGGCCTATAGAACATTCTTGAAGTGACAAAATTATAGAAATTGAGAGCAGATGAGTGGTTGCCAGAGGCTAAGGAGAAGTGAGGATGGGAAGGAAGTGGATATGGCTATAAAAGGCCAAAGAAAGTGGTCCATGGGGTGGTGGACACGCCCTGTGTCTTATCTGTATCGGAATCAGTATCCTGGATGTGGCATTTTTCTGATATTGTACCATAGTATAGGATCATATAGCACTCCACTTTAAGTACTGGGTGGAGTGTGTATGGGATTTCTCTGTTGTATTTTCTATAACTAGTTGTATGTGAATGCACAATTATCTCAAAATAAAAAGTGTTTTAAAACAGAGAAAAAAAGCCCCTGGCAGAAAAAGAGACATTGGCGCTCACCAAACACTCCATCTTCCCTCCTCACTTTTCAACCCCTTTCAGCGAGGCAGATGCATGGGACTAGGAGCTCTGGGGTGGGTGGAGACATCCCTTCCCCTGCCTTGGTGGCTGAGGGGCCTTGGTGCTGGGTTGGTGCAGCCACAGAAGTACAGAGACTCCCTCTAGGAGGGAGAGGAGCCTGGAGGGCTCTCTGTGAGCAAGACACAAACCTAGGCTGTGCAAAGCCACTGAGATTTGGGGGCACCCATTACTGCAGCACACCCCAGCCTGCCCTGACTCCTCCACCAAGGATAGGCCTTTCTCTTGCTTAGCTTGTGAGTAACATGACTACCATCTGACGCCAGGCTCTGGACACTGCTGGAGTACAGGCATACTCGTGAGAGAGCTGAGCATGTCTGTATCAGGGGACTGTGACCCTCTGGGAGGGGGACGCATCCTGAGGGAGGAGAAAGCAGGATGACTCTGGCAATATTTGGTGGTTGAAGCAGAGGGCAGTTCTAAGGACGGCAAGCTCTCTGTCTCTAGAATTCAACCCAGGCCTGGCCCCATGGGTGGGTCCTAGGGAGGTGGAGAAAGAGACCCAGAGGTGAAAACTGAAAGCAGTGTTTTCTTAAACGTTCTAACACTTTGGAGCCTAAACAGTGCTATTGTGGTGTCTCCCAATTGTGCGGGAGATAAAGTGGGCAAAGGCCTTTCCCCGGGTCATGCACAGACAGCCAGGGCAGACAAGGATCATGGGAGACACCAGGACAGTGATGGTGGATTTGGGAGTCACTGGCAGTGGACTCATGGCAGTGTCTGACAGAAGAAACCCCCTGGGCTTCCCAGATATTAGTGAGGGAATGGGAAGTCTTTGTCCGGCTTAGAAGTGCTCCTTTAGCAGAGAAAGGACTAACTAAATTTGGACTCTAACTTCCATCAACGCCCATCTGTCTTCACTTAGGATGACCTGGAAGCAGGTGCTGAGACAAGAATTGGGTCCGGGTAGTTTATTTTGGAGGTGATCCCAGGAACCCCAGTAAGGGAGGGAAAGAAGACAAATTAAAGCCAATAAAAGGCACGTGAATGAATGGGGGATGCTGTGAACACCGAAGGCTCAATCACGTTGGAGAACCTCTGAGGAACCACACAGAACCTGCTTCGTCCTTCCAGAGGATGGGGAACCGAGGCTCTTGTCCAGACACCTGCTCTTGCCAGGTGAGGGGTGGCCCCAGGAGCATTTGTTCCTCAGCACTTTCAGGTCACACCTTGCTCTGTGGAGCAGGCTCTCAGCCCTCAGGCAGAGAAGGGCCCAGCTCTCTGGGCTCCAAGGACACAGCGTGGGTGCCAACAGCCCTTGGGCCACCCAGGCACACTTATGGAGCATTTTCCTCTTGCGGATTGAGAACACGATGTCATTATTTAATATTAGCACAGTTTAAGACCCACCCTGCTAGGCAAAAGTCACTGAGTCTCCAGGATGAGTAAACTAGCGCAGTTTTTTCAGATTCACCCTTGGGAGAGAACCTAGGGACTAGACAGTGAATCCGAGTCACGGAGAACAAACTCTTGGAGAAGCTAAGAAAAACTCTTGGCTCATAAACTCTCACTCATCTCATAAACCCCTCCATCCCCTCCCTTCCATGGCAATGTCAAGTCTAGCCCCTCCCCTAAAAGGTACATGAGGTCTTGTTTTTTATGAGGAACATGCAAGATCAGGGTCATTTTTAACTTTAAAGAGAATTTTAACCAGATCAAAAATGCTAAAGTGGAAGAAAGATGCTTGTTTTAATTATCTATTGCTTCAGGACAAACTGCCCCCCAAAAAAGTGGCTTCAGTAAAAAACAACTACTATTTGTCATGATTGAGTGGGGTGATGAGGTTCAGCTGGACAGTTTTACTCCCTGAGATGTCAGCTGTGTTCTGTGGTCATCTGAAGGTTCATCTTGACTGGACATCCCTGGTGACTTGCTCACACACTGGCACTCAGTGCTGGCTGTTGGCTGGGAGCTCGGCTGGAGATATCAATAGAATCACTTCAGGTCCTTTCTATTGCCTCACCGCATGTACTGAGGTTCTCACGACACTGCATCTGAACTCCAAGAGAGGGTGTTTGTGGAGATGCAACCTGAAGCTGAGCTCTCCTAAGCTCCGGTCTCAGACATCATACAACATCACTTCTGCCATGTCCCATTGGGCAAAGCAAGCTTCAGGCTATTCTAGATTCAATGGGAGAGGAAATGGACTCTGCCACTCAATGGGAGATGTGACAAAAATGTCTAGCCGTATTTAACCCATCACTGCCTGCTATACTCTGGGTATGACTATTTATAATTTTCCCATGTCCAAATTACATTCACTGCCACTCCCTGAGGCCCCCATAAGTCCGGTTCCATTAGGATAGCAGACCCAAGCTAGAGGTCAGGATCTTGTCATCTAAACCAGGTCCAGGTGCCGAGGAGGCACTTTGGGTTTCATTGCTTGAGTGTAGCTTCACACTGTGATTCCTTGAGATTCATAAACTGAAAATACAAATCACACCCAGTATACGATGGAAGATGGAACCAGGATGTCCACAGTGGATACTGTTGTTCAAAGGATGGGATGGAAGCTCATGGTTGCCACTGGTCCAAAGCAATTCTGAAATCTAGCTGGGCCTGTTTTACCAATCCTCCCTGCTCTTGGAGCAGGAAATGTGCCTTGATTCGAGCCCAGTTCTGCCCTCTGGGTGTGGGGCTCTGCAGCTATTAACTCTCCCCTTTGAATCATCCTTCCTCTTCCATAAGAAGTGGCCCATGTTTGTAGCTGAGTGGTTTCTTCAGCCTGCTTCCTCCTAAGAGGTTCCTTTTATTTGGGGCTTTCTTTTGGTTGAAGCTAAAAGAGTTCTTTCGAATGAGGGAAGAGATGTTTTATGTTTTATATATTATGTTGTAATCTGCTCCATAAGATACAAGATATACTCATAAGTCTGCTTGACACAGAAATTTCCTACTTTGGATTTATGTGAAGCTGAGTAGGATGTTACAAGACAATGTATTTAAGATCCTTGAAAGTCCATTGGTCTAGCTTAGAGAGTCTAGGGGCAGCACTTAAAATCTTTCTCAGTTCTTACAAAGAGTATTCCAGCTGTGCCCTTGGACTGATCTTGATCTCAAATCCACATTTTTCTGACAGCACCTGGATTTGATATTCTCTCCAGGATTTAATTTATTTTCAGAATACTTTGCTGCCTGGGGAGACCGTCCTGAGCTCTTCTAGGTCCTTTAAATTCGGTGTGAAAATTGAACAGCTGTTTCTCCAATTCTTCTATGTCTTTCTCTCTTCATATGCATCTAAAAGAAGTGAGTTAGGACTTCGCACAATGAAGAAACAGCCCTGGCCAAATCCACAAGTTCATGGGGTACCTTTCCTATTCTCCACATTACCACTGGCAAAGGTTTTATTCATTGTACTGGTAGGTCCCCTTTTCTCCAGTCCCAAGTCGTGACTTCTTCACTGCCTTCATAGCCTCTGCTAATAGTCTCCTCATTGACCTGTAGATCTTCACCTACCTTCTAATCTCATAGCCAATACCATGGATTTAAAATTGTTGTTACAGTTGCACCCCACTTCTGGTAACAATTTCTGTTTCATTATCTACCACTGCATTACAAACCACTTTAAAACACAGTGGCTTAAAACAACAACAAGCAGAGTAGCTTAGTTTTCCTCTTGGAAAGTGGCTTGGCTTCTCACTGAATGGCAGGGGCTTTCAAGAGGGAGTGTACTCAGCCTGTTCAGATGTTTTAAGACCCAGCCTCCGAAATTATGCAGCAATGCTTCCACCACATCCCATGGGTCAAAGGAAGTCTCAGAATGATCCCAAGTCCAAGAACCCACCTTTTAATGAGAGAAACAGCATAGCACTTGGGGCTCTCCACCACAATGCTCATACAGAACCCTCCCAAAGCCACTACCACTGCCAGGAATGACCCTGTCCACCAGCTTGAGTCCTTTCTCTCTCTGCACTCGAGATTTTCATGGGAAGCACCAGACTAAAGAAGCACTCATTACTGCATTGGCTCTAGCACTATTTTCCCACAGGACCCCAAGCCTTTTTCACTCTGAACCTGCACCATAGACTTCACCACCTACATCCTCCTGCACCTGCTCTTGTTTAGCAAATTCCCTCCCGTGACCGTGAGTTTCTGCCCTCATTTCTTTGCGTTCAGTCGACCTCTTACCCCCTACCCCCACCACTGTTGCAGTGTCTCTTAAAACTGTGCATTACTTAGACTTAGTCCCCTGATAGGCTATTCTGTCTACTGATTCCTATGTACTTATTTATCTCTTTTTCCTCTCTTTAATTCTTGGGGGGATAAAAAAACTCTGAGATTGACCTTGAAAACACAAAACCCTTCACCAGTATTGACGATTTGTCTCCATCAACCAGTTTAGCATTGGAATGATATCCCCAAGGGAGTGTGGAGTGGAGTGTATGAAGTGGTGAAACTAAACCATGAGCCTGGGAGCCAGCACTCCGAGGCCTCTTCTTGGCTCTGTGGATCTGTGTGGTCTTGAGGGCCATTCATTTGTGACCCTGGTGCCTCTGTTTCCCAGCAGAAGTATAAATATCAATGTCCTTTCATGCTTCAGGATTTTGTCATCCAGAAACTAAAATGTTGGACTAAAAATATTTGTTCGAATGTGAAAATGAAGCCACAGGAAGTCATATGCATATAAAACAACTGTATCATCTTCTTCTGTGTGGATGCGTGGTGGAGTTCACAGAGCACTGACACATAAGAGAAGTCTGGAGTTCTAATCCAGCCTGGAGGTTAATATGCGGCTTTTCACAAGTCATTTAGACTTCTTAGCCTCAATTTTTCATGTATAAAGAGAATACTGGACCAGATTAGCAGTTTTCAACCTTGGTGGCACATTAGAGTCATATGACGAGATTTTTAAAAAATTTCAGTGCCCAGACTTCACCACTGCAGACTCAGTAAGTCAGAATTTCTGGGTGTAAGTCCTGAGTGGACTTGGAATTTTTAAAAATTTCTTGAGTGATTTCAGTGTACAGCCAGGAGTAAAAACCCCTGAATTGGGTTCACAGTTTTAAAACTATTTTTAATCAAGATTCTTCCTTTTTTTAATAAAAGTTATATTTAGAGGCCCTGTGTGTGGAGCAAACACCCATGCAGTTGTTCTGTTTGAGCAGAAGAGGAGTCCAAAGTTCTGTCCATGCAGCCACAACCAACCCTGGAATCAGCACAGGAGACCCCTTTCAGTCCCTGGAACCCAACAGTCCTTCAGGGTAGAGTTTAAAACTGTTGGAGAGTAGACAATCCCGTCGGGCACAGTGGCTCATGCCTGTAATCCTAGCACTTTGAGAGGCCGAGGCAGATGGATCACTTGAGATCAGGAGTTCGAGACCAGCCTGGCCGACATGGCGAAACCCCATCTCTACTAAAACTACAAAAATTAGCCAGGCATGGTGTCGTGTGCCTGTAATCCCAGCTACTCGGGGGGCTGAGGCAGGAGAATCAGTGGAACCTGGGAGGTGAAGGTTGCAGTGAGCCAAGATTATGCCACTGTACTCCAGCCTGTGGCCTGGGTGACAGAGCAAAGCTCTGTCAAAAAAAAAAAAAAAAAAAAAAAAAAAAGAACTAAATGACTAAAATCATGTGATAATAGTCAACATTTGGAGTGTCATCTGGATCATAAATATCCCCACAAATCTAACTTCTTGAGGAAACCAGTGTCCACCCTATATTGTGTCTGGTGATGGAACCATGGGGCAAACTTGGCTACAGTCAGAAAACTCAGCCAGCTACTGATTTCCACAGGTGCCCTCACCAGTCATGGGGCTTACCAGGGTCCATTTCTTCCAGAGACCAAGAGAAAAGAGTCCACAGTGCTTCAGTGTGTGTGGCAGAGGGCAAGGAATTGTTTCATCAGAAATACCTCCAGAACACTGCAGCTGATGATGCAGAGGGAAGATTATTTGTGTTACACTGGAAGTGCAGGGGATCAATTTTCACATGCAATGAAGGGGGCACTGTTGTCAAAAAAACGGAACCAATCAGGAAGTCCCAGTTCTAGCCCTGAAGTATTTAAAAGGAACTTCCCTTTGCTCTACAAGCTCAGGGCAACGGGTAATTCTACATGTCGTCTTCACTGAGTTGTGGGGTGCCCAGATTAGATGCTGTTTCTGGGTGTGTCTATGAGGTTGTTTCCAGATGAGATCAGTAGTAGAATCAGTAGACTCCGAAGATTGTCTTCCTCCATGTGGGCGGGCACCATCCAGTATGTTGAGGGCCTGAGTAGAACAAAAAGGTGAAGGGAGGTTGAATTCCCCCTTTTCTTCCTGCCCTCCTGCTGGAGCTGGGACTCTGGTTCAAAATCAACAAGTCAGCAGTGCCCTGCTCCCTCTGGAGGCACCAGAGGAGAATCCATGTCATTCTCTTCTTATTCAGCTTCCAGTATTCAGCCTCTGGTATTCAGCTTCCTGTATTCAGCTTCCAGTATTGGAGCATTCCTTGGTGTTCCTTAGCGTTCCTTGACTTGCAGACATCATCCCAGTCTCCCCTTCCATCTTCATATGGGCTTCTCAGCTGTGTCGGTCCCTGTATGCCCTGTCTCTTTATTAGGCCACCCTCATTGAATTTAGAGTTCACTCTAACCCAGTATGATCTCATGTTGATCCTTAACGCATGACATCTGCGAAGATCTATTTCCACATAAGGTTTCATCTTGAGCTTCTGGTGGATATGAATTTGAGGGGACACGCTTCAGCCCAGTACACACCTCTTTCATCGCAATTTCCATTTGTGATTATTGTCCGTCTGTTTCAGGTGACAGTGAGTGGCCTTCCTGAGAGCAGGACTGTGCCATCCTCATGCTGTGTCCCCAGCGACTAGCTCGGTCCTCCTCAGACAGGAAGCGCCGAGCAAACGTCTAGTAAATAAGTGAATGAATGAGTGATCAGAATGCACTCTTCTTTGTTGGTGCCATCCCTTAAGCCCTTCTAATTGTGACTTGTTTTGGCTCAATGGCAAGTCCATTGACTTAAATACCTTGACCAGTTCCTTCATCCTAAGGTGTCTGGGAGTGTCCAAAAGCAAAAAGAGAACACCAACTTGCTTAGTGGCTCTTCTGTTTGTTTTACTTTAGTTGGGTCCCAGAAACTCTAAAAGCCAACAGCCAGGATGAGTTAGCAAGTCCTGGGAACTTGAAGCCTCTGCAACTGAGCAGCACGATAGGAAATGACCAAATCTGTGCTTTTCCGTGTGGGTGGAGAGAGCCTGCTGTGAACATTTTCCAGGAGGGCAGAAGCTGGCGGACTTTTTATGAGTGTTTGTTCCAGCTGTTGGTTGGTGATTTGGTTTCTGGAGCAGCTGGAAGCAGGCAGCAAAGGCCTCAGAATTCCAACCTACTTTGCAACCTGCTTTGAAATTACTGATAAATTATGTGGCCTGCAAATTGGGTAATCCCTGTAAAATCCAATACCATTAGTAAGAATACCCCACCTGTGTTCCTAGGGAATCCAGATTGCGCATACTCTCAAGGTCTCTGGGTTTTTCCTGGGAGCCTGCAGAATGTTAATCCGGGGTCGCCAGCCAGGCCTCTTGTGTTCACTGGTTACTCCAGTCACCTCACTGATGCCAATTTCCTGCCCAAAGCCTGTCTCTTGGCAAGCTAAGAAGCCCCTGGACAAAAACAAGAAGATTCTTCTTCCTCTGGCCTCATGCATCCTCCAGCATTCCAGGCTCTGTCCATCTTGTTAGCCCCAGCATGTGGCCCCATCTCCAGGATGAAAGTGGTTTCTGGGGAAAGAGAGGAAGTGGCAGGAAGGCAATTTCCTTAGAAGCAAGAGACACAGCAGCTGTGTAGCTATTTCCGTTCACTTTCTAAAGGTATGAACTTGGTCACACGGCCATACCTGGCTTCAAGGGAGGCTGTAGATGGGTGACCAGAGACCTGATTAGAACTTGGGGGGACTTTATTAACAAAGAAAGAGGGAGAGAAAGGTACTAGGAGACAGCTAGCTCTGGTCTACAGCAGACCTGCCTGCCTAGCAGTAGGCTTTTATGAAGACAGAAGACAGGAAGTACCCACTGCAATCTTGAACTCCTGCTTCTGTCTGGCTCTTGGAAGGGCAGGAAAACATCTGTGTCCAGTTCCCTTGTAGGAGCTACCAAAGAAATGTTCAAAATTAGGTCAGAGCAGGTGACCTTGTGTACTATTGGAGGGTTACAGTTTGCAATGAACTATTCAATTTGGAAAGAGGTATCGAAAATTTTAAATGTAGAAATGATTAAATCTTACAATTAGATTTTGAAGAATTTATTCTATTAACTATATTCCCACAAGAGGCAAAGATATATCTTTAAAAATGCTCAATGTAGCATCATGTACACATGATAGCAAAATTCTAGAAATGAAGTGTCCACCAATAGAGAACTGTTTAATAAATTCTGGTGTATTCATAGAGTGGAATACCATATAGCCATCCAAAAGAATAAATCATGGCCAGGATTGGTGGCTCACGCCTATAATCCCAGCACTTTGGGAGGCCGACGTGGGTGGATCATGAGGTCAGGAAATCAAGACCATCCTGGCTAACACGGTGAAACCCCATCTCTACTAAAAATACAAAACAATTAGCCGGGTGTGGTGGCGGGCACCTGTAGTCCCAGCTACTCGGGAGGCTGAGGCAGGAGAATGGCGTGAACCCAGGAGGCGGAGCTTGCAGTGAACGAGATCGTGCCACTGCACTTCAACCTGGGTGACAGAGCGAGACTCCGTCTCAAAAAAAAAAAAAGAATAAATTACATCAGTGAAGGCTGATGTAGAGCAATCATCAATATACTTTTTTTTTAAATTAAGAAGCCAGGTAAAGAGGAGATGACATAGTATATTTCCATGCATCCATGGGTAAGCAAAGGGGGATACGCTTGCTTGCACCCCTGTGGGCTATTCATAAGGTCACATAAGAAACTGACAAGTAGTGCTGGGCTCCAGGTGGAGACACAGAGGCTGGGAGTGGGAGAGAACTCCTTCCACCATCTACTCCTCTTTGTGTATGTTGATTTGAATACCCAGGTGCATCCTTTACTTATTTTAATTTTAAAAACCAGACAAATAAATAAATAAGTAAGTGGACTTTAAAGATTCCTGTGGGTGAAAGCTCACTGGTGGGTGGACTTGTACTGTCACCCACTGGTCTCCAAAAGAGTTTGCCCACAGCCTGGCCAGACCTTCACCAGGACTGACACTCAGCTCTGGAAATCATCTCAGGGATTCTCCTGTTTACAAAACCTGAATTCAGCAGCCACCCAGCAGAAACATCCCAGATCCTTTGGCCAGTTAGTTTCCCAGCAGGCGCTCTACTGCTACATGGTTTTAATTGCAGTGTTTACTGGGTCTCCACAGTCTAATTAGATCTGTTCTGTCCACAAAACAGATATTTCAAAGACTTCCCAGGACACAAGCCACCCTAGACAGTGGGATTCTTCACTTTCAAAAAAAGAACATCAACAACAAAAACAAACCAAGAGACACAAAACATCAAAAGTAAAACAGCAAAACCTGTGTATCTGGAATTAGAGGCACCAAGGTGCTCACGTGGCTTGGTTTTAACTGGTAGGATAGTATTGTCTGTTTTCTCCTTTTCTCCGATTATCTGTAGTCTTTAATCTTTCGGAAGTGAACCAAAAAACAAAGAAGTTTGTTTTTTAACTGCTTTGTTGAGAGACAATTTACATACCTTATAATTGATTTATTTAAAGAGTACAATTCAATGGTTTTTAGCATATTCAGAGATAATGTGCAACCATCACCATCGCTGATTTTAAAACATTTCATCAGCTCAAAAGAAACCCTGCACCTCTAGAAATCACTATCAATTTCCACCAAATTCTAGGCAACCACAAATCTACTTTCTGTGTCTAGGCATCTGCCTGTTCTGGACATTTCGTATCACCGGAGTCATGCAATGTGTGGTCTTCCGTGTCTGGCTTCCTTCAAGAAGCATCATGTTTTCAAAGTTCATTCACGCGTAGCATAAGTCAGAACTTCATTCCTTTTTATCACTGCACAATAGTCCTTTAAATTAAATATTCCAATTTTTTATTCTAAAAAGTTTTTATTTGAGACAGAATTTCACACTGTTGCCCAAACTGGAGTGCAGTGGTGCGATCTCTCCTCACTGCAGTCTCCAGCCCCAGGTTCAAGGGATCCTCCCACCTCAGCCTCCCAAGTAGCTGGGACTACAGGTGCACACCACCGCGCCTGTCTAATTTTTGTGTTTTTTGCAGAGACGGATTCCCACTATGCTGCCTGGGCTACATACGGCCTCAACTAATCCTCCTGCCTCAGCCTCCCAAAGTGCTGGGATTACAGGTGTGAGCCTAATTTCAAAATTTTAACAGCTACCATAAAAGCAGCAGTCGAATGTGATGTGACTGCCCAGTTGCCCTCAGTTTCTAGAAACATTGCACGACTGTTTCCCAGATCCTCACTCTACCTGTGGGGATGGAAGCCCATCTGGGGCCCTCCCAGCCCTCCGATCTTCATGAGGTTTTGGGGACAGAAGTTCACTTCTTACCTTCCTGCTGTTTTTAGTCCAGGCAAGTCAAGGGACCAGATGGGGAAAGAATTCAGCTTGTATAGAAAATGGTTTTAATTAAAACGTGGGCATTTAGAGGTCTTGCTCTCCACTGGACCTGCCCCGTACTGTGGCTGTCAGTCTGCACGAAGGAAGGCAGGAGATAAACATGGGCCTAATGCAATCATTGGTTTGTTCTGCAGTGATTGTAACTGTAGTAGGGGAATGTTAGGAGAATTGAAAGAGCAAAGTTGTGCGCCAGGGCCACACGGAAGAAGAGCTTGCTAAGCCTTAGCTCCCCTTTTTCTCTTTGAACTCTGTGCTATTCGTTATCCAAGGAGCATCTTGGAACTCAAGAACATTAAGGAAAATTCTGGGCAAAACATATCCTGTCCTCAACTGGACTATGGGTATCAGGAAGGCAAGAACCAAGCTTTCCTCACCTCTGTAGAGCAGACCTGGTACATCACTTGGAACTTGCTGAATGAGCATATGAATGAATGAATGGGAAAATACCTGGAAGGTAGAGACTAGACTGTCAGCTCTGTGACCCCAATGCCTCGCACACAGTAGGTGCTCCACTGATTCTAGTTCATAACTTGAAAACAACACCATGATCGTTTTTCTTCAAGAGCTTTGAACTTTTCCCCTCTTAGCTGGATTTTTTTCTAAAACCCTTTACTTTTTAAAGGATAGTGTGGTAATACAAGCCAACCCTGAACTATCTGTTTAATCTTCTTTCCCCTAAATATTAGCTCAGTGGGAAAAGGAGCCTAACCTCTCTGTATATTTTTCTCTGTGTATACTTTTGGCCAGAAGGCTGGAAAAACCAAGACTAAAGCACAGTGCTTAGAGATTCTGAGAAAAGATGGGGAGCAAACGCCGGCCAGAGGCAGGAAGAGGGGGTCAGGAGGGCAAGAACAGATGGGACCCATCTCCCCTGGAAGGGCTCTGTCTGAGGGTTTGCTTGTCTTACGTGTGAGCAATTCTCCATGACAAGCCACTTGCACCTCTGAGACCCGACCCAAGGAGAGGACAGTTTACAGCTGTCGCCAGTGCTCGGACCCACCTGAGCCCACTGGGAGTGCCCTTCACAGAGCTCAGAAAATGCACAGCGGACGCCTTTGTTGTGCGCCCCTGTTCACAGTGCCACGTGGGGCTGGATGGTGGTGATGGTGGTACAACCCCGTCAATTTACTAAAAGTCGATGAATGGCACACTTAGCCTGACTGGGTTTTAGAGTCTATAAATTACTGCTCAACAAAGCTGTTAAAAAATAAAACATGCTCATTGGAAAAATTATATATACATATATACAAATATATATGTGTGTCTGGACACATATACACGTACACACATAGGTGTGTCATATCTACATAGACAAATATATACATACATATATGTGTATGCAATTGAGGGTATAAAGAAGAAATGCCCTTTCTAATGGAAGAGTCCCAGGTTGCCAGGCAGGGGACCTGATAAATGGGCAGGGCCCTCTTCCCTCTCTGGACCATGTCTGTGAAACTCTCCCTTTCTCTCTGGAATCATTTCTCAGTGCGGCGGCCAGGGTCACCTTTTGAAAACATCAGTCCTCTGGTCAAAACCCTGCAATGGCTTCCCTCTCTGTCTGCGTAGAAGCCGAAGCACCTACGATGATCTTTACCAGTCCTTACGAGGCTCTGGACTAGAGCTTTCTGTGATGATGAAATGTTCTAGACCTGGGCTAGCAGCCACCAGCCACTGGTGACTGTTGAGCACCTGAAATGCAGCTGGTTGATGGAGGAACCAATTTTTGGCTTGACTTTCTCTCAATTAAACTGAAACGTAAGGAGCCGCAGGAGGCTCCTGGCTACCAAATTGCCCAGCACAGCCCCAGACCACCTGCCCCTTCCCACCGCATGCCACCACTGCTTCAACCTCCTCTCCCACTACCTCCCCCAGCTGCTGTTCTTCCCAGTCCCAGGCACACAGGGCCTTGGCATCAGCTGTCCCATTGGCCTGGAGCACACTTCCCTAGGCACACACTCCCATCCTTCAGGTTTTTACCCAGCGTCACCTTCTCCCTGAGGCCTACTTTGGCCCCTATCTGAAGCCACTCCCTTCCTCTTCCTGTGTCCTGTGTCCCAGCACAGCTCACCTGGCTCACGGGCCAGCTCTCCGGGAATCACTGTCTGTCTCCTGCCTCCAGAATCCAAGCTCTGCGAAGAAAAGGGGCTGCTGCCTGCTTTGTGCTTTGCTGCTTCCCGAGCTCCTAGAATGGTGCTTGGCACATGGCAGGCGCTCCACAAATATTTGTTGAATAAAAAATTTGAACAGACTCCTCCTATGGTTTTGCTGGTGGAGAAGGACTGTCTGATCATTGAACCTGCCACATCAAACATTCTTTTGCTCTTTCTGGCTCCCAGGATCCCAGAGCCCCTAACTCTCTCATGTCTAAGGAGAGGGGAATCTTGAGACTGAAACGGCAAGTGGTCCACCCCCAGGTGTCCTGGCTCCATTCACACTGTTGACCTGGCTCCAACAGGCTGTCTGGGGAAGGCGCTCTGTCTGGCGAGGCAAGGTCTCCCTTGGGTGGCTGAGCCCTGCAGATCCCTTCCCCTTCCCCAGCCCCCCAGCATCTACGTTTCCTGAACACTGCAGCCCTTCTGCCTTGAGTGGAGAGGCTGGGATGGTGCATGTGTTGTGCGGGATCTTCCAACCCGCTTCAGTCCTCACGGCTCTATGTCTGCGAGAGGAGGCTGGCTCTTTCGTGGGGCCCTAAGTTTGGATTCCCATAAACACCCGCACACAGCAGGGAAATGAGAACTCATTTGCCTCCTGGGCCACCCCCAGTCCCACCCCCAGTCGTGTATTTCCTGGGCAGGGGATTGGTCTATTTTTCCCCTGGAAAATTCACCCTTAGAAACTCTCCGTGGACCTGAACGCTCCCAAACTGCAGCTGCACCTAGACTGTGTCCCCTCTACTAAGTCCGTTTTGCTTTTCTTTTGCTCCAGGGCACTTTGTTTCTGTAACAATACTCAGATACCCTGAGATATTGGGAAGGCTGTTTGTTTCCTGGTTGATAGGTTCCCTTACCCCGAGCTCACTGTGGCTCCGACACCAATTTATAATTGCAAGGCCGCTTTCCTCGCTCAAGAAGTGCGTTAGTCTTGTGGCCAAACGAAATCTTTAAACGGTAGAGAGGCGTTTAGATTTCTCTTGTGCCCAGCTGACAGTAGGTTTACAGTTTAGAATCTGGCCTTTGTAAAAGCATTTCTCAGCCTGGATATTTCATTTTTAAGCCCGACCACCCACGCAGAGGGCCAGGCAGGAAGCGGCCCTTCGCCTGCACCCAGTCAGCTTAGAGGTTGGCTGCAGAATCCCAGAATTCAGTCACAAAGGGGGACTTTTTTGGCATTATCTACTTCGCATCTCTGCAGCGAATGCAGCCCTTGTTTATACGAAGCTATTCCTGAATGCTAAATTTGGAAATTCCACGTATTCCTCTAATCCGCCAGGCCCCGAGCCGGACGGGGCCGCCTCTGAGAAGCCTCACCACTTTCCTGGCGTTCCTCAGGTCTCCAGTGGAACCTCCCAGTGTGACAGGGGAGGCTTTCAGTGCTGGGGACCAGGCAGTGAGGCCCCAGCCAGCACCCAACCCAGCCGCTTCTCCCGTCAGCCAAAGAGGCGCTCTGTAGCCAGGCCGGCGGTTTTATTTTTAAGTGTCTGTGTACAAATGTATACAATATGGCTCCCTCTGGGCCAGCCCGGCCTGATCTCTGGCAGAATCTCAGGGCTCTGGTCCATAGGAGGGGGCCCAGGAGGAGGAGGCGGAGGCTGGGCAAGAAAGCATTAATTGATAAGGAATCTCCGGAGCCCAAGCTGGCACGATAGCAGGAATGCAGAATCATAAGTCACACTCAGGTTTTATCTATGCTGCTTGAAGATGTTTTCAAGGGAGGAAATCACACCATTTCAGGCAGAAGATAAAGGGGATAGGCAGAGAGGTTCATTTACACAGCATCCCCCACCCTCCCCTACCTGAGCAAAAACACTGGAATTTGGCCCCGAGCCTTCCTGCTGCCGTTGCAACCTCTTATCACATACCAGCGGCCTCCCTGAGGCTCAGCCTCTCTCTTCCATACCTTCTGATGCTCGGCTCCCACCCCGCTCCCACCTCCTTTCTACTGCCTTCCCCTCACGGCTCACGCCTAGGGTGGTCTGAACTCTCCCTGACATGGTCACCTTCGGCGAGGCAAGGACCAGCTGGCTGATGGAGACAGACACAAATGAGACCGAGGCACAGATCCCAAGGCACTTCCTGACTTTTTATCTGACACTTTTTCTTGTCCTGGAGCTGGGGTTACCTTTCTGCCCCCTAAAACTAGGCACTTCCCAAGCTCCAGGACTACCCAAGACAGAGGAGGAAACTGATTGTAAGTTAGGAACATGTGCCACATGCCAGAGGTACATGCTCGTTCACTGCCTCCTGTCCCAGGTGAGGCTGTTCCCAAGCAGAGCCTGAGACAAGGATTCTAGCACAAACAGATTACCTGGAAGGCAGTCCTGAAAAACACAGGTCAGGGAACTTGGGCAGGTGACTCAGGGGAGGAAGAAGGCAATGCAGGGGGTCTTAGTGAGAAAGTTACCTCTGGAGCACTGTCTTGGGAAGCCCCATGGAACACCATAGGGCATCCTCCTGGGATTGTTCATCTAAGGGGACAGGAGCTGGGAATGTGACCCACTCATTCCATCACCATTGGCTGAGGGACCCTCCCCTGCAGCATTATTTCCCCAACACTGCCAGCCGTGTGCAGGGCTGGAGCTAGTTCCTGTAGCCAGATGGAACCCAGGCAAAGGAACACAGGTGCAGGCAGTTGGAAGCCAGACTGGCATTTGCTAAAAGTTAAAGATGAGGGATATGGGTCAGGCACAGAAAGCCTGAGATCACTCAACTAGAAAGGAATGGAGATGGAACCCAAGCCTAGGTGGTCTTACATCCTTACCCATCACACCACTGCCTTATCCACCAAGCGTGAAACCCAGCTTGTTTGGCAGAGTGCCCTCTCCCCAAACCAGGCTTTGGTTTCTGTTCATGCCTTATTAATTCCAATAAATGCCCCCGTTTCTTATAAGAGAAGCATATTTTATTTGGATAGATTTCTTATGCACCATGTTGCAAACACTCCAGCTTCAAAGGCTAATGCTACCCTTACAGTCTTCCTAACTAAATTCTGTTAGAAACATCCATGCTAGAACCAGATCCAACAGAAGTTTATGCCAAAACATACCTTATCCTCTAATAAATTAAGACTAATTTAGAGCAGAGCTGTGGAGATAGATTTTTACTGAATGACTACATGGATATTGGGTTGGGCTGTGCATTTACTCATGTAGACATGTGTGGAGTATCTCCTGGTCTCCTAGAATATTGATGGCCTAGTGCATTTTTTTCTCCAAGAATAGATAACCTAACCTAGCATAGGGATAGAATCTAGTAATGTCACCAATAATGATATCAAAAATCTGGGGGTGAAGGTACTTCTATAGGGATGGATAGGAAAATGGCTCAAACTCATTTGTCCAAATGAATAGGATGGTGTCACTCTACTATTTTTGTTTCATTTTGTTTTTTTGAGACAGAGTCTCCCTCTGTCACTCAGGCTGGAGTGCAGTGATGTGACCTTGGCTCACTGCAAGCTCTGCCTCCCGGGTTCATGCCATTCTTATGCCTCAGCCTCCCGAGTCGCTGGGACTACAGGTGCCTGCCACCATGCCCGGCTAATTTCTTTTGTATTTTTAGTAGACACAGGGTTTCACCGTGTTAGCCAGGATGGTCTCAGTCTCCTGACCTTGTGATCCACCCGCCTCAGCCTCCCAAAGTGCTGGGATTACAGGCGTGAGCCACCACGCCTGGCCTCCACTATTTAACAGTGTAAAATTACTTAAAATATTTCAAAAGACACAACATTCTTCTTAATCTGAGGATTGATTTAGCTCATAATGTTAATTATTATCCTCACACTGTTTGATGTTATAAAAGCTCTGTAAGGATGGCTGCATTCCCAGGGTCATTTGTTGACAATGCTCATATGGACCAAGATACTGATTCAGCTGAATGAATGTCACATAGACCTGTCACATCTGGTGATATCTGGTGATAACCCAGATATTTTCGTATAGCTATTTCTCAATTTTTTTATTTAACAGCAATTCTTCATATGAAGTCTTAAATGGAATTTCCATATGTGAAGTAGATATACATGAAGTGGTTTTGATATAAATAGGGTAAGGAGTTCTGGTGGAAATCTATATTTTCACACACCTCAAGGCATTTGCTCAAGCACCTCTATGCCACCACAAGGACTGAGTAAAAGAGAATAAAAATCAGAAATTAAGACTAAGTTCTATACCTGGCATATGGGAAAAGCAAGGTCAAGTGATGTTAAGTCACTTGGGTAACACTGCAGAGCAAGTCTGCAGGCGAACCCAAACTAGGATTCAACTCTCTTAACTCTGTGCTACTCTCTAGAGCCATGGATAACCCAGGGTACTCAGTAGAGATCCCAGAAGGGTCACACCTTAACAGTAGGGCCTTTGGCCCTAGAGTAAAGGACCTTCCCTTTAACAAACACTTAAAACAAGCCTCAAAAGGATCAAGTAACTTGACTGCCTGCCATAATAAACATCCACTCTCTTTCAAGGAAAACTACTGAGTCCAAAAATTCAGTAACAAGCATTTGTAATGCCTGGCACCCAATAAAAAATTACTAGAAAAGCAGAAAACATGACCCACACGAGGGGAAAAAAAAAAAAAACAGTCAAAAGAAGCAGAGTTCAAAGTGACAAAAGATGGAATCAGCATGGGAATACTTTATGTAGCTTTGATAGATATACTCAAGGATTTAGATGAAAATATGAGCATAATGAAGAAACAATTGGAAGATAAAAAAAAAAAGAACCAAATGAGATGTTCAGAGCTGAAAATACTATATCTAAAATAAAAAATTCACTGGGTGGCTTTTACAGAAGATTAATCATTGCAAAATAACAAATCAGTGAACTTGTAAGCAGAGCTACGAAAACCATATAAACTGAAACAGCCTCATGTGACAACATCAAAAAGTCTAATATGCATGTAATTGGAGTTCCAGAAGGAGAAGATAGAGAGAGAGAAAGGGATTAAAAAATGCTTGAAGAAATAATAGCCAAAATTTTTCCAAATTTTATAAAAGCTATAAACTTACTGATCCAAGGAGCTCAATAAAATCCAAGCATACCAAGTGGTAGGCACATTATAATTAAATTGCTCAAAAACAGTGACAAAAAGTAAGATTTCAAAGCTGGAGGAAAAAGAACACATTGAATTTAGAAGAACAAAAATAAGAATCCCCACACATTTCCTATCAGAAAAAAATTCAAGCCAAAAGATAATACACCAATATATAAACTGCTGAAAGAAAAAAATTATCAGTCTAGAATTCTATGTCTAGCATAAATCTCTTCCTTAATAAAGGCAAAATAAAGATTTTTTTTTTTCAAACAAATGAAAGTTGAGAGAATTCATCACCAATGGACTTGAACTACCATACAAGAAATGTCCAAGGAAATTCTTCAGGTAGAAGAAAAATTATACTATATGGAAACCTAGAAACAAAAACAAGGGTGCCAGAAATGGTAAACACCTGGGTAAATATGAGATATTTTATCTTGCTTTTGAAAAAGTTAAAAGATAGTTGACTAGTTAAAAACATAACAATAGACCTGTAGTCCTAGTTACTCAGGATACTGAGTGAGGCAGGAAGATTGCTTGAGCCCAGGAGTTCAAGATTACATTGACCTATGATTGTGCCACTACACTCTAGCCTGGGTAATGGAATAAGATCCTGTCTCTAAAAAACAAAACAAAAACAACAAGAGGATTTTAAAACATGCAGGAATAATAGTAAAAAACACAGGGCAGTGAATGGAAGTACGCTGCTGTAATGTCCTTACACTATATGTGAAGTAACATAATATTATTTGAATGCAAACTATCTTGAGTTAAATATTCACATAGTAAAAACCAGAGCAACCACTAAAAATTGAAAGCACAGAAAAATAACTAGTAAGTCAAGAGTGGAGATAAAATGGAATACAAAAAAAAGTCAATCCAAAATAAGGAAGGAAAAAAGGACAGAACAAATAAACATATGCTTAGCAACTAATTTCAGTTATAACTTAAGTATAAAACATACATACAAGGATAACTGCATGAGACTGTCTGGTCAGCGAATTTGATATCCTCTTTAGTGTTCTTTTAAGAGTGCCTTACTCTTTTTCCCTAGGTCCTCAGGGTTCTGTCTCACACTCTTGTAGTCTGGAAGTAACAACACCCATTAGCCATGAGCACACCTCATGCCCAGACTTTGGTTTCTAACGACCATTGTCCGATAACAGAAACTAGAGCTTCCTGAGAAAATGGATGATACCAGGACCAGGACAGGAAATATATCAAATGAGTTTGGAGTACCTTATAGTGCCAGGAAGTAGGGAAGTGCCTCTCTCTCTCTCTCTCTCTCTCTCTCTCTCTCTCTCTCCCCCACACACACACACACACATACACCCATAAAGATGGAAGTGTGTCAAAGGAACATAGGAGCCAAATGAAAGAGCTCTCAATGGTTAAAGACAGAACTATCTTAGCAACAAAATAAACAAAGTATTGGATTATAACCCAAAGAGTAAAACAAATATCAATGGGTTCATAGAGATACAAATAAATGATTGAATAAATAAGTAAATGAGGGAGAAAAGACAAATCTTCCCTGCAGAAGAATATAGTTCACACAGACACTACACCTGAAGGAGGAAGAACGTCACTGCCCACTCATTAAGTGTCAGCTGCGTATAGTAACTCACTTTCAGGAAGTACAGTATGAAAGGGGAAAAAACAGAGTAATTCCACAGTGGAGAAACCTGGCAAACAGCATCTTAGCCAGCCAGGTGACCAAGATTAATACCAACAGGGCAAGTCATATTGATAGTTGATGCGCCCTTGAAATAATGAGGCAGTTTATCTCTAGGGTCTTCCTAAAAATAATTATATATATATATATAGAATATATAGAATATAATATTAATATTATATTATTATTATATATTATACTATTATCATATGAAATATATTATATTTCATATGTAATATATTATATTATGTAATATATTATATTATCATATGTAATATAATATATACTATATAATTTTATATCTATTATAGATAATAATATATATTATTATAGATAATATTATTTATAACATATATTATTTATTGTATTATTATATATTATGTATTATATATTAACATATTAATGTGTATTATATTATATTATACATAATATATTAATATATAATATGTATTATATAGTATGTATTATATATTATATTATATATAATATAGTATTTACATATATAATACAATATTATATATATTATTAATATATATTCTACATATTTTATCTCTCTCTGTCCCTCTCTCTCCAGTTTAATCATGAGAAAAACATCAGACAAGTTCCAATTGGACATTCTACAAAATACTTGAAATACTCAAAGCTCCCCACGTCATCAAAACAAGGGAAGTCTGAGAAACTGTCACAGCCAAGAGGATCCTAAAGATTCAGGAAGACGAAATGTAATGTGGGACCTGGAACACAAAAAAGAGATTAGGTTGCCGGGCGCGGTGGCTCACGCCTGTAATCCCAGCACTTTGGGAGGCCGAGACGGGCAGATCACGAGGTCAGGAGATCGAGACCATCCTGGCTAACACGGTGAAACCCTGTCTCTACTAAAAACACAAAAAACTAGCCGGGTGCGGTGGCGGGCGCCTGTAGTCCCAGCTACTCGGGAGGCTGAGGCAGGAGAATGGCGTGAACCCGGGAGGCGGAGCTTGCAGTGAGCTGAGACTGTGCCACTGCACTCCAGCCTGGGCGACAGAGCGAGACTCTGCCTCAAAAAAAAAGATTAGCTTAAAAGTGAAAAAATCTGAATAAGGTTCAGATGGACTTCAGTAATATATGAATAATTATATATGAATATTGCTAATAATAATATATGAATATTGCTTCATTAATGTGACAAACGTACCATACTAGTATTAAATGTTAATAATGGGGGAAACTGGATGTATGGTATGTGAAAACTCTCCATGTTATGTTTGTAATTTTTCTGTAAAATCTCTTTATTTTAGAAAAAGCTACTGGACTATAAACTCCTTGAGTACGGGGTATATTTTTTATTGATATATCCTTAATACTTGGAACACTAGCTGGCATAGCATGTATGTAACAGTCATTGGATGAATGTAGAAATGAATGGATGGATGAATAGAGAGCTAAAATGTCACTGGATGTTTGAAATTAAATATATGGTACACTGAAACTTCTTCAAGACTGTCTCTTTTAAAAGATCTTGGTCATAGTTTGATCAAAACATTCATGTTAGTGAAGGGTTAAAGCCATTGACTCCAGAGTTGTTGGCTATTATTTCTTCAAGCATTTTTTTATCCAGTATTTGATCTGCTGCCTCTCTCTAGCAGGTGTCTCAGGGTGGGTTCCCCTGGAGGGAGAGCCTGAGCCAAGGACTTGAGCTCACATAGTTTCTTTGGGAAGTGACCCCTGGAAGCACAGATGACAGAGTGAAGACATAAGTCAGGAAAGAGAGACAAGCTGGTACAGGGTGCATTCACGAGAGGGCTACCTCTGTACGTAACTGAGGTTCAGTCCCCTGGACATCCTCCAGTGAACCCTATGGAAAGCACTTGGAAGTTGTCCCATTGAGGGGTGGGGAACTGGAGCATTTTCCTGCCAACTCCCACTCCTCAATGGTTAAGGGTTACTCTAGGGGGCATTAAATCTTGAAACTTCCAGGCTGTCCTATGTGAGGGCTGATAAATGTCCCAGTGCTGGAGAAAGCTGTCAGGCAGAGGTGAATAGAGGTGCAGAGGCTTGAGCTGGGCAGTAGTCAGGGTGCAGGGGGACTGCCCAGCACAGCAGCAGGTGGACTCCAAGAGGAACAATGGGGCTGTGGGAGGGGCAGCACCCACACCTGGTGCAGAGATATGATCACTACCAGGTAGCAGGGATCCACATATGGCAGACACCGTGGACGCTTCATATGCACTATTTTATCTACCTTCACACGGATTCTACACGAGAGGTATGATCCATTTCTCCATTTAATAGACGAAGAAGCTGAGGCTTAGGGAGGTTAAGGATCTTGCCCAAAGTTATATAATTTTTTTTTTAGATGGAGTCTTGGTCTGTTGCCCAGGCTGGAGTGCAGTGGCATGATCTCAGCTCACTGCAAGCTCCACCTCCCAGGTTCACGCCATTCTCCTGCCTCAGCCTTCTGAGTAGCTGGGACTACAGGCGCCCGCCACCACGCCCGGCTAATTTCCAAAGCTGTGTAACTTATGTCTGACAAAGCCGGGATTTGGATCCAAGCCTGACTCCAGCTTCATAAAAAAAGGTTACTTCTCTCTTCCTTCTGCCATGACTCTGGGAGGTCTACCAGTTTCTGACCTCTGATCTCTGGCACATCCCAGCTTCATTAAAGCATATCCTGCCTTCCTCCCGGTCCCTCTGTCCATGTTGGACACTCTTTGTTCATGACGGGATGCTCACCACCTTAACCCCGGAGCTGTGAAGACTTCCAAGAGGCCACCCATGCTGGGCCCGTCTCTGAGGATGCCGCAGGCCTGCTGTGCTCACAGAGCCCTTGCCTCATGTGCAGTTAGGGGAAGAGGAGGACCCACATGAGAAGCAAATTGTGCAAAAGATGCCACAGGGCTTTGTCAAGGAATGCCAGCCTCATGTGACCAGTGCCTGGGGGCAGAGAAGTCAACTCTAATGACTCCTGGGACAGCCATAAACCCTCCTCTGACTGCACCGAAGAGGAGAATTTCAGAAAGAACAAAGAGCTGGTGGACTAGAAACCAGCATGATCCCGGCCTGGTTGGTTAGGGTAATTCCAGGACAGCCGATGATTAAACTTCTTATGGTTTTGGCTCTGAACCCACAGAGCTCGAGGCTAAAGGAGATGATCTAAGAGCCAGGCCCATGTGGAACCTTCAAAAAAGGACCAGAAGGCTGTAGCAAAGCCCACCCACCCCAACCCACAGGCCCTCTCTCCTCACCACCCGGTGCCTCATAGTTGAGTGAGAATGCAGAAGGGAGGACCCAGGAGTCAGTGAGACCCAAGTTCAAATCCCCATCCTGTCATTTACCAGTTGATGATGGTATCAGTTCTCTAGGGTTACCATTACAAAGTACCATAAACTGCGTGGCCTGAAAGAACAGAAATCAATTCTAACACAGTTCTGCAGTCCCAAAATTCAAAACCAAGGTGCCAGCAGGGCCTCACTCCTTCTGAAGGCTTGAGGGAAGAAGCCCTCCTTGCCTCTTCCAGCTCCTGGTTCAGCCTACAGCCCTTGGTGTTCTTGGGCTGCAGCTGTGTCTTTGCAATTCCTCCCTGTTTTCACGTGGCTGTCTTCCCTCTGTGTGTGTCTCTGTGGGGACAGGACTTTCTTTACCTATTCAGGAAAAGCTTTGGGCTTTATTAATTGTTATTCTAGCTTTTAGGAAACGTTTTAATGAATAAATGGATAAAGAAAATGTGAGGTTTATATACAGCGAATATTTTTCAGCCATAAAGAAAGAAATCCTGACATTTACCGCAACATGGATGAACCCGGGCAATTTCATGCTAAGTGAAATAAGCTAATCACAGAACGAAAAATATGGCATGATCTCACTGAAAAAAGCTGACCTCATAGCAGCAGAGAGAAGAATGGAGGTTGCCAGAGGATGTGGGCGGGAGAAATGGGGAGATGTTGAGCAAAGGGAACAAAGGTTCAGTTATGAGTACGGGGGATCTAAGTAAGCATGGTGACTCTAATTAATAAAACTGTATTGTTTACTTGAAATTTGCTAAGAGAGTAGCTCTTAAACATCCTTACCATCACCACCACCCCCATACACGGTGATAACTATGCCAAGTGAAGAATCTCCACATAGACTAGATCATCATGTTGTACACTTTGAATATATTCAGTCTCTGGTTTTTAATCATACTTCAATAAAGGTGGAAAAACGTTTAAATGACCATCACATTCATGCAGAAATGGCACATGGTATTAAGTGTAAGAAGGGTAGGAGTCTATCAACAAAGGTAAATGCCTGCTAACACCAGGAAGTCGTCTACAATTGTGTTAATTTCTGCAGTATTTACAGAGAAAATGCACCAACTTTATAAATGTGAGCTCCCATTAATGTGTCCACCTTGCAATGGCTACATTCCCATGCTCATTTCACAACCAAGAGTTACCATCTCTTAGGGTGCTGGCCATGGGCCAGGCACTGCTGGACACTTGGCAGGCATCATCTCATTGAATCTTCAGCACTCCCCCCGCCCTTGTGGTAGGCGTAGCCATTAACCCCACTCCAAGGACAAGGGCACTGATGCACAGAGTGTGTCATGGACTAAACGTTGTGTCCAAGTTTATATGTTGAATCCCTAATTCTCCATGTGATGGTGTATTAGAAGGCGGGGCCTTTGGGAGGTGACTAGGTCGTGAGGACTCTGCCGCTATGATTGGAATTCACATCCTTATAAAAGAGGCCCAAGAGAGCTCTCTTGCCCCTTCTGAGGACACAGCAAAAAGATAGCTGTGGACAAACCAGGAAATGAGGCCTCACCAGACACCAAAATCTGCCAGTGGTCGGCCAGTGCCTTGATCTTGGACTCCCAGCCTCCAGAATGATGAGAAACAAATTTCTGTTGTTTACCAGTCACCCCGTCTCTGGTATCTTGTCATAGCTGCCCGAACTGATAAGACAGATGAAGTCACAGGGGAGGAGGGCCCCACGCTGGGATTAGTGTCCTTATAAGAAGAGGAAGAGGCCAGAGCTCCCTCCCTCTCTGCCATGTGAGGACACAGTGGCAAGGCGGCTGCTTGCAAACTGGGAAGCAGGCTCTCACCAGGAACAGAATCAGCTGGTACCTTGATCTCGGTCTTCCAACCTTCAGAACTGTGAGAGGTAAAAGTGTGCCTTTTAAGCCACCCCATCCGTGGTATTCGCTGCAACCACCTGAGTAGACTAAGACAGAGGGGCCCAATCCCTCACCCAGGGCCACTCATCCACTACACAAGACCACCCACAATGCAAACACAATCAGTGCATCAGGTCCCACTGCTCTGTGAACAAGGTCACGTAAGGCACAAAACACGGACAGGGCCACCCTCTCCCACTCCTATGTCACTGTGAACTTAGCCCCTGCCAAAGCATCTCCCAAGTATTTCCAGGACACCCCACCCCACCCAGGGAAGCCTTGCATGTGGAACCCAGTGGTGCAAATCCCCATGCGTTGGTGCGAATCCCCGTGCGTTGGTGAGAATCCCTGTGCGGGGTCCATTCCAGGCTTCCCCTACTCCTTGGGCTTCCACTGGCCCCATACATCCAAAGCCCTCTGAGGGCAGCTCAGCCCTGCCCTTTGGAGAGTGCTATCAGTTTCAAACCCAAACACCTAGGAGCATCTCTGCGTAGACCACCCATTAGCCATCAAATACATCCTCCTCCACTTCTGCAGAAACAGAACAACGGGTGAGCATACAGCTGCCCGTGCTGGAGAACACATCACCCTCCATCCTTTGCAGCTCAGGGATCATGTGACTAAACCTCAATGTGAGTGTAGGTGATCTGAGATGCTTCTCAGCCTGGGCCTTCTGTGCAGGTGCCCCTCCATCATCGTCCCTTCCCCAGGAGGTGGAGCCTCAAGGTGGATACCAGCTTCCACCTTGCAGATGAGCCCGGCCCCGTGGGAGATGACAGAGCAGTAGGATGGAGGGGACCTGGGTCCCAAAGGGCTGCATGACACACGCAGGCCCCTGGGCCACTGTCTTTAGGACCACAACACAGGAGATAAATCATACTCTCTGTTCTTAAGGCCTTGTATTCTGGAGTGTTTCTGGTTAAAGCTGCTTGGAGTTTACCCTCACCAACACAGCATGAGAGGATGTAAACTAGATGGCGTGTGAGTGTGTTCTGCTGCTATAAATACCACCTCAATGTTTAAAAAGCCCCTGGAGACACACCCAGTGAAATGAATGTCAATCTCTCTAATGCCTTGTCACAGTCTGCATATTAGGAAGCTTTGGGTGGAATCAGGAGGTCCTGGGACCTAATGGGTTGGTAACTGAGTACAAACAGAACCAGTATCCACTGGAAGGTAAGAAGAGGCTTCAGGGAGGGGCCAGCTGGCAATTCCCAAAACAGGGAGAGCATCAGAATTGCTTGGGACATTGGTGGAAATTCAGATTCCAGGGATGTGTTCCCTGCGAACACTGGCTTGGTGGGCCTGGGAAGGGTCAGGAAACTACAGGCTTAACAAATATCCCCAGTGACTCTTTTAGGTTAAATTGCATTAAGATCACCCATATTGAATATTTTTTACCTTAAAATGCCAATTTCATATGGTTAGGCTTAATAATACAAATAACTAATGGGTTTGTGTTTGTGGATCTCTAAACTAGATTATTTTAATGACCCTTCCTTCTCTATTCCTAAAGACAGACAGTCAGACAGATAGATAGACAGATAATAGGATAGATAGGCAGATACATTCTTAGATAGATAGATAGATAGATAGATAGATAGATAGATAGATAGATAGATAATAGGATAGATAAGCAGATACATTATTAGATAGATAGATAGGCAGATAAATTATTAAATAGATTAGATAGATGATAGATATGATAGATAATTTTAGATAGATAGAAGGTAGATATTTTAGATAAATAGATAGGTATTTTAGATAGATAGATATTAATCTCAAGCCTCCTTCCTGCTCTCCCTGCTGAGAATTTCTGGACATGGTCACCTGGATGTTTCCCCAGGGATGTTCTACGTCTTGTCCTCTGGGTGTCTGAGTTCAGCTTCATCCCCTTCCTTCCTTCTCGGGCAGTGCCTTCTCCTCTGATCTCTCCGCCTTTCTATGAAGCCAGGCAGGCAAAGCTCTTCCTTGATCCCTCCAGCAGGGAGACCAGCTGTGCCAAAAGCAAAGGTCACTAGGGACCCTCCCAGCAGGAAGACAGGCTGCCCACACTCCCAGGTCATTCACACAACCCTCCTGTGACTGGTTCTCTCCTCCAGACCCTTGAAGCTCCCTATGGAAACATCTCTAAAACCCCACAGCTATCAGCTACTCACCAGAACACAGTCTCATGGAAACCAGAAAGCTGTGGGACATGGGGTTGTCTTAAATTGAGTGAACATTTGAGCCAAAGAGGCGTCAAAGGCTGCCTAACTCCAGCCCTTCGATTTTACAGATGAGGAAGCCAAAGGCTTAGGAGAGGGTGGCCTCAGGGCGTGGCATAGGGTGTGGCTCTCAGCGTGCCCCCCACATAAGTCGTCGCTCAGAACCCACTGCAGGGACATGGGGTAAGAGAGGGGACCAGCAGAAAGGGCCTGCGTTTCTTCTCTTCTGACACGATGGAAATAATAAATGCTTGAGCCTTTTGTGATCTTTTCTTTGGAAAAATAAAAGGTGGCAACTGAATAGCATTCCCCAAGTTATCTATATTTACTTCCCAGAGAATCCAAATATTTGGGAACTTCTGAGCTACAGGAACCTGGTCCCTCTGTCCTGGATTGTATGACCTTGTCCAACCACCCCACCTAGTGACCTCCTTTTACAGAAGAAGACGTTTTGGCCCAACAAGGGAAACCGACCTCCCAAGATCCTAGACCAAGCAAAGGACAGAGGGAGGCAGAGGGCAGCCAGGGTAAGAGCTTCATCTACAGGCCTCATTTTCCTGTGTGCAAAGTGGGTGGAGTGATGGCCCTTCCTCATCGGCTGTAGTGAGGACGAAGTGGAGGAGTCCAGGTCACTGGTATGAATATTCTAAACAACAGAGCTCATGTCTTCAACAGTACAGAAGAGGCTACTCTCTGCTACAGCAGGTTGATGGAAACCTTGCTCCAGTCGGTGACTCAGGGATCCAGGCTGTTTCCATCTTGTGGTTTCCACCCCATCATCATGTCACCCCATCATCATGTCACCCCATCTACAGCAGGGAGTCAGAGAGCTGAGGATGGAGAGCTCTGATGGCTGCTAAGCTCCCGGCATAGAGGGACCACTTCACTTCCACTCGCAGTCTGTGGGTTGGAGCCAGGCACACGGCTCAACCCAACTGCAAGGGAATCTGGGAAACAGAACAGACATGGAACATGGAATTGCTCCACCAGGCTTGCACAGATTTGTTCCTCCAATGGTCAAACAAGGCCTGAAATCCCTCCCATTTTTGCATTCCCCTGAGGCCTGTGAGGCAACTTGCAGAAAAACCACGCTGCCCAGGAAGAGCAGAGTGGAAGGGAGGGGTGTGGCGTTCAGTGGGCCCAAAGCAGAAGTTTGTTCTGAGCGCACGGTCCAGGGATCTGGCTAGTTTCACTATCATGTTATCACTCCACAGCATGTCAGCAAATTCTTGAGCAATCGTGATTAAGTAGAAAGAGCACATTTGATCGTTCCTCTTTCATAATCCAGAATGATAGACTGTTCCATCTGCACTGGCCTCACAGTGAGCCTGGGACACCCGGGTGCAGAGAGGTGGGTGGGAGGAGGCCCAGCCTCCCGGGTGTGACCTGGCACTGTCCAGCCTGCGGGGCTCTGGGCAGAGAGACTTGGACCTTTCTGAGGCTCACTGCGGTGCTTCCCCCAGTGCAACCAGCAAGCAAGACCGGTTGATGGTTCCTTCAAGGGCCCTGAAGTTGATCAGAAATTGGTGCTCCTAGAACCAATTTCTCCTGTATCTGGTCCTGCAGCTCCTCAGCCCCTGCTAATGCCCAGAGAGCTCAGACCCAAGCTCTCCACCTCCTTCCCATCTGCGTGCCCTCTGGTCTTCCCTGTCTGTCTCTTCAGCCCTCAAGACCCAGCTTAAATGCCCACTCCCCAAGGAAGCCACGCCCACTGAGAGTGCCCACTGAGAGAGGCCTATTCCTCCCCTGAGATCCTACAGCGCCTCCTCCACTTCTCTGCCAGCCAAATGCATGGGTGTCCACCAAGGTAGAATCTTGCTGTCTTCCCGCTGCAGCCCTCGTCAACCACCACCTCTGGGCCAGGCCCTGTGCTGGGCACTTCAAGCTCTAGTGTTTCACTAGGTTGAGGGATTGAGGGATAGCTCTGTGTCTGCCCCTTCCTGTGTCCATACCCTGTGCCATGCGTCTTCATGGCTGTTCCCATGCAGGGGTGGCCTATATCTCCTTACTCCATCCAGAGTTCAGCACGCGTCTGCCAGCAGATGTGGCACAAGCAGGGCTGGAGCAGGCATGTGTGCAGCTGTGCTTGCTCCCCTGCCCTGGTCACTATATAAGCAGGATGTGCCTGGGCCGCCCCTCGGTCCCAGGAGCGAGCAGGAGTCACAGGAGCTGAGTCAACCCAGTGGCACTGCCCCCCCTAGCCTGGCCCAAGTCCCTCCAGAGTAGATGCTTGCTGTTTGCAGTTACTGAGTTTCCGATGGTTTGTTATTGTCTTAGGCTGTTCAGGCTGCTGTAACAAACATCATGAACTGAGTAGTTTATAAACAAACGCATTTCTCACAGTTCTGGAGGCTGGAAGTCCAAGACCAAGGCAGCGACAGATTTGGTTGGTGTCTAGTAAGGGCACACTTTCTGGTTCATAGACAGTGCCTTCTTGCTGTGCTATCACTTGGTGAAAGGTGTTAGGGGTCTTTCTCAGGCCTCTTTTATAAGAGCACTGATCCCTTCAGTCACAGAAGGCCTCGCTGAGGCATGACAGTGGAACTGGGAACTGCAGAGGAAGAGATCCAGGCCTGAGACCATCTGGGGAAGGCTGTTCCAGTAGGAGGGGCAGGTAGTGCAAAGGCCCTGAGGTGGAAGGAGCCTGCCTAGAGAACTGGCAGGAGGCCAGGGCACCAGGAGGGCCACAAGGGGGACCAGGCTCATCACGCAGGGCCTTCAGGTCAGGATGAAGGATTGTATCTCAAGACAGCGGGGCCGCTGCTGTGCTGCAGTCTGTGGTGTGGCACCATCCGAGTCGTACACTGAGGCCTTGGACCCTTCGGGAAGGAGGCTACTGCAGGGGGCTCACTGATTGTGCTGGACAAGCCCGTTTGCCTCATCTCCTGGCAGACAGACAGGCTTGTGAGACAGCATCAGTGTTCCCATCGTAACAGAGAAGGAACCTGAGGCTTGGAGGTTATCAAGATTTGCCCAAGTTCACCCAGGAGAGGCCGGGGCAGGCCTGCCTGATGCCGGGCGTAACTGTGGCCAGTGGGAGGTGGGCTCCACTCTCCGCATCTACAGGTTTGTTCATGGAAAGCGTGGGATGTGATCCTCGGCCATCTATTCCAAAAGATCTGCAACCCCCAGCCTGATAGAAAACTGTGAAGGCTGGAGAGTTTTGTCCAGGTGTGCACATCACACCCTTTTCTCTACCTTTTCTCACTCCCAGCCCGGAAATGCCTTCTCTCCACTCACACAAATGCCCTTGTGTTCTCTTCTGTCATCACGCTGCACTCATGAAATGTCCTGGCAGCCTCATTCACAGTGACACAGAAATGACTGAGGAGGTTTTAATGACCTCCAGTCCCTGAGGGGTTGAATTTTAAATGGGGTAGGAGAGTTTTAGGCCAAAGAAAAGAATTCCTAATGGTAAAGTTTTCAGAATCAGCCAGTCTTGCTGGGTGGCAGGCTGAGGACAGGAAAGATTCCCCAGGACCATCGGAGTCCCAGGTGGAGGTGGTCTTTGTCTACGCCACCCCACCCCTGCCGGCTCTTTCAGACCCACCTCATCCCCACTGATACTCTTTATCTTTTAATATGTCCCCATTTTTTGGATCAAATTTCCCCCAGTGTCCCCTGGGCCCCAAATTTTCTGCACAAAAGATACTCCTTGTGGTTGGCCACCTTTGAAAAAGTTATTACGTATTCCAGACATTATACGAGGTATAAAGAATAATAAGGCTCTGTAAACTCACCATCCCGATTCAGGAGCAAAGCATTATGGTTGAATCCCCCTTAAGCAACCCTCATTCCCATATCTCCCCCTTCTTCTGCCAAGGAAACATTTTCCTGAATTTAGTGTGCATCATTGCCATGAATTTCAATACCAATATTGTATTGAATTGTTTTCATGAATGCCATGTAGTATTGTTTCTCTGTGTGTGTGTGTGTGTGTGTGTGTGTGTGTGTTGAGACAAGGTCTCCCTCTGTTTCCCAAGCTGGAGTGCAGTGGTGTAATCACAGCTCACTGCAGCCTGGAACTCCTGGACTTCAGTGATCCTCCCGCCTCAGACTCCCAAAGTACTACGATTACAGGCATGAGTCACACCACCTAGCCCATGTTTTTCATCTTTGCTCTGCTGCAATCTTTCTCATCCAGTGTTTTATCTGTGAGACCCGCCCTGTGGGTGCACGTAGCTCTCCTTATGCAATGTCTCTGTGTGCACTACCCCATCGTTTACAAGAACCATCTGCTTTCTCCATTCTCCTGTTGGCATCAGTGTGGGGAGATTATGAACAACGTTGCAGTGTCCCTACAGGGACATTGGCCACGGGGCCTTGGCACATGGTGGAGCTGCCTCAATGTCACCAGGTGACATTTTTAGCGATGTCTACACCAACACAGACACAGGAACATAGACCCTGCCACTGATTATCTCTAATTTTTTCTGGCCTCAGTTTCCTTATCTGGAACATGGGTGTATTAATAATACTGACTTCATAGGGTTGTTGTGAAGACTAAAAAGTCACGAAGCACAGGCACACCTTGCTTTGTTGCATTTTGCAGATAATGCTCTTTTTTAAAATGAATTGAAGGCTCCTGTCAAGCAATTCTGTTGGCACCATTTTCCCAATACCATGTGCTCACTTTGTGTTCCTGTGTCACATTTTGGTGATTCTCACAATATTGCAAACTTTTTGTTATTATTATATCTGCTCTGGTGATCTGCGATCTGCAATCTTTGGTGCTGGTGATCTGTGATCTGTGATCTTTGGCGTCGGTGATCTGCGGTCTGCGATCTTTGGTGCTGGTGATCTGCGATCTGTGATCTTTGGTGTTGGTGATCTGCGGTCTGTGATCTTTGGTGTTGGTGATCTGCGGTCTGTAATCTTTGGTGCTGGTGATCTGCGGTCTGCGATCTTTGGTGCTGGTGATCTGTGATCTGTGATCTTTGGTGTTGGTGATCTGCGGTCTGTGATCTTTGGTGCTGGTGATCTATGATCTGTGATCTTTGGTGTTGGTGATCTGTGGTCTGTGATCTTTGGTGTTGGTGATCTGCGGTCTGTGATCTTCGGTGCTGGTGATCTGTGATCTGTGATCTTTGGTGTTACTATTGTAAATAATTGTCTTGGGGTGGCACAAGCCATGCTTATATAAGATGACAAACTTAACTGACAAATGCTGTGTGTGTTCTGACTGTTCCACTCACTGGCTGTTCCCCTATCTCTCTCCCTCTCCTCGGGCCTCCTTATTCTCTGAGACCCACAAAGCAATATTGAAATTCAGCGCATTTCAACATTAGAGGGCCTACAGTGGCCTCCAAGTGTTTAAATAAAGGGGAGAGTCCCACATATCTCACTTTAAATCGAAAGCTAGAAATTATCAAATTTAGTGAGGAAGGTATGCTGAGAGGTAAGATAGGCCAAAAGCTAGGCCTCTTGGGCCAAACAGTTATTAGCCAAGTTTGAATGCAAAGGAAGAGTTCTTGAAGGGCATTAAACCTGCTACTCCAGTGAACACACAAATGATAAGAAAGTGAAACAGCCTTATTGCTGACATGGAGAAAGTTTTAGGGTCTAGATAGAAGATCAAGCCAGCTACAACATTCCCTTAAATCCAAGCCTGATCCAGAGCAAAGCCCTAACGCTCTTCAGTCCTGTGAAGGCCGAGGGAGGTAAGGCAGCTGCAGAAGAAAAGTTTGAAGCTAACAAGAGGTTGATTCATAAGGTTTAATGAAAAAAAAGCCATCTCCATAACATAAAGGTGCAAGGGGAAGCAGCAGGTGTTCACAGAGAAATTGCAACAAGTTCTCCAAAAGATCTAGCTAAGGTCATTGATAACGGTGGCTACACTAAACCACAGGTTTTCCATGTGGATGAAACAGCTTTATATTGGAAAAATTATGCCATATAGGATTTTCATAGCTAGAAAGAAGTCAATGGCTGGTTTCAAAGCTTCAAAGGACAGGCTGACTCTTGTTTGGGGCTAATGCAGCTGGTGACTTTGAGTTGAGGCCAATGCTCATTTACCATTCTTGAAATCCTAGGGCCCCTAAGAACGATGCTAGATCTACTCTGCCTGTGCTGTGTACGTGAAACAAGAAAGCCTGAATGCCAGCACATCTGTTTACAGTATGGTTTACTAAAATTTTTTTTTTTTTTTTGAGACAGTCTTGCTCTGTCGCCCAGGCTGCAATGCAGTGGCACAATCTCGGCTCACTGCAAGCTCCGCCTCCTGAGTTCATGCCATTCTCCCGCCTCAGCCTCCGGAGTAGCTAGGGCTACTGATGTGTGCCACCACACCTGGCTAATTTTTTGTATTTTTAGTAGAGACGGGATTTCTCTGTGTTAGCCAGGATGATCTCAATCTCCTGACGTGATCCACCCCCTTCGGCCTCCCAAAGTGCTGGGATTACAGGCGTGAGCCACCGTAACCGGTTGGTTTACTAAGTATTTTAAGTCCACGGTCGAGACCTATTCCTTTCAAACTATTCTGCTCATTGACAGTGCATCTGGTTGCCCAAGAGCTCTGATGGAGATGTACGAGGAGATTAATGTCGTTTTTGTGTCTGCTAACACAATCATTCTGCAGCCCATGGATCAAGGACTAATTTTAACTTTTGAGTCTTACTCAAGACTCCTATTACTATTACTGTTACTCTTACTATTTAATAAATATATTTTGTAAAGCTAAAGCTGCCATAAGAAGTAATTCCTCTGATGGATCTGGGCCAAGAAAATTGGAAACCTTCTGAAAAGGATTCACCATTCCAGATCCCATTAAGAACACTTGTGATTCATGGTAAGAGGTCAAAGTATCCACATTAACAGGAGTTTGGAAGAAGTGGATTCCATCCCTCCTGGATGACTCCGAGGGATTTAAGACTTTAGTGGAGGAAGTCATTGCAGATGTGATGGAAACAGCAAGAGAACTAGAATGAGAAGTACATCCTGACAATGGGGCTGAATGGCTGCAAGTTCATGATCAAACTTGAACAGATGAGGAGCTGCTGTTTATGAATTAGAAAAGAAAGCAGTTTCTTGAGATGGAATCTACTCCTGGGGAAGATGCTGTGAACATTGTTGAAACGACAACAAAGGATTTAGGCAATTATGTAAACTTAGCTGATAAAGCAGCAAAAGAGTTTGAGAGAACTGACTCCAATTTTGAAAGAAGTTTTACTGTGGGTAAAATGCTATCAAACTGCGTTGCATGCTACACAGAAATCCTTTGTAAAAGAGTCCATGGATGCAGCAAACTTTATTGTCGTCTTGTTTTGAAGCCCCCTCAGCCTTCAGCAACCACCACCCTGATCAGTCCAGCAGCCATTAACATCGAGGCAAGGCCCTGTAGCAAAAAGATCACAGCTCTCTGAAGGCTCAGATGATTGTTAGCATTTTTAGCAATATGTTTCAGTAAGTTACATGCATTGGTTTCTTTAGACACAATGCTATTGCACACTTAATAGACTACGTACAGCATAAGCTTTTTTTTTTTTTTTTTAGAAGGAGTCTCACTATGTCGCCCAGGCTGGAGTGCTGTGGTGCGATCTCGGCTCACTGCAACTTCTGCCTCCTGGATTCAAGCAATTCTCCCGACTCAGTCTCCCAAGTAGCTAGGACTACAGGCGCCTACCCCTGCACCTGGCTAATTTTTGTATTTTTCGTAGAGACAGGGTTTCATCATGTTGGTCAGGCTGAGCATAACTTATATATCCACTTGGAAATCAAAAAAATTGTGTGACTTGCTTTATTGTGATATTCATTTTATTGCGGTGGTCTGGAACAGAACCCGCATATCTCGGAGGTCTGCCTGTGTAAACGGTGTAAGATGAAACCCAGCAAGTGCTTAATGAGTGTTCACCATCGGGCAGCCGCTTTCATTACTGATTATGTGATGTCCTGGGAAACCTCTCATTGGAGATAGCACTTGGGAGACTGTAACACCACATTGGAGTGTGACCTCTGGAGCAGGGAGTACTGGGTTTGAATCCTGGCTCTGCCACGTACCAGCTGCCATTCACGGGACACTAATCTAAATGTCCATGCCTCAGTTCCTTCGCCTGTAAAATGGGCTCAATGACAACAGTACCAGCCTCGTGGGGTGACTGCAAAGGTTAAGTGGGAGAATCTAGGCAGAGCTCCTAGCCAGTGTCTAGCGGAGGGCAAGCAAGAAATGTGAGTTGTTCACAGGGTAACCAGCACCTGCTTCTGGTCTTCCCAAGTGTGTCCCAATGTCACACACAAAATGCCAGCAATGGGCCGGGCACAGTGGCTCATGTCTGTAAACCTAGCACTCTAGGAGGCCAAGGAGAGTGGATCGTCTGAGGTCAGGAGTTCGAGACCAGCCTGGCCAACATGGCGAAACCCCGTCTCTACTAAAAATACAATAAATAAATAAATAAATAAATAACTGGGCGTGGTGACACACTCCTGTAATCCCAGCTACTCGGGAGGCTGAGGTAGGAGAGTCACTTGAACTCGGGAGACAGAGGTTGCGGGGAGCCCAGATCGTGCCACTGCACTCCAGCCTGGGCGACAGAGCGAGACTCCGTCTCAAACAAACAAACAAAAACCAAAATGCTAGCAATGTCATCAGCCCAGGCCGAGGACCACTCAGGACCCCTTGAGAGCTGTACCCCAGGGGCTCGGCCTCGAATATAGGGAGTTGGGGCAGAAGAGGATCAAACTCTGGCCACAGACATTTGGGATGAGGCTGAAAGAAGCTCCAGTTCCTCACGATGTGTTTGCTCTGGTCACAGAGATTGACCCCACCGAATCAAGTCAGAGAGGATAAGAGAAACCCTTTTAAGGCTCAGGGACAACCGTGGAAAAAAATGACAAAAGGCAGGGGCCATTCCTCTCCAACTTCAAAGGGCCGCATCCAAGCGGGGCCCAGGGCTACCAGGGTCTGTCCCCAACTCTCCCACCCAGCCCCCACCTCTGCTTGGAGGAGGAAAAAAAAAATCCTTGGACAGGATCCATCTCGAACTCGCTTACTGTGTCTGAGGCCCAGACACACGCTGTTTAGACAGCCTGTTTCAGTGGGTGGTCAGGTCGGGAGACCCGAGCGCAGAGTTTACAGAAGGCCCTGGCACAAATGAACTGTTGACGACCAACTGGAAGGGCTCAGTGAAATCACAACATGTAAAATATGAAAAGGGGGCCCTTTGTAGGGTGGGGAAAGAGAGAAAAAAGGAAAGAAAGGCCCGTTTGGAAGGAATTCAAGCAACCACAACAAGACCACGCACAGAAGTCTCCCCATCAAACACATGCGCCGGGGGGAACATCCACCCCCCCGCCTTCCCTCTCCGCCAACACACACGGCTTTTTTTTTCTTTTTTTTGAAATTTCATAGATTTAAATAGTCTTTCTGCATCAAATACAAGAAACAGACCGACATTTTCTCACCCCTGTTATGTGGCAGGCTAATATTTGGTCATCTACGCTCCATTGAAGACCATTTCTGGGAGAACACGGCCCCTTTCCAGGTTGGTGGCCGCCCACCCTGGCCACCCGCACCTACCTTGTCCGCCAGCGCTTTCCTGCTCCTCCAGCTTGGGAACAAAAGCTTGGCAAGCATGGAGCTCAGTTTCCCAGCGTGTCAAACCCGTAAATACATCCTGCAGCATGGGCGCCGGACTAAAGACGTGGAAAGACCCTCTTTGTAAATGAGAGCCCAGAACAAGTCGGCGAGTCCACGTGGGAGGAATTGTGTGCACCCACCCGTGGAGGTCTGGAATCCGGACACGGTAGCTTCAGGTTTCTCTTCCTTCAGGAGTTCAGTCATTACAATGGGTTTTGAAGACCCCCTATCCCTCTCCCAGATGCTCTTCCTCCCCAAAAGTCACCCTCTGGTGCCATTCCCAGCAGCGTTTTTGTTTTCGTGTTTTACTGTTACTCTCGTATGTACCCAAAACAACCCATGGCATTACTTTTCTTTTTTTCTTTTTTCCTTTTTTTTTTTTTTTTTTGAGACAGAGTCTCACTGTTGCCCAGGCTGGAGTGCAGTGGCATAATTTCAGCTCACTGCAAACTCCACCTCCCAGGTTCAAGCAATTCTCCTGCCTCAGCCTCCCAAGTAGCTGGGATTACAGGCGTGTGCCACCACACCCAGCTAATTTTTATGTTTTTAGTAGAGACAGAGTTTCGCCATGTTGGCCAGGCTAGTCTCGAACTCCTGACCTCAGATGATCGGCACGCCTCGGCTTTCCAAAGTGCTGGGATTACAGGTGTAAGTCACCACGCCCAGCCTACTTTTTGTTTTTAAAAAGTTTTCTTTTTTTCAAAGACAGGATCTCATTCTGTGCCCAGGCTGGAGTGTAGTGGTGTGGTCACTGTTCACTGCAGCCTTGACTTCCCGGGCTCAAGGGATCCTCCCTCCTCAGCCTTCTGAGTAGCTGGGACTACAGACATACACCACCACACTAGGCTAATTTTTTTTTTCATATTTTTTGTAGAGATGGGGTTTCGCCATGTTGCTCAGGCTGGTCTTAAACTCCTGGGCTCAAGGGATACACCTGCCGTGACCTCCCGAAATGCTGGGATTACAAGGATGAGTCACTGCGCCTGGCCTTACAAAGGGTTTCTAAAATATCATATAAACATTTCCTTTTGAAACTTTTTCTACCCCAAAATCTCTTTTTAGAGTTTGTGAAGATAAGTATCAGGTATTCTATTAAATGACCTCTGTTACTATTTCACATCCTCATTCTATTAAACTCTGTTAGGTTGTTGGCAGGTTTCACTGTTACATTGCTGCAGTGAGCATTTTCACATACACATCCATGCCTCTAAAATATGCCTTTGCCAGCATCCTCCAGAAAATTGACTTAGTGGATCAACTTTACTAGCAATTGCCAAATTACTATAGAGAGAGAGTGCTCCGAGGTACGTTTCCACTGCAGTAGACACATGTCACTCAATGTACCCATGAAGTGTTTTCACATTTCTGAGTTTCTTCAGTAGGATGAGCCTGAAAAGTTACCTCATCCGTTGTTTAAATTATCACTTCCCTGGCTATTGATGAGACTATGCACCTTTGCAGCAATGTATTCTTTGTTTCTACCTTCTGGGAATTGCCTGGACATGTCCTGCGTACTTTCGTTAGGTTGTCTTTTATTATTGACTTGTGTGAAAATACATTTTGAACTTGGATAATTACAATACAGACAACCCTGACTGCCTACAATGTACTAAATACTCGTTTAAACCCATTGTAGGTGTCATCCAATATAATCTTCAGAGCAGTTGATAAGTGAGGAAATGAGGAAGGCTGGTGCCAATGACATGCATCTGTACACCTGCTGGGACGTAACACCAGGCCAGTGGCAGTGGCTTATGTTGAAAATATCTTCTTCCAGTCTGTGACTTTCCACTCTGTTTTGTTAAGGGTGTGCATTTGTTAAGAACAAGGGAATTTTGTGTTTTAATTTTAATGTAGTCAAATTTATCAAACTCCTTTGTAGTTCATGATATTTGCATGCTAAGAAAGCTGCCTTGACTCCAGTGTCATGAAGATATCTCCTATATTCCCCTTTTAGAGTTTTAACATTTTCCCTTCCATATTTGGATGTACATCAAATTCTGTTTCTATAGACAGCTAATTTTATTTTATTAGACAAACTTCTACCATTACTTTGAGGGTCACTAATTGATTACGGATTGGTAAGTGTAGCTGTCAGACACACAGAGACTCACCACTGAGGGGCCTGGGGCTCCGTGATGTTCGGGAAATGCCAGAAAAGTCATTAGAGGGGAGCTGGGTCATAAAAACATTGAAAACCCTTGATCTGCAAGCAAAGTTTATTGCCTTTGAGATTATTTGGAGGACAGAAGCTTACAATTCCGTGAAATTCTCTTAGGTCTCTTTGGCCCTATTTATAGACTAACCAGTCAATGATCCTCCCATCTCGACAGAGGCCCAGGTTAAAAGGTTCACAAGGTGGTATCCCTTTAGTACCCCCATTGGCAGCCAATAGCTGAGAACTCCAGGCTCTGCTAGGAAACCAGCCTGTTCAGTGCTTCGGTTAGCATTTAACCTCCCATTTCAGGATCCTTCTGAAGTCTCTGTCATTACCTCCATCTTACAGCTTCTTGGACCCTGGCAATCAGGAAGGCGATAGGCCGCGTGCCTATGGGGCAGATGTAGTTTTCAAATGTGAAACAAATTCCCATGCAAGCACTCTTTCTATCCTGTTATTTCCGAAAGGGTGAAATCTCTGTTTCTGGTGGCCAGATGACTTTAAGTAGTATGTACAGAATACCTTTTGGTTTCAATATTCCATATTGACCTCTTTTGGTTTTTTTTGAGATGGAGTCTCACTCTGTTGCCCAGGCTGGAGTGCAGCGGTGCAATCTCGGCTCACTGCAACCTCTGTCTCCCGGGTTCAAGCAATTCTCCTGCCTCAGCCTCCTAAGTAGCTGGGACTACAGGTGCACGCTGCCACGCCCTGTTAATTTTTTATATTTTAGTAGAGACAGGGTTTCACTGTGTTGCCCAGGCTGGTCTCAAACTCCTGAGCTCAGGCAATCCACCCACCTCAGCCTCCCAAAGTGCTAGGATTACAGGAGTGAGCCACCGCGCCTGGCCTTCATATTGATTTTCATGTGGATTGGAGATCATAAAACAGTACTCAAGCATATCCTGTCAAGCGTCACACTGCTTAGGTGATGCTAACAGGGCACTGCAGGGCTGGGTGTGGCTGGTTATGTGCCCAGGTGTGGAGCCCACCTGCCCACCTATCCCAGCCAAAGCCCAGCCCTGTCCTAGCCAGTGACCGGGCCTCCAGTGACCTGCCCTCTCCCTGCCTCCAGCCCTCTATGTAAAACGGGACGACTATAGCTTTTATCTCAGCCTGCTGCGCCAAAGTTTAAATGCCAAAACATGCAAAATGCTGAAAACAGTGCCTGCCATGAAGTAACTATTCTGTTATTGTTAAATATTAGCTCGGATTTTTGGCCAGGTGCAGTAGCTCACTCCTGTGATCTCAGCCCTTTGGGAGACCAAGACCTGCTGAAGTCAGGAGCTTGAGACCAGCCTGGGCAACAGAGTGAGGCTTCATCTCTAGAAAAAATAAAAATAAAAATTAGCTGAATGTGGTGGCTACTTAGGAGGCTGAGGCGGGAAGATCACTTGAGCCCAAGAGGTAGAGATTGCAGTGAGCCGAGATCGTGCCGCTGCACTCCAGCCTGGACAACAGAGTGAGACCCTACCATGGGAAAAAAAGAAAGAAAAAGATTTTGAAAGGGGTTCTATTTTTTTTTAAAACACAGTCTTGTTTCAAATAATTTGAATATTACTATCGAAAACATTTGCATTTATAGAAAAAATGCTACTGGCATGTCGTGGTTGTGGAGGTAAATCATGGCCCTCGCACATCCCACCTCTGCAGTGACACTCAGCTTTTTCAGCACATGGTTCTCTGTCCTGGGTGCACCTTGGAGTTTCCAGGGTAGCATTTAAATTCCTAGTGGCTGTCCCCACCTCAGACTACTGGAGGCAGAAACCCTGGGGTACAGCCTGGGCATCAGACTCTGCAGAGCCCCCGCTGACTGCAATGTGCAAGTTCAAGAGCTCCTGGTCCAAACATCTGCCTTCCTCTGGGTCCAAGTAGCAGGGTAGAGTCTCCAGGAAACTTGCGCACAGGTGGGGACTCCGTGCTGCAGGAGGAAGAGCTTCGGCCCTCAGTGTATGTTCTGCTGGGAGGTGAGTGCACCTGAGCAACAGGACATGGGGTAGTCCAAAGCATCGAGGGCTGAGGGCTGGTGCCCCAGGCCTTAGTGGGGGCTCTGGGGGCCTGAAAGGAGGGTCGTGGAAGCAGGGTCAGCCTGGGAGAGAACCTGGAGGATTCCCTCCTCTGGCCAGAGAGCCTTGACGCCTCGCCCACAGTCCCAGAGCAGCCAGGGCAGCAGCCAGCCTGGGGAGACCCCACAGAGCCTCTGGTCTCACCCCTCCCCTCCCCCGACTTCCTGTTGGACCCCCATTGGCAGAACCAAGGGTGCTGTCGATGCAGTTGGAAGAGGTAAGCTTCCAGGGCCCACAGGCTTATCCACTCTGGAGGCTCTGATCATCACCTTGGGAGACTAGGAAAGAGGCGGAGAGAGCGGAAGACCAAGCCCAGAGAAGAAGGCTGAGAGGCTAACAAGGAGGCTAAGGAGGAGGAGAGACCACTGCACGGGGATTCGGACAGGGTAAGGAGAGCGACGCAGCCCCACTTCCTGCCTGCAGCCTGGGCAAGGCCTCTCCACACCCAGTCTCTTCACCTGGCCCAGGAGATTGTTGGATGGAGGCTCTAAGCCAGCTCTGAAGGACACTGCCCCAGAGCAGGAATCGTTTCGCCTCCCCTTGTACCCCACGAGCACCAGTTCTGGAGTCTGAAGTCACACCTTGGTCCCAGACTTCCTGACCTCGTGAGTCTCATCCTCCTCCTTTGCAAAGTGAAAAGCATTCACCTCTTGCAGTTGTGGGAGTTGCACATGGGGGGCGCACGCTCAGCACTGTTGGCTCAGTTGTATTAGCCTTGATTAGCAGTGCCTGGTCACCAAGAGATGCCCTCAGCATCATCTTGGGCAGCAGCTCCAGATCAAAGTGGAGAAGCGGGAGGAGAGAGAGGAGGATGGAAGGGAGGTGGGGAGGGACAAGGAGAAGGAGGAGGGACAAGGAGAAGGAGGAGGGAGGAAGGGAGGATGGGGGAGAGGTGGGGAGGGACAGGGAGAAGGAGGATGGACAAGGAGAAGGAGGAGGCGGCAGGAGGAGGAGGAAGAGGGAGGAAGGGAGGGAGGTGGGGAGGGACAGACAGGAGGAGGAGGGACTAGGAGGAGGTGAAGGAGGCAGAAGGAGGAGGAGGGAGGAAGGGAAGATGGAAGGGAGGTGAGGAAGGACAAGGATGAGGAGGAAGGAGGAGAGCAGAGGAAGGGAGGATAGGAGGGAGATGGAGAGGGACAGGCAGGAGGAGGAGTAGCAAGGAAGATGAAGGAGGAGGAGGAAGGAGGAGGGTGGAAGGGAGGATGGGAGGGAGGTGAGGAGGGGCAGGGAGGAGGAGCAACAAGGAGGTGCAGGGATGATGATGAGGGGGAGGAGGGTGGAAGAGAGGATGGGAGGGAGGTTGGGACAGGGAGGAGGAGGAGTAACAAGGAAGATGAAGGAGGAGGAGGAAGGAGGAGGGTGGAAGGGAGGATGGGAGGGAGGTTGGGAGGGACAGGGAGGAGGAGGAGGAGGGAAGAGAAGGAGGGAGGATTGGAGGGAGAAGGAGGAGGGAAAGGGAGAGGGACAGGGAGAAGGAGGAAGAGAGGGAAAGGAAACAGAAGGTTAGTTTGAGCAGTGTGAGAAAGTAGCCCTGGGATCTTGTCTTCATTTTAGATATGGGCTTTAATTATACATATGGGGCTGGCAAAGACAAATATGAACCCCCAAGAGATCATGACCCTAGAATATGTTTTTCAGTACAGGGGAAATTCCCAATTTGATGCTGCTGGATAGGTCATGTTTTTGTTCTTCTCCCTCACTAAAATCTGGCTCATAACCTTCAGCCAAAAAGCAACGATACCTTGACACTTTGCTTTTAACATTTAAAAAGGGTCTAAGGCCAGAATTGGTTGTTCAGGATGAGATATGGGGGTGTGAACTGGCGCTCCTGCTCGCCATAAATCAGGGCAAATCCCACAGATGCACCTCCTGTTTGGATAAGAACTGCGGAGCCAGCTTGGAGGCCGGTGGGGAGAAAGTGAGAGGGAGAGAGAGGAAGAAGAGCTGGAGGAGGAGGAGGAGGAAGAGGAGGAGGAGGAGGAGGAGGAGGAAAGAGGGATGCAGTGCTATGCATGGTAGCAATTTCCTGCATTAAAAACAAAGTAGTTATGTTTTTTTACTATCAAAAAACAAGTGCCAGGTTAAAGTCTAACTTACTAACAAGCTGTAAGTCAGACCACCATGCCTGGCAGTTCATTTCCTAGGCAATAGAATGATATGCAGCCACACTGTAGCTAAGTTGCCCACCTAATCATGTTCAGGCATCATTTGTGCTGCTTTGATCAACAAAACATTTAAACATTTCAATCATTTTATGGAAGGTTTTTTTTTTTCCAAAATAAGCTTCACATTTCTCAAAGGGTTGAAAAGCTATTCTGAATTTTCTGGAGGCTTTCTACTCTTGGAGATGCATATGAATCAGTGGGCGGCTCCCACAGCCAGGTTCTCTGGAGGCACATTTGTCCATTTCATCATGCACACCTATTATTTGCCACAGCTCTCGTGGGCACTGGAGATTCTTCAGAGAACAAAATAGATAAGATGCCTGCCCTCAGGACACTGACATTATCATAGAGAAAGTAACACAGAAACACACATCCTACAGGGCTAGGTGGGGCTGTGCTATGGAGACAAGAAAGCAGGGAGCAGGTGCAAAAAGACACTGAGATCAGGGTGTCTTCCTCTGATGTCCAGGCTGGAGTGCAGTGGCACGATCTTGGCTCACTGCAGCCTCTACCTCGTGGGCTCAAGCAATCCTCCCACCTTAGCCTCCCATAGCTGGAACTCCCAAGTAGGTACATGCCGCCACACCTGGATAATTTTTGTATTTTTAGTAGAGATGAGGTTCTGCCATGTTTCCCAGGCTGGTGCCAAACTCCTGGGCTTAAGTGGTCCTCCTGCCTCGGCCTCCCAAATTGCTGGGATTACAGGCATGGGCCACCATGCCCAGCCTATATTAACTATTTTTATAGCTTTTTCCTCTCTCTTCTTCATTGTCATCCTTGACTAGAAATTTCTGAGCACCAAAAGAGATGAGCGAAGTCCAGTCCCCTGAAGGCCCTGAAGCCCTTAGAGCTTTCCCACAGGTCCCTGCCATTGGTTTTTTACTTCGTCCACAATGTTAGTACATTTGGTTATTTGGTCTTCGATGTCAGCACATATTAGAAGCAGAAAACTGAAAGGAATACAAGGGGAATACAGTCAATATTGAAAAGGGGATGTTGAGTTTTTAATTCATTGGGATTCCTTGGAAGATTTTTAAATTTACTTTTAGATACTTGACTACTAAGTAAAGAGAGGTTCTGGTGGCCAGGGGTGGTTCTATTTCTGCTACATTCTGACTTAGGTGGGTTTTGCTAGATCAACTGGGAACCCTAAAAACTGTCAACAGCGGTGATGCAGGAATGCTTTCATGGTGAAAATAACCTGTGCTCTGAGAGTCTGTCCTGCTCCACCTCAGACCACCAGCTACAGCAGGATGGCCCTGTGATAACAGGCCCTGAGCGCCTCCTGTGTACAGAACAAAGGACTGGCCACCCTGCTACAACCCCAAGGCACTGACTTTTGCTTTCTAGGGCTCTGGGGGTGACCCCTCACTCCATGCCTGAAACAGAGCAGTCGGGCAGGGAGGCCAATCTGGGCCCCAGATGGCAGCTGCCGTGTGACCTTGGGCAGGCTACCTACCCTCTCTGTCTACCTCAGACTTCCTGTCTCTAAAGTGGGGGTAATAACAGCCTTAATTTCACAGGATTATGAGAAAATTGTATGAATTTATCCACTTACAACAGTGCCTGGGCTCAGCGATCGTGGGTCATTCTTATTATTTAGTTTGGAAGACTTGTGCATCGGGCACCCATGTCAGTCCAGAGTCCCCACAGCTGATAGCCCAGCACAGTGCCTGCAGCCTCTGAAATCTCTGTGCAATGAACAGATAGCGAGCCTCACTCTTGGCTGCAGCTTGGAGTCACTGGGGGAGCTTTAAAACTCCGGACGCCCCAGCTGGACAGGTACCAATTAACCACAATCCCTGGGGCTGAGACCCAGGCAGAAGAGACAGTAGAGCTCTCAGGTGGCTTCTGTGTGCGAACAGGTTTGGCACAGCAGTTAATCTGGAACAGAGGCTCTCAGAGGGAGATCCTGGGATGAGTTGCATCACTTGGGAACTTGGGAACACAGATTCTAGGGCCCCAGGCCAGACCCACTGAATCAGAAGCTCTGGGGTCAGGGCCTGGCAGTCTGTGTTTTAATAAGCACTCTGTGTAATTGTCACGGTGCCAGAGTTTTCGAAGAACGGATCTAGAAATTTCCAAGGAGCAGAGCAAGACATACGCCTTTTCATTCTAGGTTTAGCTATAAACTTTTGTTGCATGTGTGCTATGAAACACGGCAAGGTGTTAGCAAAGAAAAATACGAACCCACAAGAGATCATGACTCTAGAATATGTTTTTCAATACAGGAAATTCTGGCAACTGGCCTCTAGAAGCACTGGCAGAGAGTTCCAGTTGAAATACTGCATTCCCTTGATGCTCAAGAACCCCACACTTCCTCACCCTTATCATAGGGAACCTGAAGAACAGCAGCTGCTTGGGGAGGCTCCTGCAGGATCGCAGGGCTTCCCAGAGCCCCCAGGTTCATCATCCCGTTGCAGGCTAGCTGGTGATTCTCCCTCCTACACTGAGCTATCTCTTGTTCCTCACCCATCCACACCCCCACGCTCTCCTCGCCCCTGACACGCACTCACAGCGCACCAGGAAGCAGAGCGTATCGACAGCCATTTTTCTCCTGTCTGGGCTCTGCCATGTGGATGATAAAGGCAGTCCTGGTCTCTGCTGGAGACTCCACAGCTAATTAGATCCAGATGTGGCCTAATTAGTTCGTCGGCAGGAGGGCTGTCCGGCCCGGCGGCACCTGAGCCCTTCCTGACGCAGTCCGAGGACCCAGCGGCTGGGGAGGGGCACATGTCATGCCCTGTCCCCCCTCCCATCCATGGAGGAACCCATTGACTCAATGGGTATTCTAAAGCCTCCCAAGAAGGCGTGTCCCCACGGGCCCTGCTCAGTTCTCTGCAAAGCCGCAGGCAGGGTGGGTCTGCGCTGGGACCTCTGAGGGGCACATTCCCTCCTCTGGGGCTCCTCCTGGAGTGAAAGAGGCTGTATTTTCCTTAGAGCCTCCTGGATCAGCTGTTGTCAAGCTCATGGGCCATGAGAGGAGACGGATTTTTCATACTCAGCTTGCCAAGCTCCACCTCCAGAGTCTGTGGTGCAGGGGGTTTGGGGTGAGCCCCGGAATCTGCATTTCTATCAAGTTCCCCAGTGACATTGCTGCTGCCAGTCCAGCCTCACTCTGGGAACTTCTGCTATGGATGAGTGCAGGGTCCCAAGCTCGACAGCCCAGGGGAACCGTCTCAGAGGCTCCAGCATTTCAAGGCCTTCCACCCTCTCCCAGGAAATGAATACAGAGTGGACTCTGGGGGCCTCAGCAGTCATTTCCTCTCCTAAGGAGGGGAACAGCAGCACTGCCAACAGGGCAGCCCCGAACTGTCAGGGGCTCCCATGATGCCCCAGGGCTTGCCACCATTTGGGTGGGCCTTATCCATCCCATTTTGCAGATGAGAAAACTGAAGCCCAAAAACCTCCAGCAGCCAGGTGCAGTGGCACACACCTGTAATCCCAGCACTTTAGAAGGCTGAGGCAAGAGGATTGCTTGAGCCCAGGAGGCTGAGGCTGCAGTGAGCTATGATTACACCGCTGCACTCCAGCCTGGGCAGCAGAGCAAGACTCTGTTTCAAAATAAAAGCTCCAGAGACTCACCTGGGGTTACTCTTATTTAGGGCTGTCCGATCTCAAATTTATGCTGTTCCATCAAGTCCTGCAGCCTCCGCAGGGACTCTGTGGCCTCTATTTGTCTCACCTTGCCCAGGTCTTGGAGACTGCTCTTCCCAGAAGCAGGGGCTGAGGCTATGGCTGGGAAACCCAGGATGTAACCTGGTCCTGCCCCAAAGACAGTCACTTCTTATTCCCACAGAGTCCAACATGGTGATCCTGGTGATCCAGGGGCCATCCTCCAATGGTGATCAGAGACCTGTGATCCTTCCAGCTGCCGGCTCTGCCCTCCAACTGGGGACTTCAGAGCCATGCACTCACCTGCACCAGGCAGGCCAGGAGTCAAGCGCAGGGAGGCAGCGAGAGACTTTGCAGCAGCATCACTCCTGCTCATGTTCCATCACACCCTGGCTCGCGGCCTCACCTGACTAGAGGGTCTGCTGGGAAATGTGCTCCGGCTGGGCCCAAGGAGGGGAAAGAGGCTTGTGAATGGCCAGCCAGTCACCACCACCTCTGAGACTGAACATACTGTGGCAGGGGGACTCCACTTCAAGGGGTTTACCCAAAAGAAATGCAAACATTGCTGCAAAAGACACGTTCACAGAATGTTGGCAACAGCCTTATTCCTAACTGCCTCCAGCTGGAGGCAACCCAGATGTCCTCTACAGGTGAATGGAGAAACAAAGGGTGGTGCATGCGAACAACGCAACACTACTCAGCAGCAACAACACAAAAAGGTAAATGAATGACTGATAGGAGCAGCAGCAAGGACAAACCTCGGAAACATCACCCTGGGTGAAAGAAACCAGAAACAAATGGACACATGCATGTGATCCCATGACACGGCATTCCTCAAGTGGCAGTAAGTAGACTGCAGGTGCCTGAGGCCAGGGTGGGAGGGGGTGGCCTGCAAAGCGGAGGGAGAATGGAGATGCTTCAGGCCCGCCTTGGGTGGCAGTTACATGGGTGTGTACATTCATCAAAGCTCATCAAACTGTATGCCTCAAGTGGAGGCGTTGTACTGGAGGTAAATTATTCCTCAGTGAAGTTGGATTACAAAGTACATGCACGTATATGCAATTAAGTAAATGTGTAGATGCATGTGCATATGTACATGTATATGCACATGCCTTTGTAGGTACATGGCTTCATGGAAAACCACGTCCATGTTTTAAACCCCACATCATGGGAAACTGTCTGGTGAACCCCCTCATCTGCGGTAAATGCCGCATCTTATGCAGTTCTGGAGTGAGAAAAAGTGGATTTAAACTTTCTCAGAGAGAGGAGTCAGTGGAGCTTCTCAAAACTCAGCCAGGGCAGGAGCAGCATCCCAGGGACCGTGCGTCTCCTGAGCAGCTCTTTGTGATGTGGAATGGGGCTCACCAATGCCTTTTAGAGCCTGCTGACCCTAACACTGCTCCTTTCCACCGGCCAGTCCTGTCCACCCCCTGTCTAGGCCTCTAGCACAGACAAGGGCACCTTAGCTCCATCCTCCTCCATGTCCCAGGCCCTGCTCTCCGCTCCTCACGTTGGACCTCTTCTTTTCCAAGTCCACCTTCTTCCTCACCCTTGAATTTGTCTCTGTTATATTCCCCTTAATCTTGACACCCACACTTGGTTATTTATTATTAGTTTCAACTTATCACAATAAATATACTCTTTTTTATCTGTTAGAAAAACAAACGTAATCCTGTCTTTTGGAGGACAAAAATTTCATTGCAGAAAAAAATGGCAAGCAGCCTCTAGAAGCACTGTCAGAGCTTCGATTAAAATACCGCATTCCCTTAATGCTCAAACGAAACATAAAGCAAAAGAATACACTAAATATAATGTTTCTAAGAGAATTCGTTATCAGATCCATACCAGTAAAATTGTAGCAAGAAGGTATGTTTCCATTGAATTACCTAATGTGTGCCTATGGTACAGCCAAAAGAGATGCATACACATCAATGGCTATTGTTGAAATGCAAATATAAATACATCTGCCTACTTCTCTCTCTTTATAACCCTTCCACCTCTCTGCTGCCCACCTGATGAACAAGCCCTGATATACACTGCTCAGAGGCGGCTTAGCAATTCCATGTCTAAGATGCATCTTTTTCATCAATTATCACAAAAAGATGTTTACAAGTTAGCTAATGCACTAGCTCTCCTTTTTATCATACCTTGTCACCTTGAGGCATCTATAATGCTTAGATGTTGCAAAATAATGAACTGTGTCCATAATGAACATGGGCACTTTATTAAAAATGCACACATAGACTTACAGTTATCATCTAAAACCATCTTAGAGCTATTGAGAGGCTAGCAAGGAGCCCTTCCTCTTCGCCCTCTTCCACCATCCCAGTGGCTAAGTGTAGGACTACGTACAGTTCCAAGAGGTGGATTAACAAAGGTCTCTCCCAGAAGACAGGCCTTCCTAAAAACTAACAAAAGGACTTTTACAGGCTGGTCACAGTGGCTCACTCCTGTAATCCCATCACTTTGGGAGGCCAAGGTGGGTGGATCACTTGAGGTCAGGAGTTCGAGGCCAGCCTGGCCAACATAGCAAAACCCCATCTCTACAAAAATACAAAAATTAGCCAGGCGTGGTGGCACATGCCTGTAGTCCCAGCTACTCGGGAGGCTGAGGGAGGAGAATCACTTGAACCCAGGAGACAGAGGCTACGGTGAGCTGAGATCACGTCACTGCACTCCAGCCTGGGTGACAGAGCAAGACTTCATCTCAAAAAAACAAAAACAAAGCAGACATTTATAAAGGGAATATTGTAACACACTGTGAGCATTAGGACTTGTTTATCTTTTAATACACACAATGTTAACTAAAATGCACATATAGAACAACGGTTAGTCCAACTCACGAGCACAGAACCCTTCTCTCTGCCTACTTCCTCCTCCCCCCACCTGCCACTAACCAGTGAACAGCATACTCTCCTAAACATCAAGTTTAACAATTTCATTCCCAAATGCAACCACTCCTATGGAAAAAAAAAAAAAAAAAAAAAAAAAAACACACATAAAGAGTGTTACTTTAGCCCTCTACTTTTAACATACGTTGCACACCTTTAAACATCTGGAAAGACTGGGTATTTCAAACAGGACTTAAGTTTTCTACTATCTACACAGCAGCATTGAATAAATAGTGTATATACACAACACAGGCTATGATTTGCAAGTATCTTCTAAACAGGAACATGCTGGCCTAGAACCCTTCCCCTTCCCAGCTCTGTCAAACACAAAGGACAGGTAGAAGCATCCATAATGCTTACAGGAGTGTTTTTTTTGTTTTTGTTTTTGTTTTTTCTGAGACAGAGTCTCGCTCTGTCGCCAGGCTGGAGTATAGTGGTGCAATCTTGGCTCACTGCAACCTCCGCCTCCTGGGTTCAAGCAATTCTCCTGCCTCAGCCTCCTGAGTAGCTGTGACTACAGGCACGCAACACCATGTCCAGCTAAGTTTTGTATTTTTAGTAGAGGACGGGGTTTCACCACGTTGGCCAGCATGGTCTCGATCTCTTGACCTCATGATCTGCCCGCCTTAGCCTCCCAAAGTGCTGGGATTACATGCATGAGCCACCATGCCTGGCCTAGAGGAGATTTTAACAATTTCACTTCCGTAAGTGCTTTTAAGAACAGTCTTTCCTGTGAATTTCAACACAAAGTATACTCAGTGTATGAGTTTACTAACTACGTTTATCACACACTGGCAACCTGTTTAACATCGAGAAGGACTAGCTGTTGTAAATTAGGACTCGCTCGTCCTTTACATGCACTGTATACACAGCACAGTAAAAGAAAATGCCCAAACAGGCAGGACAGCACTCACTCATGCTTCCCATAAATGCAGTGGCGCAAAGCCCTTACACTTTCTTCTCCTCCTCCCGCCCCAAACCAGCGTGAAGATAATCATGTGTACTGCTCAGAGAAGTGGTTTGATCAATTTTCAAAAGACAGTGTTTCATATGAATCTTAACAAAAGGACATCTACAAAATGTGTTACTCACTACCTCTATTTTTAACGTACTTAGTACACTTTTAAGCATCTAGAGAGACAGGATGTTTCAAATAAGGACTTCAGTTTGTCCACTATTTACACAGTTGTGTAAAGTGTCTTCTAAACAGGAACATTCTGGTCTAGAATCCTTCATTTCTTCCAACTCCTCTCCACCAAAAACCCAGTGGTTGCTGGCATGCATGTCACTGAGTGCAGAATATCATGTCACACTGCCTGAGAGCTCACCACGTCCCAGGCACTCTTCCCAGGGCTTCATATATGATAGTAGCCTTAATCTTTACAGCTGCCTTTCTTTTTTTTTTTTTTCTGTTTGACAGTGTCTCACTCTGTCATCCAGGCTGGAGAGGCAGTGGCTCGATCTCAGCTCACTGCAACCTTTGCCTCCCGCTGAGTTCAAGCAATTCTTCTGTCTCCGCCTCCCGAGTAGCTGGGATTACAGGCGCGTGCCACCATGCCCAACTAATTTTTGTATTTTTAGTAGAGACAGGGTTTCACCATGTTGGCCAGGATGATCTCGATCTCTTGACCTCGTGATCCGCCCACCTTGGCCTCCCAAAGTGCTGGGATTACAGGCGTGAGCCACCACGCCCAGCCTATAGCTGCCTTCTGAACTCTCGTTTGCACACGAGGAAACTGAGGCAGGGGGAAGTTAGGTAACTTGCCCAGGGTCACCAGCTAAGAAGTGGCAGGGCCTGGCCTCAGGGACAGGACAAAACCAACAGCCATACCGCCACCATCCCCTAGGGATCATTCTACCCATGGCATCTCAATTTTCACCAAAACCTGTGACATAAATCCTATTATTATCCTCACGTTGCTGATGAGGAAGCTGTGACTCATAGAAGTGAAGTGACTTGCCTGTGGTCACACTGCTAGTGAGAAGAGGAGATGAGATTTGAACTTGATGACTCTGAAGCCCCTGTCCATGTCCTTCAGGGTGACCTGCTCCTCCCCCTCCCCCCTCCCCCCTCCCTCCCAGTGCCTCAGGACAGCTCTTGCCCCAGCTATGGTGCCCAGGGCCCAGACCCTAACACCCACCCACTAGGCCAGCATCCTTCCTAAGTCCTCCTGGGCTTCCTACAGATTGGTGCCTGGAGCTCCCCACCATTGTCTACTTCCTCTACAGAGCTCTTTGAGGGGGATGGCCAGGTTAAACCATGCGATGGGCCCTGTCCCCACCTAGCAGGCAAAACTTCTAAGCCATGGGTAGCCAGAAACGTAGTCTGCCTGGCCAGAAGAGATGTGCAGGACCAATCACATCAATCTGGAATCTGGAATCAAGATCCCTGGAGACAGGTGAAACACCCAGGATGTACAGGGTGATGCTTTGTCTGTCAGCTTCACCCTACTGGGTTCTCAGGACAGCTTGTCCTCTGACTGCATGAACCTGATTCTAGCAGGAACCACTCGGTCTCACGTGACACCACCCTTTGGTCAGAGATGACTGGACCAAGGGTGGGAACCTGACCTCCTCCAGCCGATCATGAAGCTCTGCCACCCTGGCCAGAACAGATGGGTTCAAGGCAGGGTCCCCAGCCATGCTGGGCCAATTAAAACCTTCCCCTGGGTTTTGTCTGAACCAAAAATGAGGGTGAGGTTCAATCCCTCTCCACCAAAGACAACTTTTGCACACAGGTTGGGAATAGTTGGTGGCAGTTGGTATCCTGCCACAAGGAGGAGGGCAGCCCATGGGCTCAAGACACTGATGTGGGGAGACCCAGAAGTGACAGACATGAGGGTGGTGGCCTCCTGGTACTCAGCTCCAGCTGTTCCTCAAGGCACTCTTTGCCCTTCTCTTGCTTCCCATAGTTTGACAGTTCAACCACATGAGAACTTCCAGCATCCCTGCCACCGACACTCCTGACTAGTTCAGGGTGGTTGCATTGGCCATTTGCAGGATGAAGCAGAAATCAGGAGCAAACGAAGGACATGACTCAGTTAAGAGGAGAGGACAGGGCCAAGGTCCCAGGACCAGAGGGGCCAAATGACGCCAAGAGAGAGACATCACTCCCACAGAGGCCCCAGCAGCTCCTGGTGAGTAATGAGCCCAGTTCCAGCTCCATGAGGCCTGCCTGGCCTGTAATTTCTGCCTTTAGACTTTCATAAGCCTAATGGGCACTGTCATGAGCCTCCTCTGCTCTCCCATGAGCCTCCTCTGCTCTCCCATGAGCCTCCTCTGTGACCCCATGAGCCTCCTCTGCTCTCCCATGAGCCTCCTCTGCTCTCCCATGAGCCTTCTCTGTGACCCCATGAGCCTCTTCTGCACTCCCATGAACCTCCTCTGTGACCCCAATTTTTTCTCTTTTGAGGGGAGGCAGTAGAAAATAAGGAGATGCCAAATGAAGAAGCAAAGGCTGCTCCCAGTGGCCTGTCTCATAAAAATGGTGCAGCAGCCCCAGCAAGGGCCAAAGTCCACCAGAGGTGTGTCATGCACCCAACAGTGGGGGAACATCTGGGAAGGCCTCCTGCACAAGCGGGTGAGTCACATGGTTATCAAGAACTCACTGGACATGTGTAGATGCGGTTTATTCACATAAACCATGGAAGCGGAGCTAGCATGCAAAGGACACTGTTTCCCGGATGATTCTGGACACAGATCTGCCAAAGTCCCCATCTATTTTGGTCCTAGAAAGCGAAAGCTGGCTCAGTGTGGAAGCACGACTTAGAAGCTCCCAGGTGTTCCCAGGCAGCCGCAGCAGCCAGCTGTGAGAACAGTTTGGAGCTCTCTGCACGCAGCCACCCCAGCAAGTCTTTCCTGAGGCTCGGTGTCAGCCTGAGGCCAGCTATGGAGCTGAGAGCTGAGGCCAGGTCCTCAGCCTGGAGCCAGGGCAGCTTGTCCTCAGCAGTAGCCAGCACGATGTCTGAGCCTGCAGCTGCCTTCGTGGAATCTCAGCCTGCGTTTGTTTCCCAGAGCTGCTGTAACAGAGCACCATGACCGTCGTAGCTTAAACAGCAGTCTGTTATCTTATATTTCTGGAGGCCAAAAGCCTGGAATCCAGGTGTTGCCAGGATAGTACTCCCTCCAGAGGCTCTAGGGGAGGATCTTTCCTCGTCTCTTCCTTCTCGGTGGCTATTAGCATTACTTAACTTATGGCTGCATCTGCTTTTTGATCATGTGGCTTTCTCCTCTTCTCTGTCTTTTCCTCTTCGTGCCTCTTGTAAGGACACTTGTCATTGGGTTTAGGACCCACCCAGGTAATATGAAATCAGTGCCTGTCTTAAGATCATTAACTTAATTATATCTTTTGTCATGTAAGGTAGTAGACTACACTCCTTTGCCATGGAAGGTAACACTCACGGGCTCCAGAGTTTAGGATGTGGTCATATCCTTGGGGGCTTAGGTGACACCATTCAACCCCATTACACAGCCTTAGAGTTTTTTTTAACTGGGTAAGACCTTAGAGAGGGCTTCCTCCAATTTCTTCCCATTTACAAGTTGGAAACTGGAAAGCAAAACAGTGATTTCTAAAATAAGTTGGTACACACAATTAGAAGGTATGTAAAATAGAGGACTGGGACAAGCACTCCAGTTAGAGCATCTCTGAGAGGAAGAGAGCAACAAGAACAGCAACAGTAGTAGTAGCCATAGTAGTAGTAGTAATGGTGGTGGCAGTAGTAGTAGTATTAATGGTGGTAGTAGTAGTAGTAATGGTAGTAGTAGCAGTAGTAGTAGTAATGGTGGTGGTAGTAGTAGTAATGGTAGTAGCAGCAGTAACAGTAGTAGTAGTAGTAGTAGTAGTAGTAGTAGTAGTAACCATTCCTCCAGCATTTATCGAGCATTTATTATGTGCCAGGCACTATACTAAGCACTGGGAACACACCAGAAGACAAAAAGTCTCCACCTTCATGGAATTAACTTTCCAGCTGGAGGAAAACAGACACAGGATGAAATACACTGTATGTTAGATAGGCAAGTGTTATGAAGAAAAAAAATCAGGGAGGAGGATAAGACGTGTCAGAAGAGGGATGCTGACAGTGTTTAGAGACAGTGGCCAGGGAAGACCTCACTGACGGAAACCCTGAAAGCAGGGAGGGAGGAGCACCCAGATCACTGAGCACAGCATTTGAGGCAGAGGGAACACAGCATGCACGGCCCCAGCAGACGAGTGCCCGGCACGTGGGGGGATCTGTCAGGCCTGTGCTGGAGCGGTGAGGAGGCAGTGAGAGATGGAGAGACAGGGTCTGGGCCGTCCCAGGCAAGGGTAGGCAGGAGACAGTTTCGCAAGGACCTGGAAGCCGTGGTAAGCTTGTCGGCTTTACTTTGGATGAGCTGGGTACCCCCCGGAGCGTTTAGAGGGGAGAATCGATGTGTGTGAGCACCCTGGCTGATGTTGGAGAGGGGGTGCCGTGGGGACAAACACAGACAGGGAGCCCAGTTAGCAGCATTCCAGTGAGGAATTGGTGCCCTTGGACCACAAGAAATCACCAGGGAATTGGGAGAGGAAATTGGATTCTGGGTATATTGTGAAGGCAGAGTGGATAGAATCTGCAACAGATGGAACGTGGCCAGAGAAAGGAAAGATACGAGGCAGACCTCAGGGTGTTCGGCCTGAGCAACTGGAAGGAGAATAATCACTTCTTCTTTCTTTGACATCCAGCTGGGAACAAAAGAGTAAAGCCCTGGCTGGATTGTAAAGCCCAGTATGGGGGGAACTCTTTAAAACTAGTAGTGCAGATATGAAAAACGCGTATAAATGGTAAAAGTGCTGTGCAAGGCAAAAGGGGAACATGCACCCCATAAAAGTACTCGCTCGAGGTGGGCAGGGGCACCTCGCCATTCTCTGGTGTCCCTGGTGTCTAGGAAGCACCCAATAACACAGCAGCCGGTGCAAAAGAACCATTTGTTGGAACACAAATGCACAGGGACAAGGCAGGTCACAGTCACTGAGCTCTCCGTGTGTGGCAGGCACTGTGCAAAGTGCTTTCATGTGTAACGTGTCAGATGATCTTCACAACAACCTTTGAGTAAGTCCTGGTGGTACCCACAGCTTATTGATTAGAAAATGGAGTTCCAGAGAGGCTAAAAACTTACCCAAGGTCAACAAGCAGATAAGGAGCAAAGAAGGGATTTGAACCCAGGCAATCTGGCTACAGAGACCTTGCTCTTCACAGTCACAGAATTCTGCCTCCAGTTAACCTTGCTGATCCAGCTGTGGGTCCACTCGGTCATCCTCCAGCCAGCCAGCCCTCCACCTACACATTCATCCACTCATCCATCCACCCATCCACCCATCCGCCGAGCCATTCAAACCACTATCTGCTCACCCAACCATCCACTATCCACCGAACAGCACTTATGGAACACCAGCTGTGTGCCAGACAATGGAGATAGAATAATGAGCAAACCACACATGCTCCTCACGCTCCTGGCAGTTCCAGTCTGGAAGAGGGGCTGACACGAAAGTGGAAGCTTGGAGGGTGAGTGGGGGAGCCAAGGAGTTTGTAAATAGAGACACATCTGTTGGCCAGTGGAATTGGCTCCACCCGGAATGAACTGTCCTTGCATGTGGAAGCCAGAGCCTGGCCTGGAGTAGCTGAGAACCTGCTCGAAAGTTCTGCTGTGACATGGCTGACCCAGGAGGAAAATTGTGAAATCGCGCAGAGGATTGTGAAATTGCGCAGACTTAGGTTCGCAAAGCCTCTCTATTTGGGAACTTCCAGCAACCACACTGGGGTCTATCATGCTATCCTCTGAATGCCAGAGCCTCCCACTCATGCTTCCTGAGCTCCAGAATGTTCTCTCCCTCGTAGCCTGCTTGTCCTCTGCCTGAGAATCTCAAGTCCCTGCCTGTGCTAAGGGACACACTGGGTGCTAATAACTTGATCAGATAACTCCAGGCCCCGTTAATATGCGAATGAAATCATCTTGTTAGGGGAGCAGGAGGATAAAAGGCTCTATTCTGAAGAAGGATTTGAAGGAGGTGTATCCAATGGTGGCATTGCCAGCACTGTGCTGGACAGCCTCTGCTTGACCACCAATCTTTATTCCTCCTGTTTCTGGGGTTAGACTCTCAATTTCCTTTTGGAAACTATCCCTTTACCATTCTCAGTCCACAAGATTCAGGTGGTTGATGTCAACATCTCCCAGTTTCAGGGGTGAACACAGGACCTAGGCCCAGACAAACAAAGTCACATTGATTTGCTCAGAGGTGGCACGTGACCAAGCCAGTAAGATTCAACCCCAGGACATTCCTGGAACAACGGATAATGAACAGGCCCTTCACACTGGCATTACTAAACTGATAGTGTGTAAGTCGAGCTGCCAGAGGCAAGCACTTGGAGAAAAACTTCCTGAAAATGAAACCAACCTACAGCAAAATGGAACCAAGGGAAGGGGGAGGGCAAATTTTTACAACAGGATTTGAGCACCTGGATCCCACCATGCCTGAACTCCATGGATGGGGTCCTTGTATTATATTTTTTTCCATAGCCATAAAATCAGTCTGTCACCTAAAACTGAATGAATCCTGACTAGTATGACATCAGAGGAGTCACATAGGACCACATATAGGGTTATTCCTGTAGGAACACTTCTTCCAAGAAGGTTTCCTGACTCTATCTTCTCCTCTCTCAGGTAGATGTAAAGCCTCTCCCTGCCCCTTCAAGTGCCCCAGAGCTTCTCTAAACCTTTACTGGGCACTTCAGACTTAGGTATTATCAGGGGGTCACCTCTTCTGATAGAGTGTGAACTTCTGGGGGACAGAGAAAGAATAGAGGAGTCTGGAGATATGTACTCCTGAGAAGGGCACTTCCCACTGTCAGGCTCTGTTTCTTCACCTGTTAAGGGTGGCCAAAAATATCAGCAATAAAAGCACTGTACAGTGTCACTGGAGGACTTAGTGGCTGCTGCAGGGAGTCCTGCAGAGTTCGCCTGCAGCCCTGAACGTGCAATAGGTGAAAAGAAGGAGGACTAGGCCCTAGGGAGTAACCCCACAGTGATTCAATAATTATACTTTAAAACCACAGGGCCCCTCATTTTTTGAATAAAGCCATTAGCTTGTCATTATATTTTGAAGTGAGTGAAATTAGGCAATGTACTTGACATAGGTCAGCTTCCCCTCCCAATGTCAAGAAACGAGAGAGAGAGAGAGAAGTCAGGAAGGATACAACCAATGTGTTAAAGGTGAATTAATTATTTCTGGATGGTGGGATTTCAGATGACTTTCATCCTTTGTGTTTAGCATTTTATCAGTTTCGTATCATGATGATACATTCCTTTTCTAATCACATCAAAATGAATTTTATTTTAGAGGAAAGAAGGAATTGAAAACAGAAATAACTTGGTCTTCAAAGTTGGCAGGAGAGAATGAGTTGGCCACCGACATAATAGAAGCAAGGTGGAGGGGACTTTCCAGGGGAGGAACACTGACTTGTTGGTGTTATTGTCATCTTTGGGAATTTCAGTCCATCGAACTTTACCTAAAATGGCGGTGAACGTGGGTTTTTGGTTTGGGTTGTTTTTCTTCTTTTTTCTTTTTTCTTTTTTTTTTTTTTTGCTAAGCCTGTAAAGAAAGTAGGCTGCTAAAGCCCAGTGCAGCTTGGAAAAACAGAAATTGACAAGACCCCTGAACTAAGAATATCAGAGTTTTCAAATGATACAGGCTGCTGATATAGATTACAGATGCTGAGCCTGAAGAGACAAAGCTCTCCACACCCAACCCTGTGCAGACATCACTAATTGATTGCTGCATTCTTTCCAGTGAGCCCAGGCAAATCTTCATGATGCTTCTCAAGGAGCCACTCCCACCAATGGAGTTGGCATTGAGTTCACATGCAGGATGAGATCCTAAGCCTCAGGAAAAACACCAGACTTGAGCAGCAAGTACTCCAGTGAGATGAGGTGAGAACATCAGAGCCAGTAGACGTGTTTCATGCACCAGGGCAGAGGGTCTCAGGCTCAAGCCTGCATTGAATTACCTAAGAGTTTATACACAGATTGCTGGGCCCATACCAGAGTTACTGATTTTGCAGTGCTGGGATTGGACCTGAGAATCTGCATGTGCAACAAGCTCCCAGGGGATGCAGATGCTGCTGGTCTGGGATCTCACTTTGAGAACCAATAGATTAGAGTAACAAGATCAAGAATTAGTAACAAGACTTTGTGATTGAGGTTAATTAGAGGCCAGAGATTCTCGACATGAACTTTGCATTCATATCACCCAAGGAATCTACAAAATAAACTGATCTGACTCTCCATCAACCCATCCTGAGATTCAACTTTAGTTGGTTTGCGGTGGCATCACGTATTTTTTAAAATCTTCCCAAGTAATTCAAATATGCAACTAGAGTTGAAAGCCACTGCTATACACCATTGCAAAGGATTAGATTTCTATTTCCCTTACCTCTTGCTCCTTATGTTTTTGGTATAAATTAGTTATAATTGTTCATGGCTATGACTTCAGCTCCTAAGACAGAGCTTGGTGGTGGGCATTTAGTCATTACTGACTGAATGACTCATTTCCATGATGAATGATACAGGAGTCCTAATATGGATTTAATAGGAATTACAGAATTTAATAGGGACTACTAAATATAAAATTTGAAGAAGGAATAAATAAATAGTTTAGTAAATCTGCAACATGCTGTTTGGTCCAAGAACAGTGTGGATAATTCAGCCATGTTGAACCTTTAATATGTTGTAAAAGGAAAAAGGAAGGAGAGAGAGAAAGGAAGGAAGGAAGGAGATGGGAAGGAAGGAAGGAAGGAAGGAAAGAAGGAAGGAAGGAAGGAAGGAAGGAAGGAAGGAAGGAAGGAAGGAAGGAAGGAAGGGAAAGGAAAGGAAGGAAGGAAAGGAAGAAAGGAGAGGACCCCAATATGTTGTAAAAGGTAAAAGGAAGGAGAGAGAGAAAAGGAGAACGGAAAGAAGGAGAGGGAGAGGAAGGAGGGAAAGAAGGAAGGAAGGAAGGAAAAGAGACAAGGATTGAGGGAGGAAGAAGGAAGGAAAGAAGGAAGGAAAGAAGGAAGGGAGGGAGGGAGGGAGGGAGGGAGGGAGGAAGGAAGGAAGGAAGGAAGGAAGGAAGGAAAAGAGAGAAGGATTGAGGGAGGAAGAAGGAAGGAAAGAAGGAAGGGAGGGAGGGAGGGAGGAAGGAAGGAAGGAAGGAAGGAAGGAAGGAAGGAAGGAAGGAAGGAAGGACCCAGAGCATCTCCAGCTGAACTCTAAAGCTGATGTCATAGAGCTATATGCTGATCCCCCAGCTGAAATGCCCTCCCCCCCCAGTAACATCCATCTCGACAAAACGAACTCATCCACTTGCCTTCTCTTCCTCAGCATAGCCGCCTCCTTCCCTAGCCCTGTGCCCAGCCCTGCGATGCCCCCACTCTCATCTCTCCCTGTCTAGTCCTTGCCACCAGCTCATGTCATGGGTATCACTTTCAGCCTCTCACAGATGGGGAAAATGAAGTTCCCCAAGGCGGAACTTGGCAAAGCTAGGATTTGAACCCATTCTGGTTTGATGCCAAAGTCCAGGCTCTTTCCAAAAACCCAAGCCAAAGGGAGTGCTGCCTCCACACAGTGTCAGAATTCTGGAAACCCAAGCCCTTGGTCTGAGAATGGAACTTGTACCAAGGGCCCCAGCCATGACATCATTGTCCCTGCTCCTGGGGAAATGGATCGCGGGCCCCAGCCATGACGTCATTGTTCCTGGTCCCTGGGGAAATGTATCGGGGACCCCAGCCGTGACATCATTGTCCCTGCTCCTGGGGAAAATGGGTCAGGGGCCTGAGCTTTGGGCAGCGTGGATGGAACCTGCTGTCGGCTCTATGCGGACTTAGCCACATCCCCAGGCCTCCCTGTGATGTTGTGATGACCCCCGGGGATCTAGAATGCTGAGGCTGCAGGATGTGGAACTCTGCACCGGGAGAGGTGAGCCCTGGATGGGCTCCTTCCTGGCCTCACCCTGTAGGTTTCCTGCGGTCTGAGACTATTGTGGGAACCCAAATCCAAGGAGGCTGGAGGACAGGGTCAAGAACCCCTGGGAGTGTGCCCCAGCCCCAGCCTGAGAAGTCAGGACTAGGGGGCTGGAAGTGCCCCAGTCTAGCCTGAGGCCACACATGATTGCAGGGCTATTTTTAAAAAGATACCAATCTTCGCACAGGGGCCTGGGCGTAGCAGGCCCCCTCCCGTGGGGCATCTGTGCAGCGGAGGAGAAGGGGGCTGCTCCTTCCCAATCAGTTCCTGGGATTGAGTCGTCTTTCTCTAAATAAGTAAATTAGCTCTAATACCCTTATTTGCTATCAACCTTAGAAACCTAATGCAAACCAGATGGGCCCCGCTTCCCGAACCCCCCACGCTGTATGGCCCAGCCTCCCCGGGCCTGCCTGTGGCTAACTGGCTTCCTTAGCCCTGCGCTCCTCCCTCCCACTCCCATGTAAACAGCCCCTTAGTAAGGAAGAGGCCTTTGGATTGCTTCCCATGCAACAGGCTTCCTGGGCGACTCCCAGTCCTTCTCAGGAGCCCCACACTCAGGGGCTAAATAGAGAAGGCTTATTTCTAGGGTCAGTCCCAGTGCCACCCTTTTTACTGTTTCCCTATCCCATAATTTACTGTTTTATAATTAAAAAGCCTTTATAATTTTTCTTCTTTATTATCAAAAGTAATGTTTTTGTTTCAGAAACTTTATAAAAGACAGACATATAAAAAGAAGAAAACGTAAAATCACCTATAATCTCCCCACAGAGACGGTACATATTCTGGGCACCAGCCTCCCAAACTTTGATCTAGAGCAGAGGTTAGCCAACTTTTTCTGTAAAAGGCCAGGTAGTAAGCGTTGTGGACTTTGTGAGCAGTCTCTTGGAACTGCTGAATTCTGCTGTTGTACTTCAAAAACAGCTGCAGACACTATGCTAACAAATGGATGTGACTGTACCAACACAATTTTATTTACAAGAAAATGGGCATTGGCAATGTTTGTTTCATGAGCTATCATTTCCTGACTTCTAGTCTAGAGCAGGCCTGTGCAGGAGAAACAAAGTCTGCTCAGGTGCGGCGGTTCATGTCTAATTCCATCACTGTGGGAGGCCGAGCCTGGCAGATGGCATGAGTCCAGGAGTTTGAGACCAGCCTGGGCAATACAGCAAAACCCTAAAATACAAAACCTTAGCCAAGCATGGTCGCATGCACCTGTAGCCCCAGCTACTCAGGAGGCCAAAGTGGGAGGATCACCTGAGCCTGACAGGTGGAGGCTGCAGTGAGTGGAGACTGTGTCACTGCACTCCAGCCTGGGTGACAGTGTGAGACCTCATCTCAAAACAAAGTCTGAGCCACGTATGTAATTTAAAATTTTCTACTGATCACAGTTAAAAAGTAAAACAAAACAGATGAAATTAATTTTCAAAACATATTGTATTTAATCCTATATATAAATACGATTTCAACATGAAATTCAGGATATAAAGATTGTGATGAGGTATTAAAAATAATTTTTGTACGAAGTCTTTGAAACCTAGACCTCCGTCTGCACTGATGACACATCTCAGTTCAGATGAGCCACACTTGAGTTGCTCGGAAGCCACCTGTGGCCGAGCCGCTGAGCTGGAGGCTCGCACCTGCACCCACTTCACCTCCCACTCCTTTTACAAGACGGCTCTTCCACTGGCTACACATACGGCTGTGAACAATTATTTAACCTCTCTGTGTTCCCATTTCCTCTTCTGCCATAATACAGGGGTCCTCAACCCCTGGGACGTAAAGGCCATAATACAGGGGTCCTCAACCCCTGGGTCACAGACCCCTGGGACCAGTAGGTGGCCTGTTAGGAACTAGGCCACACAGCAAAAGGGGAGCTGCAGGCAATCAAGTGAAGCTTCGTCTGTCTTTACAGCCACTCCCCATGGCTTGCCTGCCTCACTACCTGAGCTCCGCCTCCTGTCAGATCAGACATAGCATTAGGTTCTCGGAGGCGCTCGAGCCCTATTGTGAACTGCACATGCGAGGGATCTAGGCTGTACGCTCCTTATGAGAATCTAACGCCTGATGATCTGTCACTGTCTCCCATCACCCCCAGAGAGGTCCCTCTAGTTGCAGGAAAACAAGTTTAGGCTCCCACTGATTCTACATTATGGTGAGTTGTATAATTATTTCATTACATATTACAATGTAATAATAATGGAAATAAAGTGCAAAATAAATGTAACGTGCTTAAATCATCCCAAAAGCATCCCCACCACCCCATCCATGGAAAAGTTGTCTTCCAGAAACTGGTCCCCTGTGCCAAAAAGGTTGGGAACCGCTGTTGTAATACATATCTCATAACGTTGGTGAGAAAAATGATGAAACATCACTAGCCTAAGATCTGGCAAACAAAAGATGCTCATTTCAAAAAAAAAAAAAAAAAAAAAAAGTATAAACTCTTAGGTTTGCTGCAACGCCACAGGAAAACACGGTTCTTGTTAGCATTCATATCCTCCCCTCATCCAGACTGCAATGGCCTTTAGAGATCAATGATCCTGCCCAACTCTCAGTGTACAGATGAACCAGCCGGAGGCCCAGAGAGGTTAAGTGACTTACCCAAAGCCACTCAGCCAGAAAGACCTTAAGTCTTAAGCCAGAAAGAAGCCATAAGTGATCATGGATACATTTAAATACCTTTAAAACTATCATTATTTTGTCCATCAAAAATTCAGTGAGCTTAAAAATCAATGAATATAACTTATCATATTAATAAATTAAATAAGAAAAACCATATGATTTTCTCAGTTAAATATGGAAAAAGCACATCAGTAGCTATGACAAAATTCAACATCCCCTGATGGCTAACAAACCTCTCACAAAAGTAAGAATGCAAGGACATTCCTTAGCTTAATAAAGAGACACCTACAAAAACCTACCACTAGTATCGGACTTAATGGTGAGAAACTGAATGCTATTCCCTTAAGACTGGGGAAGGCCGAGGAGTCCTCTCTCCACGTTCTATTCAGAATCATACTGGAAGTCCTAGCCAGTGTGAAAAGACAAGTAAAAAAATAAAGGGCATACAAATCGAAAAGGAAGAAATAAGCCTGTCTTTATTTGCTGTTGCCATGATTATCTATTTAGGAAAGAATCATTTTGAAAACTCCCAGGATAAATAAATGAGCTTAGCAAGGTCATATGATACATTATCAAAATACAACAGTCAATTGTATATCTGTACTAGCAATGAACAGTCAGGATTTGAAATTACAAAAACAATAGCATTTATAATACTCCCTCTCCCCTGTAAACAAGAAATACTTAGGCATAAATCTAACAAAATATGCACAGTGCTTGTATGCTAAAAGCTAAAAAACATGAAATAAATAAAAGATATAAATGAATGAAGAGATCTACTGTGTCCATGGGTTGGAGGACTAAATACTGTTAAAAATGTTGTCTTTCTAATTTTATCTACAGATTCATTGCAATTTCAATCCAAATCTCAGTATGCTTTTGTTTATAGATTTAGATAATTTGACTATAAAGTTAAGATGGAAGGCAAAGGAACTAGAATGCTCAAAACAATTTTGAAACAGAAAAAAGGTGAATGATGCATATTCCTAGCTTCAAGACTTACTATAAAGCTACAGTAATCAAAACAGTATGGTATTGGTAAGAGGACAGACACAGAGGTCAATAAAGCAGAACAAAGAGCCCAGAAATTGACCCCCACCAATATAAGCAACTGAATTGTGGGAAAGTTGCAAAGGCAAATAAGGGAGAAAGAATCATCTTTTCAACAAACGGCACCAGAACAATCGCACACCCATATGCAAAAAAAAAAAAAAAAAAAAAAAAAACTTGACACATACCTCACATCTTACCCAAAAAATAACTCAAAATGGATGATTAACCTAAATGTATGATGTAAAACTATAAAATTTCTAGAAAAAATATATGATAAAATCTACATCGTCTCATATTTAGTGATGAGTTTTTAGATATGGCACCAAAAGCACAATCCTTATGGAACAAAATTGAGAGGCTGCACTTTGTCAAATCCAGATCATTTACTTTGTGAAATATACTGTTAAGAGAATCAAAAGACAAGCAACAGACTTGGAGAACATATTTTCAAATCACATAGCCATTAAAGGGACTCGTCTTAAAATTCCACAATAAGAAATCAAACAGACCAATTTTAAAAACGATCCCAAGATCTAAACAGATACTTCACCAAGGAAGTTACATGGTTGGCAAATAAGCATATGAAAAGATTTGCAAGGCCATTTGTCATTTGGGAAATGCAAACTAAAACCACAATGAGATATCACTGCATCCTTTTTAGAATGGCTAAAATACAAAACACTGGCAGGAATTCTCATTCCTTGCTGGTGGCACAAAATGGCACAGACAGCTTTAATGATGGCCTCAGAGTTTCGGGGTCCCCAAACTCCACCTGGATGATATCCCCTGGGTCTCGGCCCACCTCACTACTGCAGCCCAAAGAATGCAAAGTGTGCTTCAGCTTGGTGCTGTTTTCTTTCTCTTTATAGAGTCCTGTTGTCTGTATAGCTTCCTCTGAATTTATGTTATTAAAATCTTTTATAACCAACTTATCCTATGCCTCCCGACTCATCTTTAAACCTCCCAGCCCAAATACCCGTCTGACTTATCCATTGCACACACAGATTTCAAAGGTTCCCTTGGCACAGAATTCTCAGAACCACTGATGCGCTAAAAGACGTAACGCTCCAGCAGGGAGCTAGGCGTCAAGTGTGCAGTGTGCAAAAACATGCTTGACTGCAGGCTAGGTTTTTCTTTTTCCCACAAAGACTTTTATGGGACTGGGTTGTACAGGACTCTAATTTGGGAAATCCTGGACTAATAGTTTGAAAGACGCTTCTTCTCTGGCTTGAACAACTTCAGATAAAGTGACCTATACTGGTCTCCCAGCAAAGTCCACCCAGGGAGGTGGTGGAGTGGCTGTGTGGCCCCAAGTCAAGATAGGCCTATGAAGCAGAGATGGGATCCATCCAGGATCTGCCCACCTCTTCTGGTCTGACCTAGGCTGGGATTGGGGGAGCCATCACTGGGGGGCAGTGGAGCAGGGATGGGATCCATCCAGGATCTGCCCACCTCTTCTGGTCTGACCTAGGCTGGGATTGGGGAAGCCATCACTGGGGGGCAGTGGAGCAGGGATGGGGATCCATCCAGGATCTGCCCACCTCTTCTGGTCTGACCTAGGGCTGGGACTCAGGGAGGCAGGGGCAGCACTGAGGAGCTCTGGCAACCATGTCACCCAGTCTTCCCTGAGCCTCCTACTCGCTTCTCCATCCATCCCTCGCCTGCTGGCTGCCAGTGAACACCCCTCCAGGGGGTATGTACATGCCACTCAGTGACTCCTGGGCATGCAGAGACCACCAGGAACAAGCTGTGCCAGGGAGTGATGGGAGGCACTGGGAGGTGGACAGAGCCTCCTTAGACACTGAACAGGCTTTGCCAGAGTTCTTCAGCGCCAAGCCCAGGAGCTCTGAGGCCTGGGTGGAGGTATGTGTGGAGAAGGCTACATTCCTAAGTCAAGCCCCCGGCCCTGCCACCTAGGGCCCAAGCGGAGCCAGGGTATTTCCTCATCCTCTCTTCTTAGTGAAGTCAGACATGAAGCAGGGACCTACCTATTCCCAGCTTCTCAACACTTCCCAGGGCTAGAGCAAACTCACCAATATCGAAAGGAGAATGCAGGTTTCTCTCAGCACGGCTAGGCACACACATAGCCTCCCACACGTGCCTACATGCATGCATGTGCACACACGAACACCGGCCTGTACACACACACAAGCATGCAAGTGTACACATGCACACGCATCCACACGCATGCACCTATGTGCACATGCATACACACACAGACACACAGAAGCATGCATACATATCTGTGCACATAGAAACACACACGTATACATGTAAACATGCACACACCCACTCACAAACATGTACACACAGGCATGCACGCATGTGCAGATGCACGTGCACACACACAGCCTTCCCTGGAGGGTGGGAGGCCAGACACTCGTTCTGTGCCACCTTCTCCCAGCACCTGTGCCCTGGTAAAATGGAGCACTGAGAAGTGGACAAGCCTGGGCCGTAGAGTGGAGTGGATTTGGAGCCAAATCCCCTCCCCACGGCTCAGCTGTGTGGCCCAGGCCTGGCAGGAAGGTGATCCACACAAGGACATGGTGTCATCTGCCTCATCCACCACCGTCTCCCTCGCACTACGGACAAGGCCTGAGACTCAGAAAGTATGTGTCCAGTGAATGAGTGAGTGAGTAAATTAATGAGGACGCTTCCCCTTTCTGAGCCTCTACTTTCTCATCCATGAATGGGGGCCTCAGAGCTACCTCCCAAGGCTGCCAAGTGGAGGGTAAGACGCAGAAGCTCTGAGCAAAACACTGGACACACAATGAGCTTAGCAGGAAGAAACACTCCCTCCCACTGCCATGCTCCCAGAAGCCAGAGGGAAGGTAATGACATGGATATCAGTGTAAGAGCAGGAACAGTACTGAGAACGCGGCCGAGACGCCGAGGACCTTCCAGGACTGTGCAAAGGGCTTCCGCACAGATGTCCCCACTGAGTGCTCCAGCAGCCTCTTAGATGGGTGCAGGTATCAGCCTCATTTTTTCAGGTTAGAAAACTGAGACCTAGAGAAGTTAAGAGACTTTGTTCGAGGCCACAGGTGAGTCTATGGGAGCCAGGATTCTGACCCAGGCAGCTGAGTTCCCCGACCCACCTGGGTTGGAGCTTATCTGCCCCGTGGGGACCTGCTTCATGACTAGAAGGAGAACCCCAGCCCTGCAGGGAGCGTGCAGCCACCCTGGACCCCTCTTTTCCCAGTGCTGCCCAGTCCAGCGGCCCCCAGGTCAGGCCACCCCATCGTGGACACACTCAGGGCCCCTTCCATACATGGCTGCGCCCCCAGGCTTGGGTGCTGCCCAGCCTTGAGCACCCCACCTCCCAACGCCAGAACCCTGGAGCTCAGAACTTGGCCTCCTGGCCAGGTGCAGCTACAGCTGCCAAGACTAAGTCCAGGGGAGCCGGAGGGGCCAGGCACGCCAGTAAGCTGGCCTGGTGCTGGTCTTTTTGGGAAAGAGAGTCTGAGCTGGTCTTCTAGGGAAGGGGCCGGAGGCTCCCAGTGAAAGGTGGGGACAGTGGGCAGGCTCGTGTGGGAGGTGGCGGTCCATGTTGCAGCCAGATTTGTGTTCATTTCCCTTCCGCAAGCACCCTGCGCTCTGTTTGTTCCAAGACCTCGGTGCTTTCCGGTGTTCCTGGCAGCCTCTTGTGCCCTAGTTAGCTGGGCCCACCCGCAGCTGTGGCCTCACCCGGGACCCAGCCCTGCCTCCCAGGCCACAGGCACCCAAAGGAGCCCCATTGTCCTCAGTCTGTCAGGAGCCCCAGTAGTGCCCCCTGCAGGCCTGCCCAGAAGGGAGCCAGGAAGCAACCACTCACTGCCCTCCAGGTAAAAAGGCCATCGGATCTATTCCAGATATGCCTCCATTTGGGGAGAAGAGACAGGGGCTTGGAGGATGGAGTTCATGAGCCAAAATGGAATTTTTCAGACAGAGAGCCAAGGTGAAAGTGAGCAAAACAGTTCTCAATGTTTCTAACTCTAAAATAGGGCTAAAGCTAGAACTTAGCTCAAAAGGTGACCATGAAGACATATCAGGCAATCAATGCATGGCTCTTAAAAGAAAACAGGGCACAGAGTTAGGGTTAGGGCTAGGAGCAGGGGTAGCTTATACAATAATGAATATTGTAGCAACAACCACAATCACAGTCTCAGTACACCCACGTGGTGGGGACACAGCCCTGGTTAATCTTCATGTGCATCTCAAAAGCCATCCACAGTTTTCCTGCCTTCCGCAGCCCTTTTCCCATCCTGTGACTGCTTCTTAACTCTCGCACAGCTTTGCTGTTGGGAGGAGGAGGAACTCGGGAAAACCTCGGGCCTTCCCACCTCTCCGTCTATCCTGTGCCGAGGCCGGGAAGGACTCCTGGGGAGACGCAGGTCCAGATGGACTCAACGGTACGCCACTGTGTGACCTCGGGCGATGGCGTCAATGCCCCCAGACCCGGTTTCCTCTTCTCTAAATAGAGGATGAGGGTTGTCGCAAGATCTGGGGCACTGAGTGTTTAGCCTGGGGAGTGAGTGGAATGGTGGCCGCCAAAAGGAGATGTCCACACACCAAGCCCCGGGGCCTGTGCCTGGGAGCCCATTTGGAAAAGCAGTCTTTGCAGATGGGATTAAGTGAGGGACCTGCAGATGAGAGTGTCCTTGATGAGGGTGGGCCCCAAATTGAATGACAGGACTCCTCATAAGAAACAGGAGAGGAGGTCGTGTGTCCACATGGCAGAGACTGGAGCGATGCAGCCACAAGCCCAGGAATACGTGGGGCCACCGGGAGCTGGAGGAGGTGGGAAGGATCCCCCTCTAGAGGCTTTGGAGGGGGCACAGCCCTGCCAAGGCCTTGATGTTGGACTTCCAGCCTCCGGGACTGGGAGAGGACACATTTCTGTGGCTGTGAGCCTTCCAGCTGACGTGTTCTAGCATCACAGGAGACGCAAACAGCCCAGGTCCTGACCCGTGTCCCAAGCTTCATACGCGCCAGCAGTTCCTCACTCACCCAGTGTGTAGGGAGCCCCTGGCACTGGAGACAAGCGGGGGATCATTAGCATTAACCATTCACATGTTATTATTGCTTGTTATGCCGGAATTTCAATGCATTACACTTTCTCCTCATCTGGGGCCTTCTTAGTAAATGCCCTCAGGATAGCGTCTTTTTTTTTTTTTTTTTTGAGACAGTCTCTCACTCTAGCCCAGGCTGGAGTACAGTGGTGCCATCTCAGCTCACTGCAGCCTCTGCCTTCCGGGTTCAAGCCATTCTCCTGCCTCAGCCTCCTGAGTAGCTGGGACTACAGGAGCTCACCACCATGCCTATTTTTTTTTGTATTTTTAGTAGAGGTGGGGTTCCGCCATGTTGGCCAGGCTGCTCTCAAACTCCTGACTTCAACTGATCCACCCACTCCAGCCTCTCAAAGTGCCAGGATACACGCGTAAGCCACCACACCCAGCCAGGATGATGTCTAATCACATCAAATCCCAACTCCACGGGGAATTCCAAAACCCTAGGCGCAACCACCTCTCCGTTTCCCTTCCTCAGTCCGGGCCTCCTCTGCCTCCTTGCTGAGACCTCTTTGCATATTCTGCAGGCTTCTCCAAACTCTGATTTGGGGATGGCCCATTCTACAAGCCCTTCCAGAGACTTTCCCAGGAACTATAAAAGATGCCCTGTGAGTGGCCTCCTCTCAGAGATGAGTAAACTGAGGCTGCCACATACTGGTGGGGGCGGGGATCCAAATCATTTCACAGACTGATCTTGGCCCTAAATGAGCTTTTAAAGTCCCTGATCCTGGAGACAATGGGACATCGTTTTATCCCCATCTCTTTCAAAAATCTACCCCAAACCCACAGAGCTCCCCCATCCTCACCCTGGTCTATTTTATTTTTACAATCCTCATTGTCTCCTATCCAGCCACATATTTTACTCCTTTGCTCTATTTTTCTATCTCACCACTGGAGGATAAACCACAGAGGGCGGGAATTTTTTGTTCGTTTGTTTGGAGGTTTATCCCCCTACTAATGTTCTCTCTTATTCCTAGAATAGTGCCTGGTACACAGCAGGTGCTTAATAAATATTTCTTCAATAAATGATTAGAATCCTCCTGTACCTCATATGTAATTCAAAGTAAGGACAGTGTGACTGGGCATGGTGGTTCATGCCTGTAATCCCAGCACTTTTGAGAGGCTGAGGTGGGAGGATTTCTTGAAGCCAGGAGTTTGAAACAAGCCTGGGCAACATAGTGAGACCCCCACCACTACAAAACAAAATTTTGTTTAATTAGCCAGACATGGTGGCGTGCAGCTGTAGTCCCAGTTACTTGGGAGGCTGTGGTGGGAGAATTGCTTGAACCCAGGGAGGTTGAGGTTGCAGTGAGCCGTGATCGCACCACTGCATTCCAGCCTGGGTGACAGAGGGAGACCCTGCCCCCCAACTCCCAAAAAAGAGAATGCAAATAGAATTCCTCTTTGCTGACATTAAATAGCTAGATTTTCTAGTTGTGGTGTTCTGGAAAGTTCACTGGAAATAGGACTTTTCTTACTTCTCTGGGGCCCCTTGAGTTTCTGACGTCTTAGGTCTGGAGAGCCCACACGGGCTTCACGGCCTACAAGCCCACCCCTTGCACCCAGGGTCCCCAACTGTGTGTCCACGAACGCTCCGGCTGAGGAGTTCACCCACCCCTCCCACTCCAACCCTGGAGCCCCCATACACAGAAACCAAGACCCTCCACTCCCACAGACACTGTTCCCCTGCAAGCACCCATCCTGATTCCAAAAGGCCTGCTGGATTTTTCCTCCCACAGAAAAACTGAGTCAATTCTTAGAGATCTGAGCCCTGTGTTCACACCAAGGTGACTTCAACAGGGTCTGGCCTAGGAGTGACTGAGTCCTCCCTCGGGCCACTGGCCACCCAAGGATGATGGCAACTTAATCCATCCCACATGGAGCCCCAGTAGACGCTGACCTTCGCCCTTTAACCGCAAGACCTGGCTGCCGTGGCAGGAGAACTACCGTGTGTCCCCTGATAACCTCCCTGACATAATTCAACTGGACTCACACAGGCTGCAGAGATGGCCTGATAACAACGCTACATTCTGGGGTCAAGTTAGAAGGGCACGGCGACAGCCCACACTGCCTAAAAAAAAAAAAAAAACAGTCACCAGACCTCTATGAACAGACACCACTGTGTTCTAAAATGCCTTTGCTCTGGAAACCCAGGGAAAGAACATGGGCCACGGCAGAGACTAGAGGAGAGACTCCACCATGGCAGACAGCAGCCAAATCCACCCAAGAAGTTTCTCGTTCATTTGGGAAAAGCTCCCAAGCCCTGAGGAGGAACACCCATGGTACTGACCTTGTTCCTGTTTTTCAAATGCATATTGCAAAAGTGGACCCAGGGGCCTTAAGAGAGAGTCCCCAGGGGCAGGGCCACAGCATATGGTCCCCAGGAAGTGGGTACAGGGCCCTGAATCACTTATACATGAAAATGAAAGTCACGTCCCTGCAGAGGCTCCTGAAAGTCACCTGGGAAGTGACCTGTGAGTGCAGACAGTGAGTCCTGGCCAGGGAGCAACACCCTTCCCTGGGAGGCTGCAAAGTCACCTGGGCCTGAGTTCAAATCCCAGCTCCATCTCTTCCTAGCTGAGCAACATTGGCCAAGTCATGCATTCTCTCTTGGCCTCAGTTTCCTCATCTGTAAGATGGGGCTGAGAAAAGGACTGTGGTGGGAATTCAGGGAGATGATGCTCCTAGCAGCACATGGCACATAGTTAACAGGTAGGAATGGTTCCATCAATAACATCCCCTGCTCTCCCTGGGGGTGTGGTCGAGATCCCCTTGAATCCCCTCACTGGGAAGGCAAGAGAGCCAAGACCGGACCCTCTCGGCCCAGCTCCCACCTCGGGCCTCTGCCCACTGCATCTGGCTTCCCTGTGCGTTTGTGTTGCAGGAGCAGGGCTCCCAGTTCCAGCTGCCAGTGTCTCCCCCAATCCGAGCCCGTTTCCTCACCTGTAAACACGAGTCACCCCATGCCCATCTGCAACAGGCCCTCCCTGCCAGCAGCCAAGGAGATCGAATGAGCTGGGCCAAAGAGCAGAAGGCACAGTCCTGGCTCAGGGGCTGGCGCTGAGCTGCACATGGAACTGGGGCACGGTTACCCTGCTCAGAGCCTTGGATCCCTTGGCTGCAGTGTGGGCTCAGGGACACCTGCCCTGACAGGGGTGTTACAGAGAATCACATCCATCAGTGGCCTGGCACACAGTGGTAGGTCTTCCACTTCTGCTGTTTATTATTGCTAGTCTTGTTATCATCTACCTGGCTAATGAGGATCACCTTCTTGAGGCAGGTGGAGGTCACCCACAGGGCAACTGACAAGGAGGTGTCTGGTCCCCTGGGCACTCCCCACCCCCTCCTTCCCCCACCTAGAAGATAATGTCCAACAAAGACCATCGGGGCAGGAGTGTCAGCCGGCAGCCTCTCTGAGTACAGTGGCCAGAGGCCACTCCCGGGCTGCGGATGAGCCAGGCAGCTTTCAGGGGTGGAGCACACCCATGGAGGGGCCGGAGACCCTGGGGCACCCCTGGGTGGGAGCCTCAGCCTGCTTGCCCTTATGCCCATTGCTCCCACCTTGCCTTGCTCAGCTGGCTACACTAGGCACTGGGAGACACTCAGAGAGCAAGCTGGAGGGGTGCTGGGTCCCCTTAGCCATGGCATGCCAGAAATCCCCCACCCACCTGCCTTAAGCGAGTGTCCCCAGGGGCAGGTCACAGCACATTGTCTCCAGGAAGTGGGTACAGGGCCCTGAATCTCTTAGGCATGAAAATGAAAGTCACATCCTGGGGCGGGGCAGGTTGGCAGGGCGGTGGGGGGTGGATGGGGGATGGTGGGGAGCGGCTGAAAGTCACCTGGGGCTGCTGAAATTCCTTTGTCTAGAATTAGCCCCTGGAGCTTCATTTGTCTTCTAGGGTCAGCTGAGTATGTGACACAGCAACCCTGCATTTTAGCAATCTGTCCTCAGGACATCATTGACCAGCAAGCAACTCTGTATGCTGAAATGCCCATCTCAACACGGAATGTGATGCAAAAACTTATTTGGACACAACAGAAGTTTCACCTAACAGCGATGATGAACATCTTGCCCATGGCCTGACTGGGAGGTCCCTCTGCAACCACAGGTTAGCTTAGAAGACAATATTGCTTTGCTTTATTTGATTGTATAACTCATCCAAGCTCATAGAAGAATTGGAAACTGTAAAGAAAGAGAAATCTGCATCTCCTGCTGTAACACACCACAGAGGAGCCTCGTGTCATTTTGGACGACGAAGTCTTGTCAAATCTATGAAAAAGGTCTGGGGCGACCAAGTGGGGTTAGAACGTGGGGGCCAGAGGGGAGTGAGAGGTGCTGTGAGGTCCCGGGTAGGGGTAACCCCTGCTGGCTTGATGAATGGACCCGTCCCCTTTCGACAGGCCTCGCAGACACAGGGCCAGATAAGCACATCACCCGTCCAGGCCATTTTTCCTCCGCTATCTCTTGCTGAGGCGATGCTAACATACCATCAGCCCTCTGTGTGATGGATGGCCTTGGGAAGCCGGCCCACCCCCACCGACTGCACCAACCCTTGGAGGGGCTTCCCAGCACCCGCCTGCTCATTTTCAAGACTGGTTCTCTTGGGGGTAAAACATGAGCACCCCAGGGGTCCTTTCTGGGGCTTCACACACGTTCACACACATCTGTGCCCACACGCACGCACAGGTGCATCTGTACCTTGACCCAGCCAATGTTGAAAGCTTGGAACTCGGCAAGTCCAGTTCCCAGGAAGTGGCCCAGGATCACATGGCCAGACATTTGCTCCTTACTAACACTGTGTTAAGTCTTTATCGGGATCCCCTCCAGTTCCAAAGCGGCTGAGACGCCAACAAAGGTATCTTGGATGAGACCTGCCAACCGCCACCTCCTCGGCCCATCTTGGTCCGAGTCAAGTGCCAGATACCTCAGACTTCACTATTTCCTGGGAAATCTTGAGCAATGGTTTCTCTCCCGCCAAAATCCTCAAAGGCAGCCAGAAACGGTAGAGTGATTAGGAAGCCTTACACTAGACACACTTCCAAGCTGCAAGCTTCCTGTGAAGCAAAACAGAACAGACTTCATACGGTGGAGTCAACCAACGTGGGCGCGTCCCAGGGCCCAGCAGGATAAACATCGGGCTCTCTGATCCCGACCTCCCGACATACCCATTTGTCCTGGCCGCTCCTCGGACACATGAATGCCTGTCTCAAACCCCACCCTCCACCGCCAGCCGTCTCCGGGGAAGTGACAAACACCGGATAGAGCCAACGGGCCCCAGAGTCCGGATGCCCACCATCCAGGGCTGTTTATGTCTGAGCCCATCTTGGAAGAAAAATGTGAGAACGCCTGTTGAGAACATGGTGGCCAAGCCGGGTCCATCCGGTGCCAGGGAGCCAAACACAATGGGAAAGGAGGCGCAGACGCAGCGGAAGGATAGGGCTGGGCATGGCCCGTCGAGGGAGACCACTGGGCCAGGTTGGGCCCTTCCCTGCGCCCTCCGTCCCTGTGCTGCAGAAAGGCACCTGGATTCTTCTTCCCTCCACCCGGGACTCTGTGATCATTCATACCTCCCTCTTGGCCCACCGAATCGTGTGAGTCACATCCTTCGCTCTGCCCATAAAACCACCAAGTTTTAGGCAGTGGATATTCAAGACAGACAGGTGAGCGTTTCTTGTGAGAGGTGTCGGTAAAGGCGCTTTCTCGTAGCAGAGTCTTACTTTATTCCCAGCTGAAATGCTGTTGCTCTTTCCAAGGAAGGATGGGCTCCCCCTAGAGGAGAGGCAGAAGTGTGCTCTCCAGACCCCATCACCATGCTGGCCACTCAAACAGTCCTCCTTCAGGAAGACACCAGCCCTTGAGCCACCAGGAGTCCTGAGGCCTGTGGCTTCCTGGGAACCTACAACCGCATCAGACATCGAGGCAGAGTCGCTGTTACCAGTTTCACATCTTAGTCAACAAGCCCCCCCACCAAAAAAGCACTAATCAATCAATGTTTATTAAAAGCCCACCTTGTGCAAAGGGCTGTTGGTTAAAACTCTTTAATCCCCGAGATACTTAGGGGAAGACTGGTTGTCTTTGAGAAGCAGGAACACTCATCTTGGGTTGTCAGAAGACTTGCTTTGGGGAGATCCTCAGATCCTGTTTCTAGTAAGTGTCTGTCTTTTGATTCACTACGTGACTGCAGGCAAGTGCTTGGGGTTTTTCAACTGTAAAATGGAGAAAACAATGGTACCCACCTCTCTCGAGGGGTGGCTGTGAAAATTAAATGAGATGATGCATGTAAAATTATGATAACGGTGCTCTTAACCTCAAAAATCTGCATTAGGAATTATATGGTTTGAACCGCATCTAACCAAGACTAGTAAACAAAAGTCCATTTCTCTTGTTCATGGAGGCCCAAGCTCTGATCTGTAAAGTCCACAGGGGCTCCGGCTCCCTCCGTCTTGCTGTGCCTCTCCCCCTGGGAGGTTGTCCTCATCTGCAAGGCCCTGAGCAGCTCACCCTCACCCACAGTCCACACCCTGAGGGTAGGAGGATGAAGGGAGGCTGAGCAGAGTCACGTGGCCACACCCGGCTGCAAGGGAGGATGGGAAATGGAGTCTTTATTTTGGGCATTCATTACTATTGCTTAAAATTGGGAGTATTACAACATAGAAGAAAGGAACATGGATAAGGGTGTGAATAGGCCATCTCAGCCACTCCCCGGGAGGTAAGGATTGGTACCCGATGTTATAGATGGCAACACCAAGGCTCGGAAGGTGAAAGAAATTGCCACAAAGCACACATCTTCCTAAATCCCTCAGCCTTACCCCGTGGGCTGCACCACCTCCTAAGCAGTGGTGGAAGAGGTGGTGCTTTCTCCGTGCCGACACATGGAAGTTCACAGGAGGACAAGGTGGTCACTGGAAGGCTGGGTGGGGGGCAGGAAGCATGGGTGAGCTGACACCCATTTGTCATGGGGGCCTCCCAGGGAAGAGAGACCCCCATTCCCCAGTCCCAAGGCGGGGACAGTTTCTCCAGAACGCAGCCTCGCCAAGCAGGAGGCAGCCTGGAGGCCTTTTCTGCACTGCTCGTTTCTTCCACTGTCCTGAGGGCTTAGGAAAGCAGAGGGGAGTCTCTCCCAAGCTCTGGCTGGTGGGTGCTCCTCCCCAGCGCCCCCTGCAGGCCAGTGCCCAGTGGGGTGGGGCCTTGGGGGGCTGCCAGCTCCAGAGCCACGCCCCACACATGATGGGGGCTGGAAGGAAAGAAAACTAGGCTGGCAGAGAGGCAAGGCGGAGGCGGGTGCCCCGTGGGGCAGACTCCCTACTCCTGCTCGTGGCCCCAGACCCCTGCTGGGTGCTGGTCTTGTGTCCCACCCAGCATGGGGCCAGGCACTTCACCCACGTCAATGACCCACCACTAGGGGCAGTAACCCAAAGAGGTGGGCACTGTTACTATTCCCACTGCCCAGTAAGGAAATCAAGGCCTAGAGACACAAATTAACTAACCCAAGTGATTCAGGGAGCCCAGAAGGGGCTTTGAACCCAGGTGACTGGGCACTATGGCATTAGCCTGGTCCCATGAATAATCACCGTCTTTGCAGCCTAGGGAGCGTTCAGAGGCAATGCCGCTCCAGGCCACCTCCCAATAAATGCCTCCACCAAGCATCTTTTAGATAGAAATTCTGGAGACACCCCTCAGGCAGGTGTGGGGGTCCAAGAGATTTCAATTCAAAAAGAGTATCTCAGGCTGGGCTCAGCGGCTTACGCCTGCAAGCCCAGTACTCTGGGAGGTCAAGGCAGGCAGATCTCCTGGGCTCTCCTAGGAGTTTGACACCAGCCTGGGAAACATGGTGAGACCCCATCTCTACAAAAAATACAAAAATTAGCCGGGTGTGGTGGTGCCTGTGGTCCCAGCTACTCAGGAGGCTGAGGTGGGAGGATCACTTGAGCCCGGGAGGTAGAGGCTGCAGTGAGCCGAGATTACACCTCTGCACTCTAGCCTGGGTGACAGAGCAAGAATATGTTTCAGAGAAAAAAAAAAGGAATATTTCTGCTCCAAGGGTATCGGGCTCACGCTGCCTATGTGCAGATTGTGGTTCTGCCTTCCTAGCTGTGTCTCCTCTAAGGACCTTCTCCTCTCTGGCCTCAGTTTCCTCATCCATAGCATGGGGAGGAGAGTGACCACCCGTGAAGGCTGTTAGGAGAAGGCTACCTCTCAAATAGTGACAGGTGTTGGCATTGCTGTCCTTTGCTGTATTATTTTTGAGATTTTTTTTTTTTTTTTTTTTTTTTTTTGAGACAGGAGTCTTGCTCTGTCTCCCAGGCTGGAGTGCAGTGGTGCGATCCTGGCTCACTGCAAGCTCCGCCTCCCAGGTTCACTCCATTCTCCTGCCTCAGCCTCCTGAGTAGCTGGGACTACAGGCGCCCGCCACCACGCCCGGCTAGTTTTTGGTATTTTTTAATAGAGATGGGGTTTCACTGTGTTAGCCAGTATGGTCTAGATCTCCTGACCTCGTGATCCGCCTGCCTCGGCCTACCAAAGTGCTGGGATTACAGGTGTGGGCCACCGCACCCGGCTGAGATATTCTTTATATTTGAAATTAGATCATAATTTTTAAAAATTCAATGCAGGACAAAAGAGACAGAGGGGAACCTGCAGGTGAAAAGGATCTTAAAACAGATTGTAGCCAGTTACAAAAGAAACCTCAGTCATCATCATGGGCCACACAGCCCATTTGTATACCTATTGATTACGCAACAACATAAATATATCACTAACAAAAAGAAATGCATGACTTTTTAAAATTACTTAAACTTTAAACCACGGTTCTTGTTCCCAGAGAAGCTTGTCTGGACACACACAACTCCAATCTAAGGGAGGCGTGCTCAGGGCACGGAGGTCAGCCCCAGCTGCCATGCATGCAGGTGCCATGAGAGGTACCATTCCCGTTCCTCAAAACAAAACGGTGCAGGTTGCAGGAGCCTCATCTCACTGCAAAGGAAAAACGCCGAAGCTCAAGAAAGCCACAAGTCCCAGTTATGCCACTGGGCTGGTCGGTGCAGAGTTGGGACTGCACTCCGATTGCATCTGGCTCCAGAGTCCCAAGACAGCAAGACTGGGCTCATGCCCGGCCCCCAACAAGCAGATCCTGAGGCAAGGATGTGAGGATGAGAGTTGATTTGGGGGACGACCGGAGCAGCAGTGAAGTGGAGAGGTGAGGTGCGGGAGGAGGGCCACGGCACGGGGACTTCACAGAGCGGAGGCTGCATGGCAAGCGGGGCCCGGTCCCCCCGGAGCGCTCTGGGAGTGGTGGAGAGCTCGTCCCCAAGGCATCCTCCCATTGGGGGAGAGAGCTGGGGTGCTGACCCACCAGCCCCCATCTGTCACCAATCCCGAGAGACTCCAAGGCCTTCTTCGTTCCCTGCCCTTTCTGGCGGGCCCTGCAGGTGGGCTGAGCACGTTCCCATGGTCAGAGAAAGTCTCTGGCATGGATTCCCACATACGTCGGGGTGGGAAACCGTCAGCTTGTTCAGGAGCCTTGAGTGCTGAGAAAGTATGGGTGGGGCTGCGAATGCCTCACCCCCGCATGTGGCTGCACAGAAACTCTCCAGCCCTGCAGTGTGACCCATGGACCCACACTCACTGCTCTGTGTGGATGGATTACATTCCGTTTCCGTTCCTTTCTCTTATCTCTACTTATATAAATACTCTTTATAACAAGAAAAGAGCAATACAAATAATCATGAATTTTTAAAAAGACACAAGAACTATTCCCCAAACTGTTTCCCCAGAAGAGTCAGCTTTGCATGGAGCAGGTGGGGAGTGGGAGGTGGCTGGACAGGCCCTCAGCGTCTGGACAGAGCTTCCTTCACACAGCATCCCTGCCTCCTCCTTGGACACCTGTGATCTGTCAGGTGACACATCATTCCTGTCCATCAGCAGCCCCCGGCCATCGCTGCCAGCTCTGATAACCCAGTCCTGAAAAGGCCCCCTTCGGATAGAAATTCCTCACTTCCTGGTGGTCAGGCTTGCACTGACCCCCGTGGTCACTGTGGGAGCTGGCAGTTTTTATTTTGGTGCATACAAATTAATGTCAGTCCATTGCCTGTGGAGAAAATGCACCTGTGGTGCACGAGCATCGGCATGTCCCTCACTGTGTGGGCTTAGGGTCTCCACGGAGGCACCTGCTCCCCTCTCCTCCCATCCCCCATTGCACCATGGGACGTCAAGGGGCAGCAGCTCTTGACCCCTGCTGATGCCCAGCCCTCCAAACATCAGCTGTCCATCCACGCCTCCTGCTGCAGATTGCAGGCCACACTCACCATCCCAGGGCAAAGTGCAGTGAAAGAGCCTATGCCCCACTTCTCTCTCTTTGACATTTTGTGCCTGCCATCCTTTAAAAGCTTGACCCTCTCACTGTCTCCACCTTCATCAAAACCTGCTCCAGAAAACAATATGTCAGCCGTCATCCTCACCAGGTGTCAATCAGATGGGTCACGGGGAGATGGCTTGGGGACAAAAGGGTCTTTAAAAACTGCCAGGAGATATGCAGCAGCTTTTATGAACGCAGAGCATCTGCCTGCCCTGCGTCCCAGCAATTGCAACTCTGGGTACACGTGCAACAAAAATGCCTACAGACATCCACAAGAACCCATGTGCAAGAATGCTCATCCCAGGCCGGGTGCAGAGGCTCATGCCTGTAACCCCGCACTTTGGGAGGCCGAGGAGGGCGGATCATGAGGTCAGGAGATCGAGACCATCCTGGCTAACACAGTGAACCCCGCTGGTACTGGAAAAAAAAAAAAAAAAAAAAGGCCGGATGTGGTGGCAGGTACCTGTAGTCCCAGCTACTCAGGAGGCTGAGGCAGGAGAATGGCATGAATTCAGGAGGCGGAGCTTGCAGTGAGTCGAGATCGCGCCACTGCACTCCAGCCTGGGTGACAGAGCGAGACTCCAGCTCAAAAAAAAAACAAACGCTTATCCCAAAACCATTCATAATCATGAAGAACTAAAAGCCTCCGAAAGCTCATCACCAGGAATGCAGAATGAATGGTGACATGGGCTGCGTCCACAGCACAGAGTGCTCTGCCACAGAAAGAGCAAACCCTCAGGCCAGCCCAAACTAGCTCCATGGAGAGGTCTGGGATGCCGTCTGTGCATTTTCCTTCAACAGAGAATCCAGGTCACCTCCTGAGCAGAGTAAATTTAGAGCCATTCTCAGAATTCTACTTCTCAGGGGACAGAGGCTTGGCCTGAAACGCTGCAGAAGCCAGCCGTGCTGTGTGACCACGGGCAGGAGGCCTAAACCCTCTGTTCCTTTGCTGCCTCCTCTGAAAAACAGAGATAATAATGGCGCCTGTCATCATTGTAAATAAAAAACATACACTCATATAAATTTAATCGTATAATTAAGCAAGGATGACAGTTGGTAACTATGGTATTTGTGGCAAAGATTTGATCAGTTCCTGTGTGTAGAGCTTGCAAAACATGGCCTGGCACACAGCAAGGGACCTCAACATGGTTATTAATATTTTTATTATTATTATTAGGCAGAGAGTGGAGTGGTAGAAAGATCGTAGGCTTTGAAGACTGAGAAATCTGCTGGCTCAGTTACTTACTGTGTGGCCTTAGGAAAGTCACTGAGCCTCTCTGAACGTCAGCTCCCCATGCACAAAATTGCTTGTTGTTGTGGCCAGATAAAATAGTGCAGTGCTTCCAGAAGTTCACAGCAATGATCCCTGGGTGGTCCCAGGAGATGACTGGTCAATGGGCAAAGTTTGTATTTTCACCATTAATGTATTTATTTTAACGTTTATTAGAAAAATGTGTAACAAAAGTATCAAACCCATCATTTTTGGGAATTATTATGATTGGGGCTGAGTTTCCTTTAATATATATTTAAGTGTCTTCTAAAGCAACTCCAGTTAAAGAAAAGTATTAGTGAAATGGTATAGGGGAGCAAAGGCAGGGCAGGAATGGGGAAGGCGGCGCATGGAGGAAGTTGGGCTGGTGTTCCGCCCAGAGCCACCTGTGCTCCTGCGGCTGGGTCTGCACTGCTGCTTCTCAGCCTATACCGGTGGAATTGCTAAGACGCCCAGTCAGAAGCCTGGAGTGTTGGAGAACCTTCTAGCAATGACAGGCATCTCTGTGGGTGAAGGTGTCAGCTGTCCTGTCCGCTGTGAGGCGACTCTGCAGTGCCGTCAGGTACCCACACAGCAGCCCAGCCATTTATCAATCACCTGTATTAGGGAACGCTTTATTGCCTGCCTGCCTGCCTCATCGGTTTCCGGCAGCTGCTGTTACAGGTTACCACAAACTTCGTGACTTAAAGCCACATAAACTTACTACCCAACTGTTCTAAAAGTCAGAAGTCCTAAATTCAAGCTGTGGGCAGAGCTGGTTCCTCCTGGGGGGTCTGAGGGACCCATTTCCTGGCCTTTTCCAGCTTCTAGATGCCACCTGCACTCCTTAGCCCAGGCCCCTCCCTCCTCCTGCAGAGCCAGCCGTGCGGCCTCTCCCCAGCCTTCTCCCTCTTCCACCTTCTAAGGGCCCCGGCACAGTCCGCCCTCCGTATCTGCAGGCTCTGAACTCACAGATTCAACCAACTACAGATCAAAAATACTTGAAAAAAAAATGAATGATTCCATCTGTGCTGAACATGTGCTGAGTCTTCTTCCTCGTCATTATTCCCTAAACACCACAGTAAAGCCATGACTTACGTAGCATGCACATTGTATTAGGCATTGTAAGTAATCCAGAGATGATTTAAAGTATGCCGGAGGCAGTGCATATGTTGTACGCAAACGTTCTGCCGTTTTATATCAAGGACCTGAGCATCTGTAGATTTTGGTATCCACGGGAGTCCTGGAGCCAATGGCCCTCGGATACCAAGGGATGACTGTAACTACACTGGACCCGTTCGAATACTCCAGGATAATTTTCCTATGTGAAATCTGTAGTTAATCATATCCACAAGGCCCCTTTTCCCACGTGAGGCCACTTATTCCCAGGTTCCAGGGATTAGGACTGTGAACATCTTTAGGGACCATTACTTTGTAGACCACAGGCTTCCAGGAGGCACCCCTCCCCCCGATCCAGTAAGCGACCTGCACCCAAGTCCTTGTCTCAGCTCTGTTTCTGGGGGACCCCCTCAGCCCTGCGATCATGCAGTTCACCACTCCACACTCTTCCTATGCTCTCGGGACCCACGTGAGCCTTTTGTAAGGAATGTGACGTCACTCTGGTGTGATCCTCAGTTAAATCCACCATCTGGCAATGTGGCCCATGGCTTTTACATTTCAGCCAGATGCTGGCACATCAAGTTTTGTCTCAAAGTTAACCCTGCCGGCCTGTTTCCTTAAAAGAAACACCCCAAATAAGACAACGTTGGCTGCTTTTCCCCAGACTTCCCAGAGCACCTCTGCATCCAGTAGCTGCAATCCCAAAAACACTGGCAGTCGGCGCATATTTAGGAGAGAACGGACATCATGCCCGGCCGAGCCGCTGAGGCCACAGGAAATGGGGGCCACTGGCATGAGAGGGGAAGGTTGCTCCCTAAGTTCATGAACTTGAAGTGGAGTTTGGCTGCTCTGGGGGTCAAATGCCAGCTCTTCTACTTTCTATTAGGTTGGCACAAAAGTAATGGCGGTGTTTGCCCTTACTTTTTTTTTAGATAGAGTCTCTCTCTGTCACCCAGGCTGTAGTACAATGGTGCCATCTCAGCTCACTGCAACCTCCGCCTCCTGGGTTCAAGAGAGTCTCCTGTCTCAGCCTCCCGAAGAGCTGGGATTACAGGTGTGTGCCACGATGCCTGGCAAATTTTTGTATTTTAAGTAGAGATGGGGTTTCACCACATTGGTCAGGCTGGTCTCGAACTCCTGACCTCAGGTGATCCACGTGCCTTGGCCTCCCAAAGTGCTGGGATTACAGGCATGAGCCACTGCACCTGGCCTGCCCTTACTGTTAATGGCAAACACTGCAATTACTTTTGCAGCAATCTAATAGCTAAGTGAGACTGGGAAGCTTAGTTTCTGCAAGCCTCTATTTTCCCCTTCTGTGAAATGGGATGATGACGTTTACCCACCTCCAGGGGTGATGTTCAAAATGTCTAACAACCCATGTAGAGCAGACATCAGCCGATCCCAACACCCCAGACATAAACAGCCAATATGGCAGGCCCAGCCCTGAGAGCTGGAAACCAGCCTCACCCACTCCAGAGTGGTCATGAGGCTTTGACAAGAAGAACTCATGTAAAACTCATAAAACACAGCACGCCTTCAAGCAGTAGTGGCTGTGATGAACGGTCATTATTCCACCCAGCATCATCAGGTTACATGACGGGGCTAAGGCATGAGTCCTTCAGCTGGATTCAAACTGGGTCTTTTGAAAAGCAGGTTCAAATAATTGCATGGAAAGCAAGCATCGTTGATTAGACGCCGGGGTGACGCAGCAGAAGCCAAGGCTAGGCTGGAGGAAAAGGCAGGACTGGGCTTGGCCACAGCTGGGCCAAGTCTGGACTTTATCTTGGAAATCAGAACACGCCTCACTTTGGGCTCACTCGCATTGCTCAATTTGAGCATGGGATCTTAGCATCTGCTCGTTCAGACAGTGGGCCACGTCAAGATGAGTCTCCAACGCCAGAGTCCTCGGGAGGTCAGGAGGCTGCTGGCACCCAGGCAACTGCCGCTGTGCTCTGGGAAGGGAAGGTAGAGCACGGGTGGGTCTGCTGGCTGGTTTGGAAGCTCAGGAAGAGGTAGGGACAAGGTGACCTGGAGCCCAGAGAAGTCAGCTGCAGCATCGGTCCCAGCTGAAGCCAGAGTCCAGCTGTCCTGCTACCTATTAGGAGACACAAATTCTGCAAAGGCCCAGCCTGGCTTTGAAAACCAAATGTGGATGATTTCTGTGCTGAGTCACTCTCGGTCAAGAGCATTCACGGACCACGTGCCACACAGCGAATTCTCATTTCCCGTTTTATTCCCTCCAAGTTCTCATCTGGTCTTGGGCCTGCAAGAAAGTGGGATGGGACATGGAAAAGGACATGTCCTCAGCCTTGGGGTCCTGACAGAGAAACAGAACAGAGGAAAATAATGGGTCGGACAGAGACCCAGTGGTGCCCCTGAGTGGCGTCCCAGAGCCCCTCTACCAGAGAGGACCTTCCTCCAGGCAGCCCCAGAAGACGGGTAGAAATTCAAAGCTAATCCTATAGCTTCTGCCCACAGAGAATTCAACCACACATCCACACACAGTCACAAAACAAGAACAATGGAGCACTTAGGGCCAAGCCCTTTACATATATTATCTCATCCAATCCTCCCAGTAATCCCGCAGTGTCAGTGCTATGCGTCATTCCCATTTTACAGATGAGGAAGCTAAGCCCAGAGAGGTCAAGTAACTTGCTTAAGGGCACACAGCCAGTGAGTGGTAGAGCCTGGATTCGCCCCATGGTCTGCAAGATGCTGACAGCGTGGATAAACTTCAGTGCGCACAGTGGACAGACTTGCTGTGTGTCATCTTGACACATGCCCAGTGGAGCCACCAGTGGCATTAACCCAAGGAAACAAAGAATGCAGCGACCATAGGTGAAGTCATCTGCTCAAAGGCAGAAAGAGATCACTTTTCTGAAAGGAGAACCTGAAACCAGGGCCAAGCCCTCTAACCACAGGTGGCTGCTACTTTGGGGCAGGATGGATTTAAGCTGGAATGAAACACCCGCCTCGGACCCAGCCCAACCTCATGTTGGAGCTAAGCAGAGCCCAAAAATAAAATCTTGTGTTTTGCCTGGGTGCAGCGGCTCATGCCTGTAATCCCAGCACTTTGAGAGGCCCAGGCGGGTGGATCGTTTGAGGTCAGGAGTTCAAGACCAGCCTGGCCAACATAGTGAAACCCCGTCTCTTACAAAAAATACAAAAATTAGCTGGGTGTGGTGGTGTGCGCCTGTAGTCCCAGCTATACTTGGGAGGCTGAGGTGGGAGAATCGCTTGAACCCAGGAGTGGAGGTTGCAGTGAGCCAACATCGTGCCACTGTACTCCAGCCTGGGCAACAAAGTAAGACCGTGACTCAAAAACTAACAAAAATCTTATACTTTCACTCCCAGCGCAAGTGGATGCTGGCAGGGGTCTGCCTACAAAGACCATTCCAGTATCTGGACATATTAGTACCCAGATAAATTCCATCTGCTGGGGTTGGCATCTCTATGCCTGAGAGCTTTACAATATACTAAGTTGAATGATGTCCCTTCAAAATCTATGCCAACTCAGGACCTCAGAATGTAACCTTATTTAGAAATAGGGTCTTTGTAGATGTAATTTGTTAAGATCATACTGATTCATGAATGGACCAACTCAATGTATGGAGACATAATAACTCAACTCACAAGAGACTGATGTATATACTGGGACACATATGTAGTAGGGGCTCTGCCTTTCCAGGAACTGGAGTTGTCCCAGCTCCCAGGCACCTTTCTGGCTGGCTGACAGATATAAGGCAGCTGAGTGAACATGGACCTACCCCACCAAAGTCTTGATGATCCTACAGCCTAAGTACTGAATGTGTCCCCTTCTCCCATCCCCACCAAGGGCAGGGACTGGCTCTGTGTCATTTACAGCTGCATTTCCAGGGCTAGCACAGCGTAGCTGTATACATTCAGGTAATGCCAATTGCTACACCAAGACAACATGGCAAGTCTACCCACTGTGCACGCTGAAGTTTATCCATGCTGTCAGCATCTCACAGACCATGGGGCATGTCCGGGCTCCACCACTCACTGGCTGTGTGCCCTTGGGCAAGTTACTTAACCTCTCTGGGCCTCAGCTTCCTCATGTGTAAAATGAGAATGATGCATAGCACTGACATTGTAGGATTACTGTGAGGATTGAATGAGATCATACGTGTAACGGGTTTGGCCCAAATGCTCCGTTGTTCTTGTTTTCTGACTGTGTGTGGGCGTGTGGTTGAGTTCTCAGTGGACAGAAGCTATAGGATTAGTTTTAAACTTCCTCCCATCATCTGGACAAAGTTGCTCTCTGGTAGATGGGCTCCGGGGCGCCAGCCAGGGGCAGCACTGGGTCTCTGTCACATCCCATCATTTTGCTCTATTCTGTTTCTCCCAAATCTCAATATCCCGTCACAAGTTTCTGTCTCATGCATGGACCCTTCCAACGTGGACATCCTTGTCATACATTAGCCTTGCCACATGATGATTCAAGAGCCTGGGCTTTTTCCAGTTGGGGCCTTGCTCTCCAGGGGATATCAGTCTTCAGACAGAGGAGGGGAAAAGACAGAGAATTGTGGCAAATACCACGCACTTCCTTGGTGAGGAGCTGCTACCACCTTCTCACACATTCTTTCAGCAAGAACGAGTGGCCTGTTCCCACCCAGATGCAAAGACACCTGGGAAACGTAGCTCCCTGCCAGACAGCCACCCACTAAGGACAGCTCCACACATACACACAGGTGCCCACAGCCAGCTGGCCATGGGTGCAGGATAAACATTTGCTCGGTTCATTCATCAGTGCACCAACTAATGGATGACCAAGCCAGTCACTCAGAAGAGAGATTTCCTAGGCGGCTGTTGAAATGTTGAGCTGAATCAGAAACCCACATGATTAAACCACGCAAGATAAGGATCTGGAGGAGAGTTCTCTGCTGACATATCCCCCTTTCGTGACCACTCTCCTCCCCACGTCACCATCAGACGGGTCACCCTCCCGGGGGCCTCAGAGGAGTCCCGAAGGCCAGCACCCTCAGCCTCTGCCTCTCCCAGATGGAGAAACAGGCCCAGGGTGGGAGGGGACATGCCCAAGATCACAAGGCAAATTCGTGGAGGAGGAGCCAGGCCCGGTTGCCTGACCCCAGGCCATCGCTGGGGCCAGGGACAGGCTGGGCCCTCATTGTTCAGCTAATGACTGAAACCCCAGGCCTGTGGAGCGTCTGTGTGGGGCCGCTGTATAAACATTTCCTCTCTGGCAGAGCAGGAAATGAAGGTATGAGGAGGTCAAGTGACTTCACTGGGGCTCCTGCTGCCCTGCCCGCCGTCCCCGCCCATGCCTGCCCACCACCCTTCCCAAATCCCCTGAGTCAGGTCAGAGCCACAGCCAGGCAGGTGTCCCCTGTCACCTCCTACACCCTGGGCTTGAATCTCGCTCTGCCACATCCTGGCTGGGTGTTCCTGGGAAAGTTGCTCAGCCTCTCTGAGCTTCAGTTTCTTCACCCGCTGAGGCCCTTCCCCCAGGAGTCAGGTAGTGAGGACGAAATGACACTGTGTGACGAAGCCTTGGCACGGGCCTGGCAGATGGTGGGCTCTCCGCAGTGCTTTCCTGCCATTTTAAAGTCTCTTTTAAGAAGTGTTCACTGGGTTGCACACTTTAAATGGTTAATTATATGTTATGCGAATTTCACTTCAGTAAAAGATTTTTCTCCACTGTCTGCCCCTTAGCCCACTCACACTCCCTCACACACACTTGCACACTCACACACTCACAACACACACACTCACACATTTGCACACTCACACTTGCACACTCACACATTTGCACTTTCACACACTCGTTCATGCTTGCACACACTCATGCTTGCACACACCCACACACTAACTCACACTTGCACACTCACACGCTCACACACGTTTGCACACTCACACATTTGCACACTCGTGCACTCGCTCACACTTGCATGATCTCACACTCACTCACATTTGCACGCTCGCTCACACTTGTGCACTCACACACTGCGCTCGCACACACACTCACACTTGCACAATCACACACTCGCACTCACATTTGCATGCTAGGACACACTCGCTCACGCTTGCACGCTCACATAACATTCCTGCACACTTATACACATCCACACACACTTGCACACTCACACACTCATACTCTCGCTCACAAGGACTAGCAGGTCCACTGCATCCCAAGAGGGACATAGAGACACAGGGTGGACGCTGAGATGATCCCCCAAACTCTCTCCCTGGAACCCCACTGACCTTTTCAAGGGGCTGTCAGAGGAGAAGTGAACTCACTGGATTAAGGTGGAGAACAGGACCCAGGTGGAGGAGGCCAGGCTGGGGACTCCCGGATAAGTGGGGAAGAGGAGAGACACCAGCCCCTAGGACCACGCCCAGACCTGTGGGGCCGCGCGTCAGGGAGCCCTGCACAGTCCTGGGAGAGCAGGGGCAGCCAGGGTGGGAGGGGGGCTCTTGAGTGAGAGGAGAGGGTCCATGCTCACCTGTTATCACATTGAAAACTCACACCTCTGCAAAGGTGGACTATGTCCTCAGCCTGCAGCTGGGTAAACGGAGGCCCAGAGAAACAAACTGACCTCAGGTCACATGTCCAGTTAGTGGCAGCGCTAAGAATCAGCCTCAGTTCCGCTCCACACCGAGAGATAAATGTGAACGGCAGATGGGCCTAGATCCACCATATCTGACATAATTCAGTTTTCAGAGGCTTGCACTGCCCGAGGCACCAGCCTAGGAGCCTTCCCTTCTCCGTTGACTCTGGACTTTTGTGCTAAAAGGAACTTCAGGAGGCATTAATATGACATCCCATTAAACAGAAGAGTAACCGGACCAGAGAGGTTAAGTGACTTGCCCAAGGCCTCACAGCTAATTAGGACCAGACCAGACTCACAGCACAGGCTTCCTGTGTGCCTCCCCCCACCCTCCACGAGCAGGGTGACTCCCACGTTCGCTGCAGGTGTCTCCAGGGCAGCTCTGCTCCCACAGATTCGGTGACCATGACACCTGCAGGCGGTGCTGGGCTGCAGCTGATCCATCAGACCTTCAAACACCTGTGGAAACCGACGTCTATTCTTAAGCTCATCAAAAATCTAACCCACACCCCCGGCAGGTCCTTCAAAGTTCTGGAAAGAGAGAAGGTGCTCAGAAACCCAGGAGGAAACAACTGCCCAATCGCCTGTGCATCAAATCAAGTGATTTTTCCCCACTCACGTGGACTGTGGGATTTTTTTTTTTGAATCCCCCATCAATTTCAGAATTTCAAAGAGGAAAAAAGAAGTGAGCCCTTCTGGGCAGAGCAATTCCAAGCGACCGGGAATCAGCTGCCCTCTGCTGGCCAAACGAGGGTGTGGACAACTTGATGGTTCTCCTTCATGGGCGACTTAAGGAAAATCTGAGCCCCTTGGCAATCCCCAAAATTATTCCAGATCCCACGTGATAGGATTCGTGCTTTTTATAGCAGTTGGATTTGCATTTTCTCAAAAACTTACAGCTACCCAGAACCCAGAACTGCTTTTAAAGTATAATCGCGCCTTTATTGGGCACCTGCTGTCTGCTGAGCCCTATTCTAGGCACGGGAGATGCAGCTATGGCCTGGACGGAGTAAACCTTGCCCCGTGGAGGGTGCCTGTTCTAGGTGGGGCCACAGACAATAAGCACATTAACAAAGCAATTAACCAAAAAGCCAGGTGGTTGTAAATGCTGTGGAAAGTAAATCTCCGAGGCAGGTACGGAGCAAGCAGTCGGGGTGATGGCTGATGCTGTGTGATGGGGGAGAGGAGGGTAGGCAGGCAACTCTGAGCCAAGACCTGAATGCAGGGAGGGGGGAGTCACCTGGCGGTCTGGGGGAAGAGTGCTCCTGGCAGAGGAAACGGCCGGTGCAAAGGCTTGTAGGATGTGGTGTTTCTGACTGGTTGAAGGGAGTGGAAGGGAGGGCTGACATGTCTGGGACGGCGGGGCAGACAGGCACAGAGGGGAAGCAGGGAGAGACACGGTCAGGGGCCATCCCAACAGCCCCCACGGACATTTAAATCGAGTGAGGTCCCAGTAAATACTGGAGAGAATCACTCCATCTCTGGGTAGTGCTCTGGCTCCCATGAATTGAGGGACTCCTTGAGGATGGGACTACAGTGGGAGGCTAGGGTGGGGCGAGACTACAAACAGGAATCCCAGAGCTTCCGGGAACCAGGAGGACCTGGGAGATCGTCTAGTGAAGTCCAGCTTCCCCAGCTTTAATTCCAGCGGTGGCGACGGCAGGACTGACGGGAGCTGTGACCAGCCAGGCAGCCCTTTGTGCTGGGTTGGATGGTGTCCCTTCAAATGCGAATCCATCTGGAACATCAGAATGCAAACTAGGGCCACGACTGCAGTTGTACTTGTTAAGAGGAGGTCATAGTGGAGGAGGCTGGGCCCCAAATCTGAGACTGGTGTCCTTATAGGAAGTCCATAGAGAAACACACACACACACAGAGAAGGCGAGGTAACGGCGGAGGCGGAGGCTGGGCGGTGCTGCCTCACCATCCAGCACCTGGAGCTGGAAGAGGGCGGAAGGAGCCGCCCCCAGGGCTTTCAGGCAAGCACCAGCCAGCAGACACCTGGTTTTCAGACTTCCGGCCTCCAGGCCTGTGAAATAATAAATTCTTGCTGTTTTAAGCCACCAAGTTTAGGGTCATTTGTTACAGGGGCCACAGGACACTCGCATGCATGACCGCACCCACACGGCAGCCTCCACAGTGAGAACGCTCTCTCCTCCCATTTTACAGATGAGGCTAAGGAACTGGTCAAGGCCCCTGAGCAGTGACTTGACTCCACACCAAATGGGCAGCTGCTCCCAGTGGGGGCCATGGGGGTAGGTGTCCGAGGTTGGTGGCTCTGTGCTAAAGGACAAGGAATTATCTCAGCTCCTGCTTTCACAAAGCAGGAAGATCTGCCTTCTGGGCATCAGCCGTTTCCCCACTTGTCCGGCTGCCGTTGCCCTCCAGAGCTGCCTCCTGCTTTGGCCCAGAGGAAGGAGAGAAGACTGACACAGACCCGGCCCCTCCTCTGGGTTCTGAACAAATGGCCCAGGCTGCAAAACAGGGGAGCAGCACCCACCTTACCCCTGACCAGGTGTCTGGGGCGACCTAGAGCAAGGCTTGCCTCGCCACCTGTCGCAGGTGCTATGCCTCACATGGCTTGGTGCTTTTGAGAAACAAGCGCTAACCTTGACCGAGCACTGTGCTTTGGCCAGGTACTGAAGTACTAAGCACTTTATGTGCTTCCTCACACTGAATCCTTGCAGTGATCCTATGCAGCCCGCACAGTGAACGAATGACCTGGTTTGCCCATTCCATCACTTCGCTCTGTGTCTTTATTGGGCACCTATTATCCGTGGAGCCTGGTTCTAGGCACCAAAGATGCAACTGTAGCTAGGAGGGAAACTAGATGAGAAGCTGAGAATCAGAGAAGTTAAGCAACTTGCTCAAGGTCACATAGTTCCCTCCCCCTAGACCTGGGCTGCCTGTGAACTGCTACTCACCGGGGCAGTGTGGCGGAAGTCAGGCCTTCTCTGCCAGTCCCCAAGGCCCCCACGCTTTGAGGAGGCCCAACCTGGGCATGTGGAAAGGCCAGGTGCAGAAGAACTGAGCCCACCCACTCTAGCTGACAGACTTGGCTGAGTCCCCACCCAGCCCCAGTCGAGGCCACATGGAACAGTGACACACCATCCTTCCAAACCCTACCCAAATTGCAGAATAATGAGAAAATCAATTACATGGCTGCTGTTTCCAATGCTAAGCTTTGAGGTGGTGTCACAGGAACTCTTGGTGTCAGTGCTCTGAGCCTCCGAGCGCAGTCCTGGCCACAGCCTCTCCCTGGCTCTCAGGCCAGGCTCAGCTTCTGTGTTCTGGCTCCCACCTGGCCACCCACGTAGAGGTGGCCCGTGTGGGAAGCTGTACCGGGGGAGTAAACAGCCTTCTGGAAGTTTCTGAGCACGCAGGGTGGGGGTGGCCTTCCTCTCCGCATCTCAGGTTCTTACCCAGCTTCTTCTAAATTCTGCGCAGTCGCCCTCTGCTACCCTGCTTGTCTGTCCCCCTTGCCTACCCCAAATCCGGCGAGACCGGGTCAGGCGTGCTGGGCAGAGGCCCCGGTGTCCAAGGCCACCCGCCACCCTCATGCAGCTTCCTCTCAGGAAGGGGCCCTGCCTCCCTCTGGCTTCGGTGGCCATGACAAATGGAGAACAGCTGGCCTCTGGCCCCAGGGTCAGAGGCCACCAGCTTGCACCTAGGGGCAGGCAGCATCCATGAGCTGAGCCAGCACCCGGTCAGGCTGGCACTTGCTCAGCACATCAGTTGCTTGGAGGAACAGGAGGCAGGGAGGGCATTTCCCTCACGAAGAGGCCAGAGTGGCCACAGCAGCTGCACCGACCTTGCTGGGGACCTGTGAGAAATGCAGTCTCAAGCCACCCAGACCTGCTGACTCGGGCTCTCGGCTCTAACACGCTGTCCCTCAGGCTCCTGTGCACAGCACGGAGTGAAACCCAGCCTTGAAGCCCAACTCTGGGGCCACCCGTGGCTCCCAACCCAACCCCACAGCCCCTGGCTAAGCCACATCCACCACTCACTCTGCAGCCTGGGGCCAGCAGGGCATCCCTGAGAATCACTGCAAAGGACACCCGTGCTGGGGAAAACAGCCCAGTGCCTGCCACACAGCAGTACCCCAAAATGATAGCATTAGCCAAACAGCAATGCTTATCATCAAATAATAAAAAAGGAAAATATGTAAGGTTGAACCACACAAAATTGCCACTGTTTGTCCATTCGTGATGTAGAGAAAAGGCAACTTCAAGTACTTTAAGACAATATTTATTTTATATAACAGATTATTACTTTCACATATATAATATACCTTATATTACATATTAACTATATTTAATACCCTATTATATTAATCATAAAACTATATTGTTAAACAATTATAATCAATTATATATTAATAATTAAGATATAATATATTAATAAATATGATAGCAATGTGCTCCAATGTCCTTCTTTTTAAACAATGGTTTTATTGAGTCATAAATTTATATACCATAAGCTTCACCCATTTAAAGTGTACAAAACAGTGGTTTTTAGTACATTCACAGAGTTGTGCAGTCATCACTGTCCAATTTTAGAACATTTTAATCACCCCAGAAAGAAACCCTGGACCCATTCAGCGTCACTCCCATCCCCCAATTTCCCAGGTGCTGGTCATCATGCATCTGCCTCTGTCTCTACATGTTGACCTGCTCTGGACATTTCATAGACACAGAATCACACAGCTTGTGGCCTTTTGTGTCTGGCTTCTCTCACCAAGCATCAGTTCTTCAAGGTTCATGCGTGTGGTAGTGCGTGTTCATTCCTTTTCATGGCTGAGTAATATTCCGTGGCAGGGATTTGCCACATCTCTGTTTATTCATTCACCTGCTGTGGCCGTTTGGGCTGCTTCCACTTTGGGCTGTTGTGAGTAGTTCTGCTGTGAACATTCCCAAACGCGTTTCTGGGAGACTGGATGTTTTCATTTCTCTTGTTTTCGCATCTCCTAGAAAGCCAGACGGAATCGCTGGCTCTGAGAGCAGCTACATTTAGCATTTTAAGAGCTGCGGCGTAATGGTAATGATGTCTGTGCTCACACCTGCTTACACGTTAACGGTTCCACTCCCAGAGCTTCAGTTATTGTGTCTAATCACCACAATAACTGTATGAAATACGTGTGCTATTACCCTGTTCCCACCCCACAAACGAGAAATTGTGCTGACGTCTACTTACACCTAACGGTTCCACTCCTGAAACTTCGGTTACTGTGTGTTTAATGCCAACAATAACTGGATGAAATACGTGTGACATCACCCTGTTCCCACCCCATAAATGGGAAACTGAGGCACAAAGCCACTGAGTAGTTCACCCAGCTGGGACTCTAGCCCAGGCTACCACATTCCAGAGCCCACGCCGAAGCCCTGCCCTAACCCCGCCATGAGTGACCTCTGAGTATTGACCACAGCCAGCACTGAGCTAGTGCCGGGCACCTACCCCAGGGCAGCTCCAGGCCCCGACCTCCACAGAGGCTCAGCTCAAGTGCAGGGTGCCCTCATCCTGCTGCTCTCCCCATCACACCCCTTGCCCTCTTTCTCTGCCTGACCTGCAGGGGCTCCCAAAGTCCCCCATGGCTCCCGCCCCTCCCTGCCTGGGAGGCAGTAGGGCTGTTATTAGCTGATTCCCATCAGTGCTTTCCAACCACCCACCCCCCAGGAGAGGAAAGCACTTCTCAAACTCTGACATCTGAATGTGCCAGGGAGGAAGAGGTGCAGGCCCTGCTGGGACTCCCTGGCTCCACCACCCCAGGGGATATGAGGCTACTCCCAGGACAGTTGGAGACACAAGGACCTGCCAGGGTGGGCAGTGGGGCTGCAGGAGTGAGGCATGGCCACAGCACCCCACGTTATGAGAAGGACACATTGGAAAGCAAGTGCTGGGATGCAGGACCCTGGAGGTGTGGCCTAACGTCACGGCTGGGACCCAGGGGCGGAGTAGGGTGGCCCAGCTCAGCTGGGACATGCATAAGAAGGACCAGGTCAGCCCACCGCTCTAGTTAGAGACAGCAGCGCCCATTCGCCAAACAATCCATGTGCTCCAGACACTCGCCATGGGGCTTATCCACACTCGCTCAATTTTTAAACTTTTATTATGAAAATTTCCAAACGGAGAGAAAATCAGAAATAAAATCACATGAATCTCATAGAGCCGCAACTTAGACTCGACAGCTCTCAGCTTTTTGTCAAATCTCTGCTAAGCAGACAGACGGTTAAATAGACATTGCTAACACATATGGAGGTATCTCACAGACATCCTGACACTTCAGCCCTAAATCCCGTGGCAGGCATCTCCAAAAACAGAAAGGCATTCTTCTGCGTGACCACACTGCTATTAGCTCGCCTAGCAAAATGAACAATAATTCCCTCATATCATCTTGATATGGGAGGGGGGCAGGGAAGTGCTGAGTGCTGGGTAGAGAAGGGTGTGGTCTCTGGTGAGGGCTCCACCCCCAGGCCTGTGTCCACGGACCTAGATGAGGACAAGCATTTCTGTTTTCTTGTCCCAATGTTGCATTTTCCAAGACCTCCCTGGCCCACCACACCGCCATGCTGTGCCTACGAAAACCCCAAGACGCTAGCGGGCACAGACACGAGTGGGTGGACGCTGAGAGGAACACACCGGTGGAAGAGTATGCCAAGAGGCACCGGCAGGCACTGGCAGGCCATCGACCGGTGAACAACACAGACGCCAACAGGAATTTGGGTGGGATGGTCGGAGGACAATCCAGCTGCCAAGCAGCCGGACTCCAGGGAAAACCACCTTCCCACTGCCTCTTCCAGCTCCCCATCCATCTGCTGAGAGCTACTTTCACCACTCAGTGAAACCTTGCACTCCTTCTGCAAGCCCACATGTGATCTGATTTTTCTGGTACACCAAAGCAAGAACCCCGGGATTCAGAAAGCCCTTTGTCCTTGCAACAAGGCAGAGGGTCTAACTGAGCTGATGAGCACACGCCAGCCACAGATGGCAAAACCGAAAGAGCACCTGTAACACAGGCCCCCTGGGGCTTCAGGCGCTGTAAGCCTTCATCCCTAGACCCTGCTGTGGGGTTGGACCCCCACGACCTGCCTGTCTGCCTGCTCTCCCGAGAGGTTTGAGCAGCGGGGCACTGAAGAAGTGAACCACACTCCCATTGCACGCTCTGCGAGGGGGATAAGGGAGCTTTTCCCGTTTCAGTCTGATACCCAGTCCATATTCACATTTCCCCCAGCTGTTCCACAAATATCTTTTATGGCTGCGTTTGAAAATCAGGGTCCAGTTAAGGACTGAACACCATGCTTGGCTGTTATGTCTCTGATTTGACTTAAGCTCGTTCAGATGAAGAGCACCTCCCCAGTCATCAGGAGAGACACAAGACAGAGAGGAGGATTTCATTACGGGTCCTGGGGGCACACAGCCCTCCCGGAGGCCACACGCATGGAGGTCAGGGAGCGCATGGAGAGAGGAAGGGACACGGGGGCCACGCCTTGTCTATCATCCAGACAGGTTTCCAGCAGAGAGTTTTAAGTGGCTGGTTGAGAGCGAGCAGGCACGGGTCCCAGGAGGTCACACGGTGACTGAGAGGCAGTCACTGCATATCTGCACAGTCATAGTCATCCTGGGTATTGGGGTCAGGAGACAGTCAGACAGGCTGCATCTAGCTGTCCCATAGCAGGGTGGTCCCCAGGAGGGAGTTGTATGACACAGATATCTGGATCCATCTTACTGTAGAACTGGAGCGGGTAGAGAACTGGAAACTGTATCAAGGGTGGCTGAGCCTTGCCTCTGGTAGAGGAAAGTCCAACTTATATTTCAAATGGATCCCAAGGGCCAGGCGCAGGCACAGTGGCTCACGCCTGTAATCCCGGCACTTTGGGAGGCCGAGGCAGGCGGATCACTCAAAGCCCGGAGTTCAAGACCAGCCTGGCCAACATAGCAAAACCCCATCTCTACTAAAAAATACTAAAATTGGGAGGCCAAGGTGGGTGGATCACGAGGTCAGGAGTTTGAGACCCGCCTGGCCAACATAGTGAAACCCTGTCTCCACTAAAAATACACAAATTAGCTGAGTGTGGTGGCACACGCCTGTAGTCCCAGCTACTCGGGACGTTGAGGTAGGAGAATCACTTGAACCTGGGAGGTGGAGGTTGCAGTGAGCCAAGACCACACCATTGCACTCCAGGCTGGGTGACAGAGTGAGATTCAAAAAAAAAAAAAAAAAAAAAAAAAAGCTAGGTGTGGTGGTGCCTGCCTATAATCCCAGCTACTCGGGATGCTGAAGTAGAATTGTTGGAAACAGAGGGCAGAAGTTGTAATGAGCTGAGATCATGCCACTGCACTCCAGCCTGGGCAACAGAGCGCCTCTTTAAAAAAAAAAATTTAATCCGAAGGCAACGTAACTTCATAAGAACTTCTACAGGCTCTTTACCCTAGAACCGTCTCCACTCCCCTGTTTACCCCAACTTTACCCCACAGTGCCACCTATTGAAGAGACCAGGCAATGATGTGCAGGGTGGCCCACCTTCATCTTCAGGATGAACTCAGACCACAGATGAGGAAACTGAGGCTGCAGAGGAGGGGGTGGCAACGTGAGACCCACCATTCACAGCCACATCCATCCATCCTGGCGAGAAGGGGTCCAGTAATGATCTCAGCATGGGGCCCGCAGGACACCAGCCAGCTAGCCAGGACCTGCCTAGAACAGAGCCACAGCCACATTGAGACAAAGGGCCCCAAAGGATATTGGCCGGAGCCACCAAAATCCCTCCAAGGACAGCTCAGGATCTGTGCTGAGGCCGGGAAGGGTGGCTTCCCAGGTGGGCACCTGGGCCTGGAAGGAGAGGTGAGCCAGGAGAAAGGTGGGAATCCCATGCTATGAGCTGGAGACTTGGCTGTAGGCAGCACTGCCGGGGCTGAGGAGAACCCCCAGCCGGGGGATCTGAGGCCCAGAGGAAAACCTGAAAGCGGGGGGCAGCAGCAGAGACAGTGCACGAGGGCCTGGGGAAGTCTCAGCTCTGGGCACAGGGAATTGCCAGGCCTAAGGCCCAGAGATTCTGCTTTCATTGGTCTGCACATGACCAGCACTCTGGATAGTTTATTTAACTTCCCAGGTGACTTGAATGTGCCTTGCAGGTAAGGAACGACTGCCTGTGGGGATGGCACGGAGGCCGGGGAGCTGCGAGATAAATTCAGTCCAGATGCAAGTAGAAAGTTCCAGAGCAAGGAGAGAGGGACAGACCGAGGGTCAGAAGAGGCCAGATTGCACCCCAGGAACCACAGGGCCATGGAAGGGTGGAAGCTGGGGAGTCTCCCTGTGGTCAGGGTCCCCTGGACAGCTCAAGGGACTCGGGGGGACACATCTGGGGACGGAGGAGGAGCCAGTGGTGGAGCAGGTTCTCCACCCAAGGGATGGACCCTCGGCTACAAGGCTGTAGGACAGCTGGGCTCTGCCTGGAGTTCCCACGTGTTCAATGGGTGTGGTCTGGGCCCACTAGGATGTGAGCTCAGAGAGCAGGGGATGCCTGAGGCTCACTGCTGGATCCCAGCAAACAGCCGGCACATAGTAGGTGTTCAATAAACAGGTGCCAACTTGGTGAGAAACTCAAAGAGGAGCTGACAACCACACAGCCAATGACAGACAGGACAACCAGAGGCCTAGGCCTCAAATGAGACCGAAGGACCGGAAATGTGCTGGCCAGCCCACCGCTCCCTGGGGCTGCTGTATCTCCAAAACCCAGCCTCTCTGGCTCTCCCCACCCCACCTCTTCCCTTCCCACTCTCTACCCTCCCTGCTCATGCTTCTTCCTCTTCCCTCTCCCTCCCTCTCCCTCCCACTCCTTCTCTCTCCTTCCCTCTCCCTCCCTCTCCCTCTCTCTCCCTCCCTCTCCCCTCCTCTTCTCCCCTCTCCTCCCCACTCCTTCTCTCTCCTTCCCTCTCCTTCCCTCTCCTTCCCCCACATGCTGAGGCATCACTTTGCCAGGACACTGGCCACACAGCACATGGCGGACGCCAGGAGTAGACAGCAAAGGCACCAGGAAGGGAGAACCCGAGGGGCAGGTGCATAGGCAGCATGGGCTTCGGGAAGGGAATTAGCGCGTGCACTGGGAGGGAACAGAAAGATCACAGAAGTCTCAGCTGCTGGGCAACCAAGGATTAGAGGAGAAACAAAGTCACCAGCAAACTGGTGGCACGTGTGTCCTGGCTTCCGGGGGCTCTGCTGTGAACAGTACGTCCACCCGGGAGCCCTAACATCCTAGTGGCGGTGGGCGTTCTAGAAACTGATGGCGCAGACACGGTCAGGCTCCACCCACGTGACCCAGATCCCTTTGGACGTTTTTGCCTGTTCCTTTCCCAGCTCCTGTGTGTTTCTGCTTCTGTGGGTCTCACCTGGAACTCTCTTCAGAGAACCATCCTTGTGCTTCTAGGACCACGTGGCGCCATCCGGCCTTCGCCAAGGACTTTGGCGAGGGGCTGTGAACCCCGGCCCACCGCATGGCCCACCCTCCAGAGCCCTGCATGGTCAGCCTGTGGCAGGGCCCCCAAGAAACCACTGCTTGCTTGGTGCCTTCTCTTCCCTCTGCTTCCCGGCCCCTTCGCTGCCTTAACCATTTGCACACAAATCCCACTCAGGGATTCTCTGGGGAAGCCAGTCCCAGAGGGCCACCTGGCACCTGGCACACACTCTTCAAACCGGCAGCCCCAGGTGGAAATCTGCTGTCTTGCGGTGCTCGGCCAGCACAGCGAAGTGGGTGACACGGGCCTGAATTTGAACCTCAGCCACCCACCTGCAGGTTGAGTGACCTTGGGCAACCTTTTCCCCCTCTCTCTGCTCAGTTTCCTCAGTTGCAAAATGGGTATAACCCTGGTACCATTCTCAGTGGATCATCATGTGACTGACAATAATAATCCATACGAAGTCCTATTATTGTTGTTCCATTACTTCAAGTCCTCATTGATTTGCTTGTTTTTAGGATAATTAAGTATGCCCTAGCCACTTAGAAGCCATTTAGAAATATCTGATTTATTCCAGATCTGGAAATCATAAGTGGTCGTGACTTTATCCCTATGCTCTCACTTAAATCTGGAGATGAGACCGGCGAGGGAGGATTCCACCAGACGAGGAAGCCCAGGTGCAGAGGGCAGGGAAGAGGTCACCCAGCTAGCAGGGGTGACATGGGCAGCCTTGGGACTGGTCCATGGCTCCCATCCCCTGGAAGATGCTAGAGGAGCCCCGGTCCATCTGGGATGCAGCCCGGGAGACTCCTGGGTGCCACAGGCAGTGCTTGCTGTTTTGCTGGAAGGAGTTCTTGCAGGCCGGAAATCTGGGTCTGTTGTCTTTGCTCGCACGTCTTCTGCTGTTCATCAGCCTTGGAAAACAGCTGCTAAAATATCGCTTCCGCCTCACGGTTCCCATGCAGATCCCTCCCAGTGCTGGGGAAAGTGCAAGCCTTTCAATGGCTCACAACCCTCGCCTTTTCCTCTCCCTTCCAATTCAGGAACTGAGTTTAGTTCCTTTCCCCAAAAATGCTGGGCAAGAGAGGAAGCCGTTTCTGCACATGGCAGCCAGCTTGGGTGGGGGCCTGGGTGGGCTGCTGGCTTCCTGCCTGCCCTTTGCCCCTGTCATCCACCCATCCTCCACTAATGAACTGACCATCTTCAGCCACACATTCCCACTGCTCCTACCAGGCAGCCCACCTGGATTTCCCCATGCATCAGATGGGAACAGGTGGAGGGTGACTGGGGATGGGAGAAGGAGTCTCCTTTGAAGCCAGTGGATAAGCTGCACTCTCCAACGACAGCCGTGTGCCCCTTCGTCTAGGGCTGGATTATACTCTGACTCCATGCCTCTTCCAATGTTTGAGTCACCCAGGAGCTGTCACCCCAGTTTGCATACTCCTAGGAATGGGGAGCTCCTTCTTTTCCATGGCTCTTCCACGTAATAAGATAAAACGTGCCTCCCTGCCCCTTCTCCCAAGGGACCCTCAGTGCCCACAAAGCGAGGCTGATCCTGGCCCATGAGACACGAATGCAGGGACCTTCCTCCCCAGGCTCCTCTCCTCAGCCCCTTCACCCCTCCCTGAACCTGTCTCCATTCTACCCACCTCCTCTGGACAGCAGAAGCCTCCACTGGCTGTGCCCATCCTCCAGGCCCAGAACTTTGCCAAGGTCATCTCAGTGCCCACAGCAGTGCCACACGGGCACCATTATTAGCCCACCTGTGCCGGAGGGGACACTGAGTGTCAGAGAGGGGAAGACGTGGGCCCCAGAAACCAGCCAAGTCCAGAGACCATGCCTGACCCTTAGCCTTTAGCCCAGAGGCTAATAAGGAAGGAGGCTCTTCTGTAAACTGAAGGCTCCAGGATCTCCCAGAGCCCCTGTTAGAGGGCAGGGAGTCGAAAAGACGGACAGGGCACCGTGGGAGCCGATCCGGAGCGCTCTCCACTGCGTGTCCTGCAGGGCGTGAGGACACCTGGAAACCGTCCCGACCGACCCCCTGCACAGGGCGGGAAAGGGAGAATTTCTTCCACCCTGGAGTCCTTCTCACTGTCCAAAAGCAGCTTTGCCCTCTGTACTTACTGCCTCTTTGAAATATTTTTTAAATGGAAAAATGAAATAATATGAACCCCTGGAAGGCCAAGACCTCAGAATAGCCATGTGTCCCACACCCCACAGGGCACGGCACAGGGTCTCTGCAGAGAGGGATTTTAATCTGTTTGAAAGGAGAAGGGTAGGGGAGGAGAGGAGGAGTGGAGAGAAACGAGAATAGCTCAAGGCAGCCTTCTGGAAAATTTTATTCCAAGCAATTCCTGAGGGGAGGCCGCCTCTGGGCCAGGGGTCAGAGAGGCATTGAGCGCTGTGGTCTCACGAAGCAGGGAGGGCGCTGGAACAAGCCAGAAGCCGCCGAGGCCTGGGTTACTGCTTCTCTCTGCAGAGACTCCGCTCACGTAATCACTACCTTTCATGCTGACCATGGCAGCCTTTCTCAGACACCAGCTGGAACAGACGACGGAGGTTTCTAACTTGGGGTATGCTCTGGCCCTGGGCCACTGGCTCCATCCTCACTCCCACCCCCACCCCCTCACCTCCACCCAGCCCCAAGTGAGGTCCCCCACGCAATGCCCCAGCTAACGCCGCAGGAAGGGCCAGTCCTGGCGGGCTGTGCTGGGGGAGTGTGGCTCCCAGCCTGGGCTGCCACCCAGCCCTGCCAAGCAGAAGAGCCTCTCACTCATAGCCTCCCTGAGTACAGAGGGAAGGAAATGCTCCCAGCAGCTGGCATCTTTCCCCCTGCAGGTGCCAGGGCCCTCCCCAGAGCACCTCCACCCACATGCCCTCGAGAATAGCGCTGAGGCTGGCAGGTTCTCATCAGTTCTTTGCTTCCGATAAAACTGAGTGGGCAAAGAAAAAACCCAGGGCAGGGAGCCAACAGGAGTTGGCTGGTTCCTGGGATGCAGCCTAAAGGGCATCTCACACCCTTATGGGGGATCCAGTTCCTACAGTAGTCATAGATTGCAGAGCATTACCAATCAACAACGTCCACACCCTCGGATCCTGCCCCACCACTGCTGGGAAACCAGCCTAAAGCATCCATTTGATGAGCAAAGACGAAACTGGAGGATGCTTAGTTGAGTACAGTTTTGATAGCAGATGGTGGGAACCAGACTCAAAGTCCCACGGGCAGAACTGGGTGCTGTACATGAGGGTACAGCCATAGGGTTTGGCGCCTCCGCAGTCATTGAAAGTGTGGGTATGGAAGTGCTCTTGTGGACGGGCAAGTATGTTTTCAAGATGCTATTAAGTAGAAAAAGGAAATTACAAAATAGTCAATGTAACATGACTCTGACTTTGTAAAATACGACGTATACTTGAATATGTATGAAGAAAATGACTGCAGCATCATTTTTACATACTCCGAAATATTAACAGGCTCATGTAATAAAATGCACTTGTTTTGAGCGTATATTTCAACAAGTCTTGACAAATTTAAATCACCCATGTAAATACCACCACAAATGAGACAGAGAATATTCATTCCATCACCCCAGAATGTCCCCCTTGAGCCACTTTTCGGACAATCCCTGCCCCTTCCCCCAATCCTGGCCCCAATCAACTGTTGATCTGCTTTCTGTTACTAAATTAGATTTGTCTCTCTGGAGTTCAGATAAGTGGAATCACGCAGTATTTTCTCTTCTGGGTCTAGCTTCTCTCATTCAGCCTGTCTTTGGGATTCAGGGATATCATACGTAACAGTTTATTCTTTGTCATTGCTGAGTAGTGCTCCATTGTGTGGATATGCCACAATTTGTTTATCTGTTCGCGTGCTGATGGACATTTGAATTGTCTCTAGTTTAGGACTATAATGAAAAAGTAAGTGCAAACATTCATGTTCAAATCTTTCTGTGGGCATACATCTTCATTTCTCTTGAAGAAATGTCTAGGAGTGAAACTACAGGGTCACATGGTACATGTGTGTTGAATTCTGTAAGAAACTGCGACACTTTTCCAAAGCAATGGGAGCTGCAGTTGCTCCAATCCTCGCCAACACTTAGTACTGTCAGGCTTTGTCATTGGCCAGTCTAATGCATATTTATCTCATTGTGTTTTAATTTGCATTTCCCTGATCACTAATGATGTTGAACATTTTTCTTATGCTTATTGGCCATTCATATATCCTTTTGTGTGAAATGTCTTCTACTATTTTCCCCACTGTTTGGTGTATTTGTTGACTTTTTGCTATTGAGTGTAGCCAGTTTTGGTTTGTTGTTGTTGTTTTGTTTTGTTTTTAATATACTAGATAAAAGTTTTTTATCAGATATCCTGACCATTTTCTCCCAGTTAGTGACTGGGGTGGGCTTTTTCATCTTCTTAATGTTGTCGTTTGAAGAACATAACTTTTAAGTGTGGACTAAGTTCAATCATCGTTTTTTTTATTTTACAGTTTATGCTTTTTGTGTCTTACCTAAGAAATCTTTGACTATCCCAAGGTTGTAAAGACTTTTTTCTATGTTTATTTTTGAAGTTTTACTGTTTTGACCTTTATATATAGGTCTACGATCTACTTTGATTTAATTTTTTAAATGATGTGAGAGAATGTTTAAAGTGAATTTTTGTCCATAATCTGTACTGTCCAAAATGGTAGCCACTTGTTACCTTAGCTATTGAGTGTTAAAATGTGGCTGGTCTGAACGGAGAAGTGTTGTAAGTGTAAAATATATGCCATATTTCAAAGACTTGGAACAAAAAAAAAATGTAAAAATGTCTTGTTAATAATCGTATTATTGATTACATGTTGAAAATGATAATGTCTCAAATATGTTGGATTAAATAAAATACATTTTAGAAGGCTTGAAATCAGGTGATGTAAGTCCTCTCATTTTATCCTTGTTTTCCAAAATTGTTTGGCCATCCTAAGTACTTTCTATTTCCATTTCAATTTTAGAGTCAACTTGCCTGTGTCTTTTATTTTTAAAAAGACTGTTGGGATTTTAATAGGATTACATTAACTCTGTGGATCGATTTGGGAAAAACTGACTTCTTCAAATCAGTGAATCTTTCAGTCCATAACCATGATCTATCACTCTATTTGAGTTTTCCCTAATTTCTCTCTGCAATTTCTCTCAAACCAAAAAACTTGAGTATTTTATGGTTTAATTTATCCCTAAATACTTTATGGTTCTGACGTTATTTTAAATGATCTTTTAAATGTTTATTTTTCAATTATTAATTGCTGCTAGAGTGGACCCACTTACTTGCAGGGGATACATCCCAAGACACCAGTGGATGCCTAGAACTGCAGATAGTACCAAACTCTATATATTTCATGTTTTTTCCTATATATACTTACCTATGATAAAGTTTATAAATTAGTCACAGTAGAGATTAACAGTAATAAATAATAATCAAAAGAAGGTTGGTATGGTGGCTCATGCCTGTAACCCCAGCACTTCGGGAGCCGAGGCCAGGGCATCACCTGAGGTCAGGAATTCAAGACCAGCCTGGCCAACATGGTGAAAACCCGTCTCTACTAAAAATACAGAAAATCAGCCAGGCATGATGGCAGGTGTCTGTTATCCCAGTTACTCGGGAGGCTGAGGCAGGAGAATCACTTGAACCCAGGAGGTGGAGGTTGCAGTGAGCCGAGATCATGCCATTGCACTCCAGCCTGGGAGACAGAGTGAAACTCCATCTCAAAAAAAAAGGACAATTGTAACAATATACTATAGTATTAATACAATTTATGTGAATGTGCTGTCTCTCTCTCAAAACATCTGATAGCACTATACTCACCTATTACCAGACCACAGTTGCCCATGGGTAACTGAAACTACAGGAAGCAAAACTGTGGTAAGCAGAAACTACGCTGTATAGAAACATCACTGGCATGATTTTAAAAATTGGCCTAATAGATTGCTATCTTACTGCATACTTTTATTAGTTCTAGAAGTTTTTTCTAGATTCCTTAGGGTTTTCTTTTTTCTTTTCTTTTTTTTTTTTTTTTTTTTTTTTTTTTTTGAGATGGAGTCTTGCTCTGTCTCCCAGGCTGGAGTGCAATGGCACAATCTCGGCTCACAGCAACCTGCGCCTCGCAGGTTCAAGTGATTCTCCTGCCTCAGCCTCCCAAGTAGCTGGGATTACAGGCACCTGCCGCTGCGCCCAGCTAATTTTTGTATTTTTAGTAGAGACGGGGTTTCACCATGTTGGCCAGGCTGGTCTCGAACCCCTGACCTCAGGTGATCTGCTGCCCTCGGCCTCCCAAAGTGCTGGGATTACAGGCGTGAGCCACCGCACCCGGCCAGGGTTCTCTATGTATACAGTGGTGCCTTTTAGGAAAAATGACATTTTTTTCTTTCTCTTTAATCAATATTTCTTTGTACTGCCTTATCATATTGGCTGGTACCTCCAGAAGACTGTTGAATACTATGTGGTGAGAGGGGACATCTTTTCTTAGTTTTGGATCTTAGGGAGAACACATTCAGTCTTTATCATTAAGCACAATAGTAGCTGTAGGTTTTTCGCTTATCAATGAATCTTTGTCAGGTTGAGGAAGTTTTCCGCTATCCCTAGTTTGCTGAGAATTTTTATCATGAATTGGTTTTGAATTTTTGAAATGTTTTTTCTGCACGTATTGAGATAATTTTATGATTTTTTATCCTTCTTTCTGTTAATATTCCATTATCTTTATATGTTTTACTATCCTTCCATTCCTGAAGTAAACTCTACTTGATCGTAGTAATCTTATCCTTTTATATATTGCTGGATTCAATGAGATAATACTTGTTATGGATATCTGTGTCTCTGTTTATGAGAGATATTAGCCTGTAGTTTTCTTATCTTGTAATGTCTGTGTCTGGTTTTGGAATCAGGATAATGCTGGTCTAATATTTAATTCAATGAGTAGGTTCATAAATATTCATTTATTTTTCGCAATATATTTGACATCTGGCAGCATTTCTCTGCCTCCAAGTCTCCAGTGGCTTTTTATTAGCAAAGATTTCCAAGGTCCTTTGGGATGACTTTCTCATCCCTGCCTTAAGCAGCACAGCTGTTAAGGGACCAGTTTACCTTCAAAGGTCACTGATGCCCTGAGTGAATCTTGCTGGACACAGCAAATAAACAGCACAACGTTCAGATGACTCTCATAGGTATTTGATTCTACACTACAAACTGTCTCCCTAAGCACCTGGCTAAGACAAGAGGCCGTGGAATCAGTCAGTCCTGGGTTAGCATCTTGACTCCATCATGATTAGTGTGACCCTCTCTGAGCCTGGGTTTCCTTCTCTGTAACATGAGAACCATGCAAGCTATTACTCTGCCTGGGGCATTCTTCCTCGTGGCTACACAAAGCCACTCCTACCCTTTAGATCTTCACTCGGTGGTGGGCTTCTTAGGCAAGCCCACCTTTCACTCGCCCTTCCGTAGGTAAGATCCACCCAGCTAAGCCAATTCCCTCTTCATAACCACTGTGTCCTAGAACAGGGCACCGTTTGGTTTCCCTGTGGTTATTCGGTCAATGTCTTGTCTTTTACCATTATATCATAAGCTTCATGACAGAAGGCATGCCGTCGGTGCCAACAGCATCTAACACAGCTCATTTGTTTGTTTATTTTGAGACAGAGTCTAGCTCTATCGCCCAGATGGAGTGCAGTGGCGCAATCTTGGCTCACTGCAACCTCTGCCTCCTGGGTTCACACCATTCTCCTGCCTCAGCCTCCCGAGTAGCTGGGACTACAGGTGCCCGCCACCACACCCGGCTAATTTTTTGTATTTTAGTAGAGACAAGGTTTCACCGTGTTAACCAGGATGGTCTCAATCTCCTGGCCTCGTGATCTACCCGCCTCGGCCTCCCAAAGTGCTGGGATTACAGGCTTGAGCCATCGCGCCCGGCCTCTAACACAGCTTTTAACATATTCTAGATATTCAATATATATTCAAATGAATGAATGGCCTATATCAAAGATGGGTTGTAAGTGTAACATGAGGTAATGCCTATAAGGGGCTTCGAGGAGTGCCTGACTCTGAGAAAGCATGTTCTACCTATTACACGTCATTTTCAACAGTTCACACCAGGGACTGTCCCAAGCCCCAGATCCCACAACCCTTTTAGGAAAAGTGACCCTGGATACCACCAAGCTGACTGTGACCACTCCCAAGGAAAAGGGTCTGTGCTGTCAACATCCAGGAAAGATATTCTTCCAGGAAAGGGATCCATGGACCCCCAAAAATTCAAGAAGTTCATGAAATTAAATGAAGATCCCTCTTTATTTTAACCAGCCCCGTGCTGATATTTATCACTTTTCTTTTTGATGATGCTTGTAGGCACAAGCCATAGGGGCATTAGCAGTGGTTGTGACTTTGTCACCAACAGACTCACAGATGCTTTCTTAACATCTCGAGTCATTACAGTTCTCTCAAAGTGCTGTTTATGCTAATCACCACTTTGCAATTATGGGACTTAGACTCTAGCCCCGCTTCTAGAGCTTGTCATTTAATCTGCTAATGAAGAAACCCCACATATATATTTTATCATAGATTTTTGTTGTTGCTGTTGTTGATTTTATTCTATTTAAGTTTTGGGGTACATGTGGAGGACGTGCTGGCTTGTTACGTAGGTAAATGTGTGCCATGGTGGTTTGCTGCACCCATCAACCCATCACTTAGGTATTAAGCCCATCATGCATTAGGTCTTTTTCCAACACTCTCCCTCCCCTCGACCCTACCACCAAGAGGCCCCAGTGTGTGTTGTTCCCCTCCCTGTGTCCATGTGTTCTCATTGTTCGGCTCCCACTTATAAGTGAGAACATGTAGTTGGTTTTCTGTTCCTGTGTTAGTCTGCTGAGGACATCGGCTTCCAGCTTCATCCATGTCCCTGTGAAAGACACGATCGTGTTCCTCTTTATGGCTGCATAGTATTCCCTGGTGTGTATGCACCAATTGGTTTGTTCAATGGTTTTGATAGCTGTTTTCTATATCATAGGCTGGGGGTTTTTGGGTAACCCTGCACACTTTAATGTGTGCATTTACAAACATTTTTCTGAGGATGCCTTCATAGGTTTAGCCCACCTACCACAGGGTCCATGACCCGGAAAAAAGCTAGAGATCTGATCAGAGCACAGTGCAGGTACCCCTTCCCCATGAAGCATCTCACTCACAACGCCACGGGTGTTGATCTGTAGTCAGAGGGTGGTCTTTGCAGACAGACAGGCAGACAGGCAGAGAAGACAACAGCCAATACCAGCTGGCAGAAACCAAGTCAGAACAAGGTCCTTTGGGCTTCAGTCCTGGGGTCTGCTGGCTGGGAGCCAGGAGGCAGCCTCTCTTGAAAGTAATATTGCAGCCCCAGAAGGGGATTGTCCCTGAGACCCACCGTCTCCCAGGCGGCCGCATGCCTCATTTGTACTGCACCAGACAGGGCCCCTTTGCTCCTCAACTCGCTTGCAGCTTCGGCCTCCAGGTCTTTGCTCAAGCAGTTCCTCAGCCTCTCGCCCCTCCCAGCCTGGATAACCCACCGCTGCCTTAGGCTTCCTTGGGGGTGCTCCTCAGGGGAGCCCCCAGCTGCCCAAGGCCCTGCATGCCCCGGTACTCTATATTGATATTGATAGTTATTCTAGATTTATACTTACTCTACATTTTTGTGTCTATTTCTATTTTTCTATTTATTCGATATTTCTATTGATTTGATATTTCTATTGATATTGACTATGTACTCTATAGTAATGTTAACATTTACTCTATAGTTATTTGGATATTTCTACTGACTTTTTATTTTTATTGATATTTATATTTATACTTACTCGATATTTTGTTTGCATTTGCCCTACATTTATGCACAGGTTTACTTTATGTTTACCCAACATGAGCCTGGCCGAGTCATGTGCCCTCTGGAAGCCTCAGTTTCCCCATTCCCCAGGGCTGGTGCGCGTTGGAGGAGCTGACAGGTATAGCAGGCCCTCTGCTGCCATCACACACCAAGCCCCCTCCACCAGCATGCTCCAGGCCGGATGGTCATGGCCTGTGCACCCCAGGAAGTGACTCAATTTCGCTCCTGCCACACCCCTGACTCCCAAAACAGTGCCAGGCACATCGCAGGAGCCCCCAAACCCCCTGTGGGCCACACAGGAGCGGAGGTCCTGGCCTCACTGGTCCCTTTGTTTTGGAGCACAGGAGCCTGGAGCCCACCAAGGGCAGGGGCAGAGCGCGGGGGCCTTTCTGCGGGTCTCTCCGGAGATCTCTGCAGCATCCTAGGCTGGGAGCAGCCCCTGGGCGACGAGAGCTGCACTATTAGGAGAGGAGCCGAGCTCCTGATGCATGAGGACCCCAAGAAGGCAGCCCCGCCCAGGCACTGCTGGGACCAAAAAGCTCTATCTGTCCAGAGCCCTCAGTTCCCACCACTAATTCAAAGTCCGCCTCAGGAACCTGCACACCCTCAACACAAGCAGGTGTTCCAATCCCAATTTGCCAAAATCCTCCCACGGCCGGGTGTCGGGGGTCATTCAGAGGCCAGAGCCCCCTGGATGCATCCAGCCATTCCCCATGCTGACTTCCCTGGGCATCCTCAGTCAGCCTTGCAGGAAAGGGCACCTCCCCAGGACAGGACTTCGGGTCCCATCTGCACTTGACCACGGGGCATCGGAGCTTGGCTTGTCATCTGGCTCAGTGAATCTCCAGAAATCAAGACAAGCCCCAGTGTCCTCTGGCAGCTCCGAGGACATAAATCGTGATTTATTGCTGCTGCGCCACGTCCTTTTGTGTTTCCACACTGCCTTGGGAGCAATTCCTCACCATGTCAACAGCCAGCCTAGGAGGAGGAAGGGGGTTTGAGGAAGAAGGAGACAGGGCAGCACGTGTGCCCTTCCCCCAGGGACCCTCACCCCAGCGCGCTGCTGACCACCTCTGGCCAGGAAGCCCTCTGGCCTCCAAGTCCTCAGGAGGGGCTCCGAGGACCCTGGTGTGACCCGGCTCTTGGGCCCACGGGAGGAGCCCTGGGTCTTCCACACTTCCTTTCCTCCTTGGCCCAGCCATCCTGGCTTTATTGGAACCAGTTGCAGATGAGTTTCCTTGAGAGGAAAGAGGCTGATCTCATCTGCCTCTGCTCAGCAGAGGAAATCATTATGGGGAGAGCACGGCACGGGGGAGCCTTGGCCTTGGGCCGAGAGCATTGCCAGTGCCACCTCCCTGAGTCCTCACAACCACCCAGGAGGTCAACTCTATCATGGTTGCCATTGCACAAGGGGGAAACGGAGGCACGGGCGGGCCAGGTCACCTGCCCAGCATCACAGAGCTGGAAAGACCCCATTCGGGATTTCAACCCATGCTCTTCGGGCTCTCAGCAGGCCCCAGGTCGGCCCCTTCGTAATCTGGCGCCTTGGTTTCTGGTCCCTCCCCACGTATTGCAAACCCGCCACCTGTCTCCTCTGGAGCTAGGATTCTGATGAGTGGCAGTCAGCACCTTTCCCCCCAGCGCAAATCTCCCTAGGGAATAAACGAACATCAGCCACTGTTTGTGGAGCATTTGCCATGCGCTGGCGTTGTGTGCTGTCTCCTTTGGTCCTAACAACTATTACCGTCTCCATGCACAGGTAAATAACAGGGTCTGAGAGGTCAGGGCACTTGAGCAGGCAGAAGCACTGCCAGGAGGGCCCAAGCACATGATCACAGTTCCCACAGCCCCATGAATACCTCCCCCAGAACAGCACACAACTGCCAAGAAACTCACAGACCATCTCACGTTTCTGACCAGTTGTTTATTTTCTGACCAGACCATAAGCTCCATGAGAGCAGAAGCCCCCACTGTCTTGTTCTAACCTGCTCTTTGCCCTTTAGACCGTTCTGTGTCCCACGAACGCACCTTAGAAAGATCAGCTTCTCCTGTGAGGCTACAGGAATAGTCAGCACCTCTTTCCAAAGAATAAACTCTCGGGACGTCTTGTGTGATCCTCTGCTACCCAGCGGGGCCTGAGCGTTTTGAGAAATTTGCCCACACAGAAGGCAGGCGAGAAGTGTGAACCATGGGCACAGATTTGTTCGGCAGGACTGGGGAAGCCCCCTCCTTGGCAAGGATATTTCTAGGTGTGGAGGACACCCCCGTGTGTTGCTTCAGGGACTGACCTTCTCACAAACATCTGTTGATAGAATGTCTGCTCCTGCCTTCTCCCCAAGTCTAACTGCTATGATAGTTAATGTCTAATGATAGTTAATGTTGAAGGATGGCTAATGTCTAATACTGGGCCTCTTGCTAGGTGACATTACAGGGCGGTTCCCACACAGGCTCCCAGCCAAGCTCTCGGGAGTTCATTTCACCCTCACAATCACTCTGTGGTCATCCTGTCATTGCCTCATTTCACACAAGGCAGTGAAGGCCATGAGATTCAGGTGCTTGCAGGGACAGAAACCCGTGTTCCTCGCCGCTAAGCTCTACCTCCTCCCAGCAGCTCAGGGGCAGTGGCTCCCCACCACTGGGCCTGACGCACAGGAGGCTTTCTCGGCACCACTCTCCGCAGCTGAGCCCCGGCAGCCTCGGATACCATCTGTGTTCATTATGCCCATATCACAGACGAGGAGACCAAGGCACAGAGAGGTTCGAAGTCCTATCCAAGGCCACACAGCAGGTAAGTGGCAGAGATGAAAGCAAATGCCTCAGCTAGGAACCTGCAGAGACTCTCAGGTCGTTCATACTCAATAAATACTTGTTGAGTGAACAACGAATACACGAATGGAGTATGACTGTGCTCACCACTGATGCCATCATTTCATCATTACTAGAGCTCAGGAGGTGTTGGGCCAAGGGGAGGATGGCCCGTTGGCATCCTGTGGCAGATACTGTGGGCCTGGGGGTAAGAAAGAGCAACAGTGCTGCCTACTTGGCCATGGGGTCCCTGGGGCAGCATCACCCAGCAGTCATTGCCATGAGCCTACTGGTCATTGATATAAGCCCAGGTGTCATCGCCATGGATCCAGGTGTGTCATCGCCATAGACCCAGGGGTCATCGCCATGGGTTCAATGGTCATTACCATGGGTTATGAAGGCCTGGACTCTCCCCAGCTCTGCCATTTATTGGCTGGTCAACATTGAAAAAGAAACATCTGTGCCTCCATCTCACCATCTGCAAAATGGGGTAACAGCCCCCATCCCTACACCAAGTAGGGAGAATTGGATGAGACAGTGACAGGTGGGGAGGACAGGCGCCCCCCAGAGGTTGTCAGTGATGAGGGTGTGGAGGCCTCACAGGCCACTCCAAGGGGAGCTCCTTGACCACAGGGCTTTGTCTGTCCTGAGCACACAGCAGGGTGCCTGGCACATAGGAGGCACTCTGTTAGTGTGGAGAAAGGGAAAATGCATTTACAAGCATGGACTTTAGAACCACTCAGAACCGGGTCCAAATCCTACCATAAAACTCACTGTGAGTCCCCAGACAAGCAGTTTGACCTTTCCGATCCTCGGTTTCCCTATCTCTAAAATGGGAATAATAGAATCTACCTCCCCAGATTGTCTCAAAGAATAAATGAGATCAATGCACTTCCTGCAGAAGTAGCAGTTAGGATTCTTATCACTATTATTACTAATCAGAGTCCCTTTGAGAACTCATGAAAATAACACCCTACATCTTTTCTCTGCCTAAAGCTTTTGGCTTCCCACAGTGCCAAAAGACAGGTTGGGGATGGCAGGGAGAAGAGAGAGGAGGGAAAGGGAAGGGAGAGGGAATGGGAGGTGCCCTCCTGCCATCGAGAGAGAGTGCAACCATCTCTGGGAACCCGACTGGCGCCCCAGAGCCAAAAGGCGGAGGCCAGGCGGGGCAGGTTTTGATGCTCTATTGCCCAGGGGCCACAGATGGGGATCTGATAAGACCTCTCCACTTCCTCCAGGGAGCCAGCGGCAGGGGAAAAGGAGGCCCCAGACAGGGAGAGAACAGCAGGCCCGTCCCCCTTCCCCTCCTTTCCGGGCAGAGTGGAGAGCCCAGCCCCGGACACAGGGGAGGAGTGAGCGCTGGCAGGGTTGAGAGCTGACTTTTAAAAATTGATGTGCAACTGTCATCCTAAGTGTACACTCCATGCATTTTTACATGCGGATACAGCCATATAGCCCCCTCCCAGATCAAAAGACAAAACATTTCCATCTCCCCAGGAAATTCTCACTCCAGTCAATATCTCCCCTTCTCTGCCTGTGACAACCACCGATCGCGTTGCTGTCACAGTCAATCCATGAATGGACCTGTTTCTGAGCATGCAATCGAGCCCTGCAGGAGGTGGTCGTCTGCGCGTGGCTTGGAGATTTCCGCAACATGGTTGCATCCCTCTACGAGGCATTCTTGCTTCTGAGTGGGACTCCAATGTCCCAATGTCCGAAAGCACTCCAGGTGGTTGACTGGAGTCAACCCTCCCATTCACAATGATGGTCACTGGGTCATCTCCAGGGCGGGGCCACTATTGATAAAGCCACTGCAGATGTTTTTGCACTAGTCCCTTGCCTTCATTTATCTTGAGTATATGTCTAGAGGGGGAGGAACTGGATGGAGTTTCCAGCATCCTGGCCTCATTTTAGATTCCCGACCAGCACTGCGGGAGGGTTCTGGCTGCCCTACCTCCTCTCCAACCCCTCATATTCTCGTGTGTGGCACTTTTCATATGTGTGACTTTGGACACACATCTGGACATCAGAGTTCCCCATTTTCCTCATCTGCAAAGTGGGGGTAATAATAGAATCTACTTCTTCCAGTTACTTCAAGGACGACATAAAGTAATTCATTTTAAAACTTGGCCCCACCGTCGACACTCAGTACACTTGAGTGGGAAACATGACCATCCACTCAGATTCCACTAGGACCTCAGTATCTTCTTCCATTCCTCCTCCTTCCAGCTATTTTCCAAGCTCCATTGAGGTCACCCCTTTCCCTAAAGGGTGTCTCCAATCCAGGTCTTCCTCCCCAGTCCCTCTCCAGCTTCCCTCCCGCAACCCTCGCAGCCCCTAAAGGCAGCCCCCTCACTACCTCTAACTCCTGTAACTCTAGTCCTTCCCTCACATCACCGTAGCCCACGCACTCTCCTTAAAGCCAGGTTACGTTCACCCTGCTCAAACACCTTCTGAGGCTTCCCACGGCCATGCTTTATCTGCCAATGACTCACTCATCCTGCCAGTCACCCCAGGTCCTCCCCACTCCTCACACCTCCTGTGGAGTCAGTCCCACCACCCACCCCTCAGCAGCTGCCCAGCAGCCACTCTGCTTTCTTCCTCTCCTTGCTTTGCCTGAGTTGCTCTTTCCTGCCTGGTGCGCAGGCAGCATGAACCCCCCAGGCGGCTGCCCCCTGGGCTTATGGTGTCACCTGACCTGCACCCCTGTTCCTGTCGGGGTGTTCTCCTCTCTTCTCAGGACAGAGGGCCCATATCAGCCTTCACACAACAGTTTGCTGGCTTCTCCTGAGGTTTTTAATCTGTGGGTCCACCATGGCTGAGGGTGGGCAAATGGGAGGCGGGGCCATGTGGTCTCCAGAAGCTTCTTTTGGTCTCTGCTTGGAAGAGTTCTAGCTTACAACAAGCTCTTTTTAACTTTTTATTCAAGATACAGAATACCTAAGTCACATGTAAAGAGCTCCATGATTTTCCAAACAGGGACGTGCTTAACAGCCCAGCCCCCGAAGCTGTATCATACACCTCCCCTGCCACTTCCCACAAGCCTTCTGTGACCCCTGACCTAACCCATCACATCCTCCAGTGTCTCTCAAAGCCACCCTGCTCCTCTTCCACACACCATAAAACATGCATTCCTCTGGGCCCTATCCGTCCAAGCTCAGCCCTGCAAACCTCAAACAGTGGGGGCGGGTCTCTCTTGTTACCGAGCCCAGCCCCTGGCACAGGGCTTGGCACATTGTAGGCGCTCTCCATATTTTATGTGACTGGAGGAGTTGTTAGGTTTCCCTCCTCACCCCCTCTCACCTCACTACTCTGATAAGGGAATACTCGGCCCTTTGATCAGTCAGCCAGGCAGCTTCTAGGCTCCTTCTCTGGGGAGCTCCGGAGTTCTGAAGGCACAACCTGCAGGGAGAACTCCCACTTCCCCAGGGGGCCAGCCTGGCAAAAGACCCAGGACAGAAGCCATCTCGAGCCTGGTCCCAGGCCTCCTGGGCCATCTTAGGAAGCTCAGATCTTTCCCAAAGGGAACATCAAAGACCAGCCTCCACTTCAGAGGCAGGAATTTGGATTGCGGAGATAATTGGGTCATAGGGTGACAGATAACCATGGGAGAGATAATTGGGTCCCTTGAAAGGCTCACTTATAGAGTATGGGGCAGGGTCTGCCAGATTTGCATCTCCTGGGATTCCGGCTGGATCAGAAGCCCCCAGTTTGGAAGACTCAAAGGAAAAAAAAAAAAAACCAATTCACCCAGGGCTCCAACAACCTAATAGGACATTGTGAGAAATCCAGAAACCTTTGTTGCCAGCTGGGGTTTACTTCGGTCCAACCCTATGGAAAACCGTCTTACAGGATTTGCTGAAGCTCAGCATGAGTGTCGTTCCTCGTGGCTCAGCAATTCCACACCTAGGCGTGTCCCCTACAGATGTGCATCCGTACAGTCACCAAAAGGTGCATTCTAGAATGTTCATGGCGGTACATAGTATGTGCTAGAATTGCAATAGGCCAAAACTGGAAATTATCCAATGCCCATCAACAGGGAGATAGGTACATGAATGGCTGTGTGTTCATAGAATGGAATGCTCCACAGTTAAAATGAACATGCTGTCACCACATCAACTGCAAGGGGGAAATCTCCCATGATCCCTAAAACAGGAAACTAAGCATTGATCATTTTGCCACGCGTAGCCAGCTCCGCCCCTGGGCTGGCAGGCGCTGCAGGAGCTTGACTCACCTGAGCCCCAGAAGTCACACAGCCCTGCTGGCTCTGCTCCAAGGGGAACCTCATGCAGCTGGCTCCCCTGCCACTCTCGTGGTCACACAGCCCATTTTATCTTGGAGCCAGGCCCAGGCCAAAATCAAGGAGAAATAATCAAATGCACATCAGTAAGCCTGTGTCCTGTGACCTCATCACAAAGGACCACAAATTGGGAAAGGGAGATGAGGGGACTTAAAACAACAGAAATGTATTCTCTCCCAGTGCTGCAGTCCAGAAGTCTGAAATCAAGGTGTCAGCAGGGACCCAATCCCCCCAGAGGCTCTAGAGAAGGCTCCTTCTTATCTCTTCCAGCTCCTGGGAGCTCCAGGCAGCCCTAGGCTGTGGCCGCATAGCCACCATCTCTGCCTCTGTCCCCGCAAGGCCTTCTCTCTGTGCCTCTCTGTCCTTTCCTCTTTTTGTAAGGACCCTGGTCACTGGCTTCAGGGCCCACTTGGCTGATCCAGGATGATCCCATCCTGAGATTCTTAACTTAATTCCACCTGCAAAGACCCCTTTCTCCAGTGAGGTGACATTCACAGCATTCATAGGCACCAAGGTTTGAGACTTTAACATCTGTATTCGGGGGTCACCATTTAGCTCATAACATCTCCACTGCTCCTCGATAAACCAAAATTCTACACAAGGTCTGAAATGGGCCACTGATGACCTCAGAGAATGAATGCTTTCAGGTACAGTGTCCACGCCTTCTCTGGAACCATCCCTAGAGGCAGCCAAAGGCCTTGGCACAGAGCATGGGTGGGAATCTGAGGCTCCATGAACCCCCAGACTCTTGTTGGATGTGGGTTCCCCCAGAACCAGGCCCTGAGATGAGGCTTCCAGTGCAATAGGCGTATCTGGGAGGTGCTCTGGGAAACCAGCAGTGGTGGGTGAGAAAGGGGAAGAGAAGACAAGGAGGCCAGCAAATGACAGCCCCCAGGCCTGCCAGCACAGTGGGCACCGGGAGCCCAGCTGAGGGGAATGGGAGACGCATCACGCCCACCAGGTGGAGGCCATGTTTGTCCATCAGACCCCCATCCCTCAGTAAGGGCTGCTTTGGGAACACTGACCTTCCAGTGTTGCAGGCTCGCCCTGCGTGGTCTGAGGAAGCTTCCGTGGTTGGACAAAGGCCTTGGCTAGAACCCAAGTGTGTGGATGATGAAGAGCCTCTAGCTTGCAGAGGGGAATAGAGGGCACAGGCAGGGTCCGGCACCCACCACGGGGTGCATGGCTGGGACAGTGGGTCTGTACAATCCATCTCCTGTGTAAGTCTATGCGTTTTGTTTTATGGATTTAGAAAGCTTATTCCAAGAAGGGTTTCCTATGGCTGCTGTAACAAAGGACCCAAAACTGAGCAGTTCACCTCACAGATCCATTCTCTTACAGGCCTCAGAGCCAAAGTCCCAAACAGCCTCACTGGGCTGAATCCAAGGTGTGGGCATGGCTGGTTCCTCCTGGAGGCTCCAGGGGAAAATCCGGCCTCTCACCTTTTCCAGCTTCCAGAGGCCACCCACATTCCCTGACTCATGGCTCCTTCCCCCATCTTCACAGCCCTCAATTGCATGGCTCTGACCTCTGCTTCCATCCTCACAGTGCTTCTCTGACTCTGCACCTCCTGCCCCTCCCCACAGGGACCCCACGACGACATTGTGCACCCAGATAATCCATGATACTCTCCCCATTGCAAAGTCCTTAACCCAGTCACATCTGCATGCAACAGGGCAGATACTCACGGGCTCTGGAGATCTGGACACGCACAGCTCTGGGAGTCATTGTTCTGCTGACCACGAGGTCCTCAGGCTCCACCAGACAACCAGAGGCGTCCCAGGCCCCAGCAAGGCAGGAACCCTGCGGAGACACCAAGAATTTCAAGCTTCTGGAGGTCTGGCCAGTCCAGAATGTGACTGCTGATTTCAGGCTGAGCCAGTCCTGCCAGAAAACAGTGACCCCCTCAGAGAGTTTAAGTGAAAACGGCACAGCGCAGGGCCCATTCACGGCACAGCGGGCAGAGTCAAGGGGACAGGTAAGGGACATGGAGGCCCCAAGGTGAGTGGCAGCGGAAACTGACCACCCCAGGGCAGAAGGGACAAGGGGAGGAAATAGTGTCACTGGCCGGGGGCGCGGGGGGAGCACCGAGCCGGAGAGATACAGCCACGGTCAGGGCTGTGGTGGCAGAACAGGGGGGGACAGGATGAGAAAAACCCCAACCCTGCCACCTCCTGTTCTTGGGACTTGTCCAGTGGCCCCAGCAGCCAAAGTCACCAGGAGCCAGTGGGTGGAAGCCCAAGATGTGGGTGTGTCAATTGTCTCCCGCAGCAGGTACAGGGCAGACAGGGTGGAGCACGAGGAGCCACCGGCCCCACCTCAGCATCTCTGAGCCACATCCCTCACAAAGCTTCTCTGGTTTTATAGCCCAGCTGCCGCAAAATTCCTGGTGATGGGGTAGCCCACACCTGGGAGGCAGGGACTCCCTGCAGCCCTGGGGCGGGGGGCAGTGAGGCCAACCCCAGTAACTTCATCTGAAGCCAGGGGAAGCCAGTGCCCGCCGAAAGGAATAAAAATGAAAGCAATGTTATGTGACTTGACAGGATCCCTAGAGTTTTATTCAAGGACTAAGAAATAAGGATTAAAACAAAGAGCAAGGGAACAAAGGCTTGTAGTGCAAGGAACAGATTTGCCTTTCGACCCAGAAGACAGGCTATTTATTTGAACAAGAACTCGTACAACTCTCTTTTTATCCCCTTTGGAGCATATTTTATGTCGCCAAGAACTTCACGGTGATTACAACTAGCAAAGAAACAAATCCTTTTAAAACTGCCTATTTATAGCAAAGGGTAGGCAGGTTTTCAAAGCAGCAGGAGTGGCAAGACTTTAGAACATCTTTTGAAGTTGACGGTCTGCAGGATTTACTGATGCTGAACACACACTCCACCTGTGACCCAGCAATTACACTTCTGGGCAGATTCCCACCCCAAACAGGGATGCGCATTCACCAAAAGGCACAGGCTAGAATGTTGGGAACTGTCCTGCTCAAATGTCCATCAGTGGTAAAATGGGTAAGTGAATCAGGACAGTCTCCCTGTGGAATACTATACAGCAAAGAAAATGAGAATTTGCCAACCACACAGTCACAAACACAAAGATGATCAAAAGAGGCCACACGCCACGGCCATAAAGCTCAAACTCAAACAACTTCTCAGTGGTGACAGAGGTCGCATTGTGGTTCCTGGGAGGGGTAGTTACCAGAATGGAGGAAAATGAGGGGGCCTTTTGGGAGTTGGGGCATGTTGTGTCCCTTCACCTGGGACCTGAGCCCTGAAAACCTGTGACGCCATCTCCCAGGAGGAGAGCAGAGGAGTCACTTCTCCCTCCCAGTTCGAGTAGGGGCCGGGTTAGATCTGAGTTCCTTAGATTTAAGTCATTCAAGGGAAACGACCACACTTTGGGGGCATCTGCATTCCACCGGTGGTTTCTGTTTACTCACTATATTTCAACTTTTTTCACTTACATATTTTATTTAAAGGACAACTGCATATCATTAAGATCATAGAAAAAACAGCCCTGCTTTCCAGAAATGGAAAGTCGCCATAAAAATTAACACAGTGCCACAATCCCTCATCCACAACACAAACCCAAGGCTCTGAAACACAAAAGGGTTTTTGTTTTTTGTTTTTTGGTTTTTTTGCTTTTATTTATTATTTATTTGTAAATTTGGTACATTCTTCTTTGGTGGCAAACCTGACTTGAACTGACTTGGGGCTCTCTGTAGTCTCTCTATTCTACTTAGCATGAAAATCACTTTTGTCGCTAAAGAAATGGAGACACAAAAGAGACAGCAATAAGGGCCTCCCCAGAACCCACTAAAAGTGTTAAGCAAATTGCCGTAGGAGCACCATACTGCCTTTCTAAGACCCAAGGGAAATTTAAATTTCGAACACATGAGGCTTAGGATTTTGGCGAAGGCATGATATTCCTGTACTAGACCGTGAAACAATGGCATTCACTGATTTCTTGCGATATCCTTGTTATCTTGCTTGCCAAGGACCTGTGATTCGAAGCCTATTCTCTTCTTCTCAGAGGGGAAATTAGCAGAGTTAGAGGAAGATGAAAGTCACACGAGACTCCTTGAGCAAGGGGCAGAGGTGGGATTTTTTGACTTTATAGCCAAAGCAAACAGAAAAATATGCAAATGCCTTTTTTAAACTAGAAAACAAGGACATGCTTGTAAACATACAAACAACACTAGAGCTTATAAAGTGTGGCACCTTTTTTTTTTTTTTTTTTGAGATGGAGTCTTGCTCTTGCCCAGGCTGGAGTGCAGTGGCGTGATCTCGGCTCACTGCAAGCTCCACCTCCCGGGTTCACGCCATTCTCCTGCCTCAGCCTCCCGAGTAGCCGGGACTACAGGCGCCCGCCACCACGCCCGGCTAATTTTTTGTATTTTTAGTAGAGATGGGGTTTCACCGTGTTAGCCAGGATGGTCTCAATCTCCTGACCTCGTGATCTGCCCATCTCGGCCTCCCAAAGTGCTGGGATTACAGGCGTGAGCCACTGCGCCCAGCTAAGTGTGGTACTTTTTAAAAACTCATTCCATACATGTTTATTCATTTATCTTAATTGATAAATGAAGAATTGTATATATCTATGTTGTGCCACTTGATGGTTTGATGACTAATCTCATGTCAGCTTGACGGGGCTAAGGGATGCCCCGAGGCTGGTGACGTTACTACTGTTGTCTGTGGAGTGTCTGTGGGTGGATCAGCTTTTGATCTGTAAGGAAGAGTGCCCTCCCCAGTGTGCGCAGGCACCATCCAATCTGTGGAGGTCCAAATAGAACAAAAAGGTAGAGGATGGGCGAAGCATCTCTTTGCCTGAGCCGGGACACCCAGCTTTTCCTGCCCTTGGTCATCAGAGCCCCTGGTTCTCAGGCCTTCAGACTCAGACTTTTCGATGACTTTCCTGCTTCTTCAGTTTGCAGATGGTAGATCATGGCACTTCTCAGCCTCCATAACAGTGGGAATGGAAGAGAGAGAGAAGGAGAGGGAGAGGGAGAGGGAGAGGGAGAGGGAGAAGAGAGGGAGAGGGAGAGGGAGAGGGAGAGGGAGGAGGAGGAGGAGGAGGAGGAGGAGGAGAAAGATAAGAAGGAGGAGGAGGAAGGGGAGGAGGGAGAAGGAGGAGGAGGAAGAGAGAAGGAGGGAGACAGAGAAAAAGAGGGAGGGAGAGAGAGGGGGAGAGAGACAGAAAGATAGAAAGAGGAAGAGAGAGGGAGAGAGGGAGGGAAAGAGAGGGAAAAGAAGAGAGACAGGGAGAGACAGAGGAAGAGAGAGAGGGAGAAAGGAAAAGAGAAAGAGAGAGGGAGAGAGAAAGGAAAAGAGAAAGAGAGAGGGAGAGAGAAGGAGAGAAAGAGGGAGAAAGGGAGAGAGAGAGGAAGAAAGAGAGAGAGGAAGAGAGAGAGACAGGAAAAGAGGAGAGAGAGAGAGGGAGAGAGAGAGGAAGAGAGAAAGGGAGAGAGAGAGGGAGAGGGAGAGAGAGGAAAAGAGAAGGAGAAAGAGAGAGGAAGAGAGAGAGAGGAAGAGAGAGAGGGAGAGGGAGAGAGAGGGAGAGAGAGGAAGAGAGAGAGAGACGAAGAGAGAGAGAGGGGGAGAGAGAGATGATAGATCAATATCTCCTACTGCTTCTGTTTCTCTGGGGAACCCTAATACCCATATTGCCTTGCTAAAATCCAAAAACAAACATGAATTTCAAAATATATCTCGCCCAAGGTGCTGAATCAACATTTGTTGAATAAATGAAGTTACAAGTGAGTAAATGAATCCACGAACACACTATACACCAAGAGAATGGAGGATGAGTCCTGTACTCTCATGAAGTTCCAGGTTCTGACTTCAACTGGCCTGGACGTCAATGCTAGCCCTCCCTTGGGGCTGGACGTCCGCGCTGGTCCTCCCTTATGGCAGGCAGCTGCTTCTGGCTGGAGCTCAGCCAGACTGAGGACCGGGGCACCCACACCTGCCCCTCCAGCATGGCAGCCTTAGGGTTGACGGACTTCTCATATGGCGGCCGGCTTTCCCCAGAGCAAGCATCACAAGAGAGCCAGGAGGAAGCTGCATGGCCTTCCCTGACCTGGCCTCAGAAGTCACATGGCACCGGCTCCACTGAACTCTATCGGGGGAAGTGGTCATAAGCCCCCAGAGTCGAGGGGTGGGGACAGTGACCCCACCTCTCAATGAGAGAAGTATGGAAGAATGCAGTGGTCGTGTGTTAAAAGCACCTAGTTTGTAAGTTGTAGTGTTTGAATTTTACAAGAGTGTGCTTTTTTCTCATTAAAAGACATTTGCATATCTCTTTGCTTTGGAGCATGGCCACAGAATCCGAAGGATCCCAGCGCTGCCCCTTATCCAGGACGTAATAGGGAGGCCCTGACATTACACAGAGTGGCTTTGTCAGACTCAACTCAAGCTTCGCAATCTATGTTGCCGCTTTCACGTAACCTCAGAAGTTATCTGTCGTCTCCATCAGTGATAGTCATGCCCTGTTGGGGGTGGAACGTAGCAGGGAGAACAGAGGCTCCGCTGAGCCACCCCCACGCCACACCAACAACGACCCCCTGGGAAACTCCCTCTGGTCCGCCCAGTCCCCTTCCTTCCCCACCCACCCACCCATCACCCCCTTCCCTCCAGGCTCCTGCACACTGGGAAGTCCAGAAGCATCCGGCATCCTCCAGGCCTCCTTCCTTGTGCCAAACAAGGGCCCGGGGGAGAGCAGAACCTCAAGGCCAAGGGAAGGCGGTCATCCTGGCGCTGGGGATTCTGCGCCCCTCCAAAACTCCACGCAGACAGTGTGTGGCAAAACAGCCTCGGAGTTCTAGGTGGTTTCCATGGCTTGGAACTTATAACCTCATTCTCTTTTTTTCCCATGTAGAGAAAATGCCTTGGCTCCCAGCCAGCCTCTGGCCAACAGCTGCTAATTACCCACGTGTGGAGAAGGGTGGCAGGGTGAAGCCCATGGATGGCGCGCTGAGTCCTGGGGAGCTGGGCAGGAAGCTGGGAAACCTTCCTCCTCCCCATGGCACGGGGAAACTCTACAGGGAAGCCCAGGCCAACGTGGGGAGTCCTGGACACTCTAACAAAGGCTGAGCCCGCTCCGTTCCCTGCTGCCTGGAAGTGCAGCCCTTTGGGGCAAGCAAGGACCAGCCCCTCCTCCACACTGTGCTAGTCAGTGTGCCCGTCACTGTGATGAGCAGGAGTGTCACATAGTCCAGGTGCATTTCTGCTCAGGACATGGTCCAGGGGCCACTCTGCAGGGAGCTCCACACATTCATGCAAGGCCCAGAATGGCCCACGCTACTCCTGCTCCCATTCCCTCAGCAGGTGAGGCACCTGGCCCACCTAGATGTGAGGGCTGGAGCATCTCCATGCTGGAGACCTCCTGGAGCCAGGAAGGAGAGGGGACACCGCACTGTGAGCCGGTCCTACGGCTGCTGTAGGCACTCAGGAAATCCCGGGAGAGACCGATTCCATGCAAACCGGGCCAGTGGCATTGCCCACTCTCATCAGGGTGAGAGTTTCGAGGATCCAGGTAGAGTAGCTTTTAATGTTGAGCGCCCGAGATGGCCATTTTGAAGATACAAGTCTCTACAAAGGAAAGGTTGTGTAGGAATATTCTCTCCACCCCACCACTGCAACCAACAACCCTCTTCCTTATCTGCAAACGTATTCCTCATCCCGGAGACCTTCCCTCCAGATTCTTAAGTGGCCTCAAGAAACAGAGGGCCCTTACTGTATTTATATATCTAGATTATAGGCACGTGCTTTTAAATGGAAATGCTATTCCAATCTAGAAATCTTGACATTCTTCTCCATGGGCACAGAGCACTTTCATGGAAATCAGGAAAGGCTCCTTTGTGCAGTCAACAACCTGCACAACCATGCCCAGCAATCCTGTTGTAAGTGCCATCACCTGCTCAGCCTCAGAGAGGAATCGGTATGAGCCAGTCCTCAGCTGAACCATAGAATCACAGTGGAAAGGAATTGGGATTAACTAATCTGGTGGTGGTTTTTAAAGCCCTACCCCTCTCAAGTTCCCCCTCAATACCCTGAATCCACCAGGCCAGTCCAGTCCTTAATTTGGTATTGGGAATCTGAGGTCCGGAGGGAGCTCGCAGCTTCCCAGAAAGCCCTGTATTGATCATGATTAAAATGCACATCAGTTTCAAACTTCCAGCTTGGTTTCTAGACCAGTGTTGTCTAAAAGAAATCACACAAGCCATGTATGTAATTGTAAATTTTTTAATTGTCACGTTTTAAAATTTTTTAAATGGGGAGAAATATTAATTTTAATAATGTATTTTATTTAACTCAATATATCCAAAACATATAATCCATATAAAAAGTATAATGGCGGGTCAAGTGCAGTGGCTCACGCCTGTAACCCCAGCACTTTGGGAGGCCGAGGCGAGTGGGTCACCTGAGGTCGGGAGTTCAAGACCAGCCTGGCCAACATGGTGAAACCCCATCTCTACTAAAGATACAAAAATCAGTGGAGGGCACCTGTAATCCCAGCTATTTGGGAGGCTGAGGTGGGAGAATATCAAACCAGGGAGGTGGGGGTTGCAGTGAGCCAAGATCACGCCTCTGCACTCCAGCCTGGGCAACAGAGTGAGACTCCTCAAAAAAAAAAAAAAAAAAAAAGTATAATGGGGTATTTTACTTTTTTTTTTTTTTTTTTTTGACACAGGGGTCTAGTTCTGTCGTTCGGGCCAGAATGTGATGAAACAGTCATGACTCACTGCAGCCTCAATCTGCCAGGCTCAAGGAATCCTCCCATCTCAGCCCCCTGAGCAGCTGGGGTTATAGGTACACGCCACCATGCCCAGCTATTTC